>NW_026867618.1:2657911-2972260 GCF_020745735.1 Hemiscyllium ocellatum | reverse complement strand
GCCCTCCACCGACTCCCTGTCTCTGAACTCCATCGACACATTCTCTCTCTCCTACCTCCGTCTCCCTCTCTCTCTAACCCCATCCCATTCCACAACTCTCTCCCCGCTGCCACTCTCAATTTCCCTTTACCCATTCATGCTCTCTCATTCCTCCTACTCTCTCTAACGCACTCCCACTAAATCTCACCATACCCCTCCTATGCTCTTCTCTCTTCACCTCCCCTTCTCTCTCTCTCCATGCAAGTCCCACTCTCTTTCTCTCTCTCTCTGTCGCAATGTCGCTACCTCCATCCCACACTCTCTTTCTCTCTCTCTTTGTGTCTCGCTCGCTAAAACCTCCCACTCTGTCTCTCTCTGTCTGTTTTTATGCAAGACCGCCTCTGCCGTAAACCCTCCCACTTTCTCTTTATACTACTTCCCACTTTCTCTCTCTGCACCCTCCAACTCTCTGTCAGCACACGCTCAACCCTGTTTCTCTACACCCCTTCCCACTCTCTCAATTCCCAATCTTATTCTCGTTCTATCTATACCAGTATCTCTCTCAATTTGTATTTCTGTATCTCTCGCTGCTCTCTCCCACTCTTTCTCTTTCTGTCTCGCTCTCTGCAAACAGCTTCTACTCTCTCTCTCTCTCTCTCTCTCTCTGTCTCTCTATCTATCTGCCTGTCTCTCTCTGTCTGTCTATGTCAGTCACTCTCTCTATCACCCTCCGATTTTCCCTCAAAGCCTCCCACTCTCCCTCCCTCAGTCCACGGCCCAGCCAATCTCTTTCTCTCCCTAACCCCACCCATTCTCTCTCTACACCACTTTCACTCTCTCCCTCGACCCAACTCCTACTCTCTCTCGACCTCCCACCCACTCTCTGTCTCTTCCTCCACCACTCTGTCTAACAGTATTCCTCTCTCTCTCTGTCCCTCTCTCTGAACGATCCTCGCATTCTCTGTCTATGCCCTTCTCCACTGTCTTTCTCCAACCTCGCACTCTCCAGTTCTACTTGATTCCCACACTCTATCTGGAACACCCTCCCAATTCATTCTTATCTCTATTCCCCCATTATACTCGCTCTTTCTCTCCCCTGCCTTTCTCATTCCTTCATTCCACGTCCCACTTTCTCACTTTGTCTGTCTCTATCACCCTCCCTTTGACTCTTGACCATCTTCCTATCTGTCTCCCTACCCCGCTCTCACTCTATCTTTATCCTATCACACTGTCTGTCTCTCTTCTTACACCCCTCCCACTCTATCTTACTGTCTCTTTCTGTAACTCTCGAACTTCTCCTACTCACTGTCTCTATCCCCCCACTCTCTTTCTCCCTACCTCCCTCCCAGCCTCTCTCTCTAAACCCTCTCACTCGCTGCAGCCTCCCACTGTCTCTCACCCTCTCGGTCTACTTGCTCCATCTCTTTCTCTCCACTCACTCTCTCTCACCTCACCCCAGTGTCTCTCGCTCTCTCTCTCTCTCTGTGTCTCTCCCGAACACCTTCCAACATTCTGCCTTCCCCACCAACTCACTCTCTTTCTCTACCCCTTCATCCTCTCTGATCCCACCCTTTCTTGCTGTCTCTCTCTCCCTCCCTCAATATACTGTGCACCCTGTACACGCTATCTCCTTCTCTCTACTCCCCCAGTCTGTCTCGCTCTCTGTCTCTGACTCTCTTTTTACCCTCCCACTCTTTATGTCGACCTCCTCCCACTCTCTCTCTCCCACTCTTTCTAAGCCCCAACTATCTCTGTCATTAACCCACTCCCACTCTCTCTGAGCTCTCCCAATTTCTCTATCTCCTTGTCACTCTCACTCTTTGCCCACTCTCTACCTCTTAGCGCCACCACTCTCTCTCTTTCCCCAACTCTCTCTTCACATTTTCCCTGTCTTTCTAATCCGCACTCTCTCTCCATCCTCCTCCTCTCTCTGTCTATACTCCCTGCTCACTCTCGCTCCACCCCCTCCCACTGTCTTTCTCTACACGATCCCAGTCTCTCCCTCTAAACTTCCCCTCCACTCTCTGCCCACCACATCTCTGTCTCCACACCTCCAAATTCTCCGTCTCTCACCTCTTCCTCTGTCTCTCTACTCCCTTCCCTCTCACTCTCTACTTCCTGTATCCCACTTAATCTCTCTACACCCTCTCTCCCAATTTCTCTCTACCTACCCATCGCTCCCCACTCTCTGTCTCCTTTCCCACTCTGTTTCTTCACGCCCCTGTCGCTCTCCCTGTCTCTGTCTCTACTGTTCTCCCTCTTTGTCTCCCTGTCGTTCTCGCTAAACCTCAACCACTCTCTCCCTTGATCTGTCTTTCCACTCTCTGTCTCTCTCTATCTGAAAACGACTTCCTCTCTCTGTCTCTGTCAGTCGCTCTTTTTCGACCCTAATTTCACTGTCTCCCTCAACACACTCCAACTCTCCCTGTCTCCAACCCTATCCACGGCCCCTCTCTCTCCCGATTTTCTCTCTTTGCCTTTAACTCCATCCTACTCTCCGTCTCTCTGCGTTTACTGTTCTCGCAGTCTCTCTCTTTGCCCCACTCCCACTTTCTCCCTAACCTACCCGCTCATTCTCTCCCTCTTTCCCCTTCATGCTCTCTCAAACGCCCTTTCAGTCTGTATCTCAACGCCTCCCATTCCTTCCCTCTCTAATCCCCTCCTACTCTCTCTCTTTCCCTCCATTCTCACTCTCTTTCCACGTCACTCTCTCTCTCTCGCTACCACTCTCTCACTCTCTCTTGCACTTTCCCTGTCTCTATCAGTCTTTGTCTCTCTGTCTCGATGCTCCTGCTCTCTCTGCCTCTAAATCCCTCACAATCTTCCTTTCTCTTTCCTCACCCTCTCTTTCTGTCTCTCTCTCTGCCGTCTCCCTCTCTCTTTACTCTCTCCCACTCTCTGTCTCTCAATACACCTGCCCACTCTGTCTCTACTCGCTCCCACTTTCTCTAAATCCTATCCACTCTCACTATCTATCCCCTTCTCACTCTTTCTCTCTGTCCCACTCCCACGGTCACTCTCACTCTCTTTCTCTCTCCACCCCAAGCACACTCTCTCGCTCTATATCGCTGTCTCTCTACTCGCTCCGACGGTTTCTCTGTTCTCTCTTCTCTGCAAACCCCTTCCAACCTCCCTTGTTATCTGTGTCTCTCTATCTTTCTCTCTGTCAGTCCCGCTCTGCTTTCCTCTCACTCTCTTCCTCTCTGACCTCTAGCATCCTCTCACTCCACCCCCACCCACAATCCCTCTAGCTCTACACCTCTGCCACTTTCTGTCTTCCCTCCTCCCACTCGCTCTCTCAACACTCTCACACTCTGTCTATCCATCCTCAACTACTCTAACTCTCCCATCTCCATCTCCGTCTCTCTACCTCTCTCCGACTCTCTCTCTAAACCCTTCCCACTCTCCCTGCCCCTTTCCCACTTTCTCTTTATACCACTTCGACTCTTTCTCTACCCCCACCACTCTCACTACCCTCACCACTATTTCTATCTCTCTATTTGTGCACTTCTCCTAATCTCTCGCAAGGTCTTCCTGCTTCCCCTTTCTCTCTCGACACCGCTCCCTCCCTCACTTGCTCTATATGTATAATACACCTCGCCCTTTCTTCCCAATCCTCAATCTCTCTCTACCCCCATTCACTCTCTGTCTCTCTCGCTCTTAACTACTCCCACGTTCTCTTAATCTAAAGCATTCCCGCACTCTCCTTCACTCTCTCTAATCCCTTCAACTCTCTCACTCCCTGAACATCTCACTCTCTCTACCCCCTTCGTCACTGTCTCTATCCCATCCCTCTCCCTCCTCGTCGCTCACTCTTTCACTCTACCATCCTTTGCTCTCTCTCGAGCACCTCTCCGTCTGCACACCATTAACTCTCGACCTCCACCATTAACTTTCACCTCCACTAACCATCACTCCCTACCTCTCCCTACGCCGTTCCCACTCCCGCATCTTCTCTACTTCCTTCCCTCTCTCTCTATGTCTTTCTATCTACACCTCAAACTCTCCCTCCCACTCTCTCTCTCTGTCTGTCTCTGCAAACGTCTTCCACTCTCTCTTTCGCTCTGTCTGTCTCTCTGTTAGTCATTCTTTATCTAACCTCTTCCCAGTCTCTCTCTCTCTAAACCCTCCTGCTCTCTTTGTCTCCACCCCATCCATACCCTAACTCTACCGCTTCTGTCTCCTTCTCTCAAAGCCATCGCATTCTCCCTCTCTCTTTACTCCTCCCAGTCTCTCTCTCTGCACCACCCCTCTCTGTCTCGACCCCACTCCCACACTGTCTCTCTCTTTCCCCCTTCCGTGTTCTCTTAACCTCCTCCGAATCTCTCTCTAACCATGTCCCACTCTCTGTCTTCCCCTAACGTCCGCAATGTCTCCTTCTCCGTCCGGATCTCTCTTTCCTTGTCTCATTCTCTCGCTCTACCTTCCTCCCACTCTCTTTTGCTGTCTCTCTCTCTGTCTTTATCTTTATCACTCTCTACTCCTTCCCACTCTCTACTCCTTCACACCCTCAGACTGTCTCTCTACACCTTCTCCACTGTCTGTTGAGACACGCCTTCCTACTTTCTCTCTAGCGCCCTCCCACTCCCGCACTCAATCTTGATATTCCTGCCCACTCTCTATTTCTCTCTCTGCAAATGAGTTACACTCCCGGTCGCGATCTGTCTGTCTGTTTCTCTCTCTCCATTTCTCTCTGTCAGTCACTGTCTCTCCACCCTCCTCCCAATCTCTCCCTCTCTAAACTCTCCCATTCACCCTCATTCTCCACCCCACCTACAAACTCTCTCTCTCCCCCACGTCCCCCTCTCCCTAACCCTCTCCCTCTTTCTCTAAACACTTCAAACTCTTCCATTATCTCGACATCTTTCCCACTCTTTCTCTTTCTGTCTCCCTCTCTCTGCAACCTACTCACAATCTCTCTCGCTATCTGTCTGTCTGTCTCACTCTGTCTATCCCTCTGTCAGTAACTCTCTCTCTTCCCTCTGAATCTCTCTCTCAAAACCACCCCACTGTCACTCTCTCTTCACCAACTGCATATACTCTCTCCCTGCCCTCCCACGCTATCTCTCCACCACTTGCAATCTCTCTCTCTACACAATTCCGACTCTCCCTACATCCCTCCCACTCTCTCTCTTCCTGCTACCACACTCTCTTAACACCCTTCCACACTCTGTCCTTCTCAATCTCTCCCCTCCTCCTATTCTCTTTCTCTACCTGTCTCCCACTCTCCCTCTTCCGTCTCCATCTCTCTCTCTGTCTCTCTGTCTCTCTACCGGACTCCCACAATGTCTCTCTAAAATCTTCCCAATCGTCCTCTCTGTACCCCCTTCCTACTTTCTCTACCTTTCTCTGCACTGTTTCAGTCTCTCAATCCGCGTCACACTCTTTGTCTTTGTCTCTCTCCCACTCTATCCCTCCCTCTCTCTCGTAATACTCCTCTCACTCTCTCGATCCCACTCAAACTCTATCTCTTCCCTATCCCACTTTCTGCCAATCTCTCTACACATCTCCTTCTCCCTTGCTCTCTGTTTCTTTTTCTCTCTCTGTCTGTCTCCCCCATAATTCTTCCCACTCCCTCTCGATACCCTCCTCCATCTCGCTCTCTCTCTGGCCCTTCCACTTTTTTTGACTCTCTACCCTCCTCCTATCCTCTCTCAGTCTCAATTGACGTCCTTCTCTCTCTCTATATATATATATGTGTGTGTGTGTGTGTGTGTGTGTGTGTGTGTATATATATATATATATATATATATATATACACACACACATACATATATATTCTCCAACTCTCTCGCTACAGCCTCTCTCCCTCCCTCTCTACTCGCTCCCTTTGTATCTCCCTCTCAGTCTCTACTCACTTTCTCTCCTTCTTTCCCTTCATTCTCTCTTTCACTCTCTCTCGGTCTCTCTCGGTATCTCTCTCTCTCTAACACCTTCCCACTCTCCTGCCACTCTCTCTCTAAACTCCTCCCACTCTTTCTCTACCCCTTCGTTTTCTCTCTCTCTCTTCCCCCCCTCACTCGCTGTCTCTATCATTCTCTCTACATCCCTCCCCGTCTCTCTCACTCTCTCACGGACTCTCGTTTTACCTCCCCCTACACTTTCTCTCTCCACCTTCTCTCTCCCACTCTTTTTAAGATCCTTCAATCTGTCTCTAATCCCTTCCTACTCTCTCTCTCTCTTTCTACCACCCACCCACTCTCTCTCTACTCCCTTCCCTCTCTCTATTCCCACTCTTTATATGGCTTGCCCCCTCCCACACTCTCCACTCAGTTCCCACTCTCTCTTTCGCTGTACCCCTCGCCTCTATCTTTTCCTCTCTTCCTCTAACACCTACTCACTCCCTCACTTCCCGCACTCTCACTCTCCTACCCCTCCCTCTCTCCCCACTCTACCTCTTTCCCACCTCTCTACACTTCATCCCTCTCTCACTAACTGCACTCTCTCTACCAGCATCCTACTCTCTCTTTTTCTACTACACGCTCACTCTCTTTCTCAACTACCCTCCCACCGTGTCTCGCTATGCGGTACCAATTTCTGCCTCTATAACCCTTTCTACTCTCCCACCCCAGCAAATTCTCTCTTTTTCTAAAACTCCCTAAAATTCTCCCTCTCTCCCCTCCTACTCTGTTTCTTTTCTCCTCCCTCGCTCTACCTCCTCCCTCTTCTTCTCTCTCTTACTCATTCACTCCCCCCTCTCTCTACCCCCTTCTCTCTTCACTCTCGCTCTCCCTCTCTCTGTCTCTATTCTCCTCCCACTCTCTCTGTTGCTCTCTTTCTGCAAACTGTTTTTTTCTCTCTCTCTGTCTCTCTCTTTCTCTGTCCCTCTCTCAGTCACACTTTCCAAACCCTTCTCTCACGCTGTGACGGAACACCCTCCAGCTCTCTCTATCTCCAACTATATCTGCACCCTCTCTCCCGCTTCCCACTCTTTCTGTTCAACCCCAACCCCTCCCTCTCTGTCTCTTTACTCGTCTCCCAATCTCTCTCTCTGCCCTCCTCCCACTCTCTCGACCTCATCCCGCACTCTCCCTCTCTTTCAACTTCCATGCTTTCTCTCTAACCCCCTCTCACTCTCTCTCTTCCGCTCCCACTCCATCTTTCTCTACTCTCCTTGCCTCTCTCTTTTCTTCTCCGTTCTCACTTTCGCTACAACCTTCCTACTCTCTCCTTCTCTCTCTCTTTTACTCTCTCTGACTGTCCCTGTCTTTGTGTCTCCCACTCTCCACTCCCTCCCCCTCTCTCTGCCTCTAAACCCCTCTCACTCTCCCTTCCAGTTTCTTTCGCCTCCTATTCTCTCTGTGTCTACTCTCTCCCTTTATCTCCATACTCCCACACACTCTCTGTCACTCAACACCATTTCCCAATCTGTCTGGAGAGGGAATGAAAGACAGGGGTAAGTGGGCAGAAAGGAAAGCAAGTGATGGAGGTAGCGAGAGATGGAGAATGGGGAGACGGCTGCAGTTGAGTGGAGATGGAACAAAACGGGGTAGAAATGTGAATTCTGCCGAAGGCCAGGTCGGATTTGGGGTCACCGGCAAAAACAAGGGCAGAGTGACTTTAAGCGCACTCCTGACATCAGGCACCAGTCCCCTTTTCTTCGCTGTGTACTTTGACTTGGGGCCAAGTCTATTTCTCTCCAGATCAGGTTCTTCAACAAAAAGTCAGGCAACAATATCATTCACTCTTCTGCTTGCAATTTTTAATGAACATTTTTATTGTTTGCAAAGTATTTGATACAGTCAGTGGGATATTGTTTTTTCTCACTTGCCCCTGAGTTGACAGAAACATTGGAATATCTCCTTGCAATCCCCTGTGGAACAAGATTGGACAAGACAGCGATACCCTCAGTCTGACACCATAGCAACAGGTGCTTCATTGCTGAAACACTGAAATGAAATGAGAAAATTCCAGATTGATTGATTAATGAATTAATTTGATTGACAGATGAATTTGGGTAAAGGGATATTTCAGCACATTCTTCAGTTGCTGCCTGAACTTAGTCTGGGTCACTGCATAGATCGCGGTGTTTGTGCAGCAACTGAGGAGCTGCAGCATGAAGCCCAGTTCCCGCACAAAGTAATCTAAAGGTGCAAGGTTATCGATTATGTACCACATCCGTCTCCATATCGAAAATACCATTAACGTTGACCATAACAGGATGAAATTGGCTGAAATCACACACAGTAAAACGATGGATTTTTTTCGATTTCTCATTTCTGTGTCAGACTGAGCGTCCCACTTGGTGTGAGCCCGGAGCCGCCTGCGGGCTCTGCTGCTCACCAAAATGTGTCTGACGGTGATAACATTGAGCAGCAGAATCAGGAGAAAAGGTATAGTGGGGGTTAGAATGTGGTGGAGGAACTCGATTGTGACCCAGACAGGGGAGAATTGAACAATGTTTGTTACCATGCAAAACCAGGGGTCGTTCCCCAGCTGATACATAGGTCTGAGCATAAAATACCAGAAAATATTCTTAAAACAGCTCAGCACAGTAATTGCTCCCAGAACCACAGCCGCCGTTTTCTCATTGCAATATTTCATTTTCAGATTCTGACAATAAATGGCCACAAACCGATCAATGGTGAAAGTGACGGTGAACCAGACAGAACAGTCAGTGGCTGCATAAAGCAGGACGGCGTGGATATTACACACAGGGATGTCGAACAGGAAATAAAACTTGTCTCGGTAAACAATGGGAATGTGTCTCAGTGTCAGGTCGAGGATAATGACCAGTAGATCGGCCACTGCCATGGCCCCCAGGTAACATCGGACACATGGAGTCAAGCCACAATCTTTACGAAGCAGGACATAGGTCGTCACGACGTTAACTGTGAGGATGGACAACGATCACGTTATACATCAGCCTGGAGTTCAAGTTATCAATTTGATTGAGGACCCTGTGAGATTTTCAAATGTGTCGCTGCATGCAGAGATTTATTGATATAATTGTAGCTGAAGTAGCAAATGGGATGGTCTGATTTATTGACAAAAATATGTCAGAAAATACAAGCACCGCTCGCTCCCCAAACAGACAGAGAAATATCCATAAGAACAGAAAGTTTATAGAACATTCACACACACTCAATCACTGGAGAGCAGATATAGGTCACTTCTTTCCTTCTCCCAATATGGAGCGTGAAAACATTGCTGTCCCGAAGGATTATCTTCCAGTTCGATGAAGACAAACAGAGTTTTGAAAATGTTGTGTTGTCATCTGAATTGTGATCAATCTTGTTTCATGAATAAATGTAAATGCAGGGCACTTCGAAACAGTGTCTTCTTCTCTCGTTCACTCGGGATCTTATGTTCTGTTCAATTGCCTGACGTCTGGCCGTTCACAGATAATATCAGGGGCAGAATTTCCGGAGAATGTTGCATACGGTGTTCTAGGCAAAGTTGTGTACCGAAAGTTCCAGGGAATGTTGGTATAGGATGTTCTGGGAAATGTCGGGTGTGGAATGTCCAGGGGAATATTAGATATAGAATGTGATGGAGTCATAAAAACATAAAAGCACAGAACAACAGAGGCCCTTCTCCCCATCAATTTGGGTGAGACGCACTCAGCCTCACGGTAGGAATTTTCTCCAAGCTCAACTCAACTGGCACTTCGTATACGAAACGAATAAGCTAAAGATAATAGCTCAACATTTGACATAAGAATATCTTTAATGTACATATGTGTGTTATACCTTATTCAGCTATTTCCTCCCAGTTCTGACTAGCGCTCCCCGCTGTAAAGTGTTCTGGATATTTCATTCCCAATATCGGTTACCCTGCAGTCATGTCTCTCTCATGTCATTTAACGAAATCAATTTCCCTCAATGTATGTAGTGATTTCCTCAATCTGTTTTGAGAATAAAATGGGCTATCAGATAGAGTGCCTTCCATTCAGCTTTTTAGCACATTAGTTCCTGCGCCATTGTCAACTTTATCCCTCATATTGACTAGGACAGGAAACAGTCTGACACCGTTATACTCACAGAATAAGATCTGATGAGTAAGGTTTCCTGAAGACCCATCACCATTCCTGTGGCTAAACCGCCTCACCGGCAGGAGTGACCCATCAGTGGTGGGATGCAGTCAGGGGCAGTTACCTTGGAATTCCTAAATATTGATTCCAGAAACCGGAAAAACTCACAGTGACAGATCACAGATGTTCAAGAAAATCGCCTGATAATGGGCACCTACTGCCTTCCACGCCATCCTCAGGCCCTTGAGACTGTCATTCACGATTTTTGGTGGATTGGAAAATGTAATTGGGAAGGGAATGTGGTACCAATGTGGAACATCCCCTTCCTCTCTTGTTACAGAAGTTACCCTCTCTCCATTTATTGGTCAAGCTGTTGGCCCAGATATACTATGAATACTACACACATAATTTGCTCACAAATTCCTCTGGTCTCCCTGACTGCAGCATTCAATAATAAGAATTCGAGGACGATTACAACCACTGACTTTCCTGTAACAGAATTCGAAAACATATGAAGCAGGAGTAAATCATTCAGCTACTCAATCCGAACTTACACTTCAATAATATCATGGCTGATCTGCTCCAGGTCTCAACTCCACTCTTATGCACAATCCCTGCAGCCCTCAACACTCTGATGCTTTTAAAATTCGTTGTGCTTTCCCTTCCAAATATCTCTTACACTATCCCTCCTAACTCTCTGGAATAGTGATGTCACGGCAGTCACTACCCTCTGTGGAAAGGAAACACTCCCCACACATACACGGTGACTTAAAGACATTAACAAAAAACATGAAGACAAGGTAGGAATGACTGGCCCTGATATCAAGGCAGGATTTGACTGATGATCATATCAAGGAACTCAAGCAAATTTGAATTTAAAGGAATCCTTTGTAAACTTCCCACTGCTTGTGAGCATTCAGAGCACAAAGCGTGATATTTGTAATTAATGGAAGTCAATCCTCTCAGTCACGGGATATCACAGTAGGAGAGCCTCAACATTGCTTCCGCAGCAAAAAATCTTCAGCCGCTCCAGAAATGCCTTGCCCATTCCATAAGATCAGAAGTGGAGATGTTCACTGAAGATTAAACAATGTTCAGGAAAAAGCACCCACAAACCCGCCCCCCACCACTTCCAGCTCCTGAAGCCGTCTGTAACCATGCGCAGTAAGACCTGGATAACAATAACATTCACGTAACAGTACTGCTAGACACTGGTCATTACCACCGGAATAAAAGAGTTTATTCAACACCTCAAACTGATTTCACAGTAATATGATGAAGCTGTTCATCGCATCGAACCGATTTGATAAGAAGAAGGCCCATTCAGTCCCACCTGCCCGTTGCATAGGGAGGCAAAGAGCCCCGTTAGCACACCGAGGTGTTCATCAGGAACCATTGTTAATGGTACAGACGTGTTACTTTAACATTGTTTGTGAACAGTGAGGACTGAAAGTCAATGATGTATGTCAAGTCTGAAACAGGCACTTTCCATCACGGAAAAGACAGATGCATTCCTATGGATGTCAGAAGCTGGTAGGACTAGCTAACGTTTTCAGGAGTAAACCATTGTGGCTGTTGAGAGATTTGTGTACAGTGCAGGGTCACACATGAACTTGACGTTGAGATCGTGAGAGTTAATTCATAGCCTTGAGCTCCCTCTCAACCAGCATGGAGCTCCACACAGGTACGCAAACTATCAGGAATCACATGGCATGGAGAAAAAAAAATACAATTTCTTACTCTATGATGTATTTTCTGAACATAATGGCTGTCATTCCACAACCCTCAAGTTGCAGTGCATTCACCTCTTACTCTCTCACAGTGGGACAGATTAAACACGCATTCGCCTCATGGTACCTCCATCGTCTGGTAAAACTCCTTTGCACCGTCTCTGTGGCAAATTGAACATTCCTTATAACAGACAGAAAATCTGTACAAATTGCCACAAATAATGCCTCAACAATACTCTACAATGTCAGGATGGTACATTTATTCATGTACTTGAATAAGTTCGGAGTTAAGGGTAACATAATATTTCTTGTGCTGATTATTTGCTGTCCTCATGTCCGGGGACATCCAGGTGCCTTTCACCAGCTGCATTTCCCATCCTCTCAACATCTAACAAATTCGAAATGAGATTGATGGTATATGAATCTCACAACCAAATCATTCATTTTCCATGTGAATAGCTATGCCCAAGGCACTGATATATAGATCATAGAAAAATACAGCGCAGTACAGGCCCTTTGCCCCTCGATGTTGCGCCGATCCAAGCCCAACTAACCTACACTAGCCCACTATCCACCATATGCCTATCCAATGCCCATTCAAATGCCAATAAAGAGGGAGACTCCACCAGTGCTACTGGCAGGGCATTCCATGAACTCACGACTCACTGAGTAAAGAATCTACCCCTAACATCTGTCCTAACACCCCTTAATTTAAAGCTATGCCCCCTCGTAATAGCTGACTCTATACTTGGAAGAAGGTTCTCATGGTCAACCCTATCTAAACCCCTAATCATCGTGTACACCTCTTTCATGTCACCACTAGACCTTCTTTTCTCCAATGAAAAGAACCCCAAGTGCCTCAGCCTTTCCTCATAGGATCGTCCTACCGAGCCAGTCAACATCCTGGTAAACCTCCTCTGCAGCCGTTCCAGTGCCTCTACATCCTTCCTATTGTATGGCAACCAAAACTGCACACAACACTCCAGATAAGGCCGCACCAGAGTCTTATACAACTGCAACATGACCTCAGGAATCCTGAAATCAATTCCTCTACCAATAAAAGCCAGTACGCCATATGCCTTCTTCACAGCACTATTTACTTGGGTGGCAACTTTAAGAGATCTGTGTCCATGGACACCAAGATCCCTCTGCTCATCCACACTACCACGTTTCCGACCATGAGCCCAGTACTCCATCTTCTTGTTACTCTTACCAAAGTGAATCACTTCACACTTAGCTACATTGAACTCTATTAGCCACCTATCTGCACAGCTCTGCAGCTTATCTATATCCCGCTGTAACCTGCCACATCCGTCCTCACTGTCAACAATTCCGGCGACTTTTGTATCATCCGCAAACTTGCTCAAGCAACCTTCTAGCCCCTCCTCCAGGTCATTTATAAAAAATGTCAAACAGCAATGGTCCCAAAACAGATCCTTGCGGAACACCGCTAGTAACTGCACTCCAAGATGAATCTTTATCATCAACTTCTAATGTCTGTCTTCTTCCAGCCAGCCAATTCCTAATCCAAACCTCCAACTCACACTCAATGCCATACCTCCGTATTTTTTGCAGTAGACTACCATGGGGAACCTTATCAAACGCCTTCTAAAATACATTTCACCACATCTACCGCTTTACTCTCGTCCACCTCCTTAGTCATCTCGTCAAAGTATTCAATAATGTTTGCGAGGCACGACCTGCCCTTCACAAAACCATGTTGACTAACCTTAATCACATTATTCCTATCCAGATGTTCATAAATCCTACCCCTTACAATTCTCTCTGAGACTTTGCCCACAACAGAAGTGGGACTCACCGGCCTATAATTACTAGGGTTATCCCTACTCCCCTTCTTGAACAAGGGAACCACATTTGCTATCCTCCAGTCTTCTGGTACTATTCCTGTAGACAACGAGGACATAACAATCAAGGCCAATGTCTCTGCAATCTCCTCCTTTGCTTCCCAGAGAATCCTGAGAAAAATGCCATCAGGCCCAGGGGACTTATATATTTTCCCCCTTTCCAGAATTTCCAACACCTCTTCCCTACATACCTCAAAGCCATCCATCCTAATTAATTGTGACTCAAAATTCACATCGGCAACAATGTCCTGTTCCTGAGTGAATACTGATGAAAAGTATTCATTCAGTGTCTCCCCAATCTCTTCAGCCTCCACACGCAACTTCCCACAACTATCCTTGACTAGACCTATTCCTACGCTAGTCATTCTTTTATTCCTGACATACCTATAGATAGCCTTTGGGTTTTCCCTCATCCTACCAACCAAGGACTTTTCATGTCCCCTCCTTGCTGCTCTTAGCTCTCTCTTTAGATGCTTCCTGGCTACCTTAGAACTCTCAATTTCCCCAATTGAACCTTCACGCCAAATCTTTACATAAGCCTCCCTCTTCCCTTTAACAAGGAATTCCAATTCCTTATTCAACCATGGCTCCCTCACACGATCCTTTCCTCCCTGCCTGACAGGTACATACATATCAAGGACATTCAATAGTTGCTCCTTGAACAAGCTCCACATATCGATTGTACCCTTCCCTTGAAGCCTACTTTCCCAAGCCACGCATCCTACTTCATGTCTCACCGCATCATAATTTCCCTGCCCCCAGCTATAACTCTTGCCCTGCAGTGCACACTTATCCCTCTCCATCACTTGAGTAAAAGTCACTGAATTGTGGTCACTGTCCCCAAAGTCCTCACCTACCTTCAATTCTAACACCTGGCCTGGTTCGTTACCGAGAACCAAATCCATCATGGCCTCACCTCTTGTTGGCCTGTCTACGTATTGTATCAGGAAACCCTCCTGCACACATTGGACAAACAGCGACCAATCTAACGTACTCGAACTATAGCCTTCCCAGTCAATATCTGTAAATTTAAAGTCCCCCATAACAACCACCCTATTACTTTCACTGTTCTCCTGAATCGTTCTCGCAATCCTTTTGTCTACGTCTCTAGGACTATTAGGAGGCCTGTAGAAAACTCCGAACAGGGTGACGTCACCTTTCCTATTTCTAAGCTCAGCCCAAACTACCTCAGATGGCGAGTATTCATCCATCGTCCTTTCCACCGCTGTAATACTTTCTTTGACAAGCAATGCCATACCTCCCGCTCTTTTACCCCCATCTCTGACCCTACTAAAACATTTAAACCCTGGAACCTGCAACAGCCAATCCTGTCCCTGTTCTACCCATGTCTCTACAATAGCCATAGCATCGAAATCCTAGGTACCAACCCACGCTGCAAGTTCACCTACCTTATTTCGTATACTTCTCGCATTGAAGTATACACATTTAAAGCCACCTTCCTGTTTACAGGCACCCTCCTTCGAGATTGATGCCATGTTCCTAACCTCCTTACACTCCAGGTCCGGCACCCTAAAGCTGCAGTCTAGGTTCCCATGCCCCTGCAGAGTTAGTTTAAACCCCCCCAAAAGAGCACTGGCAAACCTCCCCCCAAGGATACTGGTGCCCCTCAGGTTCAGGTGTCGACCATTCAGTTTCTAGAGGTCCCACCTTCCCCAGAAACAACCCCAGTTATCCAGATACCGGAATCCTTTCTTCCTGCACCATCCCTGTAGCCACGCATTTAGCTGTTCTCTCTCCCTATTCCTCGACTCTCTATCATGTGGCACGGGTAACAACCCCGAGACAACAATTCTGTTTGTTCCAACTCTGAGCTTCCAACCTAGCTCCCTGAAAGCCTGCCTAACATCCTCATCCCTCTTCCTACCTATGTAGTTGGTGCCAATGTGGACCACGACTTCGGGCTGCTCCCCCTACCCCTTAAGGACCCGGAAAACACGATCAGAGACGTCACGTACCCTTGCACCTGGGAGGCAACATACCAAACGTGAGTCTCTCTCGCCCCCACAAAAAACGCCTACCTGTGCCAATGTTTACTCTATGAGCAATGTCCTTCAACCAAGAGCAGGAACGTACTCTCTGTATTCTCCCCATGATCCAATTCTCAATGCATGTATATATTCAACCCTTTCAGAAGGACTCTTAACTTTGTTGACTCACGTGCGTGCAACAACTTCAAATGTCTTCAGACAATTCAGCTATTCACCTCTCACTAGCTCCGGTTTATTGATGTCACAAACAATATTCTGTGCAAACCTCAGTAGGTTTATCAAACATGATTTCACATTCCTGAATCTAGACTGACTCTACCAAATCATATCATCATTCTTGAAGTGTCTAGTCAAAAAGCACTATTATTTTCCTGACAGCTGGCATCTAGCTTTCCAGGATTTAGTTTTCTGGTTTCCCTCTCCGTCCCTTTTCAACATGTGCGGTCAGAATAACTAAACAGCCTTGACAAAGTTTGCATCCGTCAATACACAGGAATGTAGCTCACAGAATCAAGAAATTGTCAATACAAGAGGAGACTCTTGACGCACCATGTCAGTACCACGTCCGAAAAGAGCTATTGAGCTCACCCAGTTGCCCAGGCCTAATGTTATTCTGTTCCTTCCTGTTGACAGAATCAACATATACACTGCATTGGACAGACATGGCCTCTGTCATGTTGTGAGTACATCAGAAGACGGCACTCTGAAACATGATTCGTGTGTTAGCCACTCCTGTTCGGAAAGTTCCAGACTCCAACCAGTTCATTTCATGGCCAGTGTCAGCAGAGCCCTCTCCCTGGTTATGAGATTACAGGTTATGCTGAAGGAGATGACACAGCTCTGTTACTTTCCCAGTGTTGAATCAAACTGGCTTCAAAATTTGTCCCTGGAATATGTATAAATAAGAAAATATTCCTGAACATCCAGAGAGGATACTGCAGTGTCCTTCTCTTCTCTTGTTGCAGAGTTTTCCTTCTATGCAACTTCTGCTCCATTTGTTAGCCGTGTTGCAAACCCAGATACACTGTGAAGGCAGTGCACATACTTCACTCAGAGTGGCGTCAACAGATCCTGAGGTTTCCCTGAATGAATGCAGCAACTGACAACGCAAACGTGAGAAATAATTTCCAGAACTTTACGTGGATTTCCAACGACTGGAGCAAGTTAATTCCGTGTATGTATGGAACACCCATTCGGTGCTGGAAATGCTTTCCTGTCCTCAGTTTCTTTTCCTGACTGATTACAGCTCTACACATTCCCAGTTACCTAAAATAGTAGCAGTTTCTCTCTCCATAGAACTACTTGACAATGTACCTGCACAACTTTCTGTCCCACAGTAACGATAAGGGCAACATGACTATTATCCCTTGAGATGATTGAAAATGCTGCAGTGGCAATTGTCTCGGTATTACCTCCACGCTAATGATCCCGGGTCCCAAGAAATGTACGCTGGATTCGAATCATGCCACGGCAGATGGTGGAATTTGAATTCAATATAACCGCTGGAATGAAGAATTTAATAAAACTCTGAAACTATCGCCGATTGTCAGATAAAAAACAACAGCTGATTCAAAATTGTCCTTCACGGAAGGAAATCTGCTATCTTCTCGTGGTCTGGTCTACATATGACGGCACGCCTACAGAAATCTGGTTGAATCTTAATTACTCTTTGAAATTGTCAAGCCACTCATCTTATATTAATCGCTTCGAAGTGCCAAAAAACCTACATGAACCAATACGTTTGCAATTTACAGCACTTTGATTGCAGTGGTTCAAGACAGCAGCTCATCAACACTTTCTCAATGGCAACTTGGAAAGGGATATAAATGCTGACCCAGCCAGCGACACTCACAACCCATCAATTAATGAATGAACGTGATCATAATCAGAGAAAAAAGACAGAGGGGAACTACCTAGGCATGATATTCATGAATATGAGAAAAGGTGAAAAATAAATTAGATTAATCTCAAAGTTTATTCCCAATTCCAGTTAATGATCAGCAAACCCATTGTTTACTTGTTTTGATGTCTATGTGTCTGATTTTTCTCCATCTACTCCATCACACCTCTTAAAAACAGAGGTCCCTGTCGCCAGCATCAATCTCACTATGTCCCAGCTGCTTTCAGTCCCAACGAAATGACTCGAAATGTTAATTCTGTTTTTGGATTAACAGAGGTTTCCAAACCTGCTCCATTTTCCCAGCACTAAACTGTTTCTTTCAATTTCAAATCTCCACCTTTTTTTGTTTGTTTCAACCTTTAATTTTGTTATTTCATGGGATGTCGGCCTCGCTGCTAAGGGCAACTTTTCTGATCATTATTATTAGCTCTTGATTTGGAGGTCAATCCACAAGGCATAATGTGGTCAGCACATTGTTGCGGGTCTAAAGTCACTCCTATACCAATCCAGATAATAATGTTAGTTTTTTTGGCAAAGGGCACCAGTGAAACAGATAGGCTTTCCTGCATAATGCCGGGACTTTACGTTTGCTATAATTCAATTTGGCATTTATTACAATTCTTATAATTTGATTTTAAGTTCTGCCATCAGCTGTGGTAAGGTTTGAAATAGTGCCTTAAGAGTAATATCCTGCACTTTTGAATTACTGCTCAACAACAAAACTACTCTGACATGGATTCACGATTGTGAAGCTTGGAGACAAGAAAACAGTGTGATCGAAATATTTGCAACTGGAACAATGGGCGCTGGAGAGCTGGAGCCATAAAGTCTGATTTTACCAAGGCACAGAAAACGGTTTATTCAGGAACAAAACTGACACAGAGGTGAAACGTCAGATACAATGGAGGTGCTGGTGGACAGATTTTGCAATGAAGAGAACAGTAAGACATAATTCAGTTCAAGGCAAAAAAAGTCCTCGATATTATGAACAATTTCGTTCTCAGATGTGAAGGAGAGGTCTGAGGTTGATGGGTAATGAGTGGAGTTGGTGGCTGAGACTGATTACGTTAGTTTCAGGCATTGTCAAAAGGGAATAAAAATTGAAATAACAATGAAATTCAACATAGTTTATGGAATCGACTGAGATAGAGAGACTTACCAGGCGCACCAATGAGAGCAAGAATGGGATAGTAACCCGCCTGAATAATCAGCAATACACCTAATATCCAATATGATACAGTTTCCCAACAACAGGACAGATATAAAAGACCCCATAATAAACTCCTGTCGATTGTTGGAACATTGCAATCTAACGTTCTCAGATTCTGATCCATTGTTGGAACATTCCAGTCTAATGATCTCAGGTTCTGTTCTCTCCTTTCCATGTCTCTGCAGATGTTGATCCTTGTTAGTATTGGAATGACCCATCTGCTGCTATAACGGGATAAATCACTGAAAGAAGCCTCTTAATAATAGGAGAAGGAAAGCCTTCAGTGACACAGTTCAAATCCTTGGAGAGTGACATCAATCACGGTCACTAAACAAACATTTCCAGTTAACATCTTTCACTACAGCACTTCCAGTAACTTAATCGGTTTGGATGTTGACATCATTGATTATCGGTCTCATTTCACATCAGCAATTGCTCTATTCAATAAACAGAGAGGCTTGGATGTTTGTTTTTTGCAGGCCAAATGATTTTGCCCTTTTTTTATGGACAATGCACCATGTCCCACCAGCTCCTCCCCAAAACAGCACATGCAATGAATATATTATTCCTTTGATGATCACTCGTCCACTAGAACACGCCAAGCAAATGACTATCACCAGTCAGGCTTGCTCTCACCAGAAAGAGGAAGCATGGATTTGTCTGAACTTCCCTTTCATTACACGAGTAACGCAAATCTTGTTGAGTTTATTGACTTTAACGAGGGAACATTTACATTTGAAACTTCAGTCTAAAGCGAATTATGATATGAACAATGAACTTGCTCCTTAAAACATATGTATTAGTGATCCAGAGACACGATGAATACAATATTGGCTAGGAGGCAGAAAGGAATGAAGCCAGCGGCGATGGAGATAGCCGGTGAATTCAGTAATAATCACAATCGCCAGTAGTTGAAATTCACTCTGATAAATAGAATGAAATATAACACACAACAAGGAAACAGGTTACACTTGGGAGATGGACTGTTGATCGAAAGTGAGAATAGGACAGGATAATTTAATTACAGAGTATGCAGCTTGATAAGAATGTTCATATTTGGACATGACATTCAGATTTTTAAAATAGACAAAACTACCATCGTTTTGAGGAATGCAGGGACATTTCAATACAATGACAGCAGAAGTGTAGCTAATTCGAATCTGGTGCAGAGATGATGCTCTGATTGCTCATTATCTTTGCTGTAATTATTCTGTGGAATGGATTAAAAACTTTCAGAACCTGAGAAATAAACCTGTACAGTGAAGGGCAGAATGTGTCATCATCAATGTACTATCCATGAATTGTTGTTCCACGGAATGCAGCTGCCCCTAAAAGACCCTTTCAAACAAAATCGATTTCGTGGGATTTACCCACTTAAAAAGATATCACAAAATGATTTGTGTTGGGAACCTGAAGAAGAAACGGATTCATGTGCAACGCAAGTACACAGCAGTTGGAAGGGGAACAGAAATGGGCAATATTGTACAATTATAAGCACATTCAACATCGAAACTTGTCAAGGAAACGAACATACTGGGGACAATGGAAACCTGAAATAAAAACAGAAAATTGTAGAGAAATAGAGTGGATGAGCATAAAAATGGAAACAAATTTAGAGTTAATATGCAGAGTCTTATTTGAATATGTACTGAACTCAAAGCGTTAATTCTCTTTCTCTTTGCTGAGATCCTATCATAGGTGTTGACTTTCTCTCCAGCAGTTTGCATTTCAATAGTTAGAAGAAAGGTCAGCAGATTCTCTGTTCGGGAACATGACTCCCGGGATGGACTTTGTCTCCCAGGTGCCAGGGTCTGGGATGTCTCCGATCGAGTCTACAATATTCTGACGGGGAGGGGAAGCAATCACATTTGCACCAAAGCCATAAATAGGAAAATGGCTGAGGATCTAAAAAGTGCAATCAGAGTAGAAGCTTAAAGGCAAGACGAGAGGATTAGTAATCTCAACATTATTAGCGGTGCCACTTCCGAGCAAGGCGAGCAACATGGAGGGAGTGCAGCTCAAAACATTAAGACAGAGCTGGTGCGGGAGGGAGGGTTTCAGGTCCATAGATCGTTGGGGTACTTTCTAGACCTGAATATGAAGATTGAGTTGCCCTTAAACTGGAGGCGTTCCGATATCCTGGGAAGGAGATTTGCAAAAGAATTTCGGGAGGGTATAAACTCGTTTGGCAGGGGGATCTGAACCAACGATGCTGATCTGAGGAGAGTGTAGTTGATGAAAGGGCAGAACTAGAATGCAGAGTGTCTGTCAAGGAAGGAAACATAATTGACAGATCAAAGGGATGGATCAAAGTGCTTCTGTTTCAATGCATGGAATGTCAGGAGTAACCATGATGAAGTCAGAGCATGGCTCAGTACGTGGAACTATGATGTTGTAACCATAACAGAGACATGTGTTTCACACTTGCAGGAATGGTTGCTAGATGTTCCAGGGATTAGATTTTATAAGAATAACAATGAGCGGATTACAAGAGGCGGAGATTTACATTGTTAATAGAGAGTGCATAACAGCTGCTGAAAAAGAGTTTGTTGAGGAATGTTGTATGGGTATTTTACATAGACCCTCCAATTGCAGCAAAGAGATGGAAAAACTGATTGGAGAACAAATTTCGAAACGTTCAAATGCTATGGGTGACTCCAACGTACACAATATTTGACTGTAACATCCTTCGTGTAGATGGTCTGGATGGAGCTGACTGTGTCAGCTGTTTCCAGGAAGGATTTCTGACTCATTATGTAGATAGGCCGACAAGGGGTGAGGCTATGCATATTTACTGTTAGTTGACGGCTCAGGCAAAGTGTTAGAACTCTCGGTGTGAGAACGTTTTGATGACAGTGACGACAACTGCTTTATTTTACATTAGCTATGTAGAGGGATAGGAGCAGACAGTATGAGATGCACTTAATTGACGAAGGTGAAATTGGACTGCTATGAGTCAGGAGATGTGGAATATAAATTGGCAACAATTACTCTCCCGGAAAGTCACAAAAGAAATGTGGAAGCTACGTAAGGAGCGCTTGTTGTGAGTTTTGGGCAACTTTGTCCCACTGAGACAGGCAAGAAATGGGAAGAAGAAGCCTTGGATGACAAGAGAAGAAAAGATTCTCGACAAGACGAATAAGGAAGCTTACTTAAGGTTGAGGAGACAAGGCTGTGAAACAGCTTTAGAGGATTAGAGTGTAGCTAGGAAAGAACTAAAAAATAGACTGAGGAGAGCTGAGAGGTGGCACTAATAAGCTTTGGCAGGATGGATTAGGGAAAACCGAAGGCGTTCTACAATTATGTGAGGAATAAAAGAGTGGCCAGCGAGAGGTTAAGGCCGATTCAGGATAGTGGAGGGAACTTTTGCCTGGGATCAGAATAGATATGGGAAGATCTAAATGAATGTTTTGCTTCAGTATTCACTTCAAAGAGGGGACTTGTTGAAAGTAAGAATACGGTGGACCAGGTTAATTGGCATGAACAGATTTATATTAAGGAAGTGGATTTGGTTGAAAATCTGGGAAGCATCAAGTTAGATAAGACCCCAGTGTTGGACCAGATATATCGAAGTTACTATAGAAAGCGATGAAAGGAGGTTGCTGTACCTCAGGCGATGATATTTCCTTTCACACTCTCCATGGAAGTAGTACCGAATGATTGGTAGGAGTTGAATGTTGATCCATTGTTCACGAACGGGAATATGGAAACCCCTGGGAATAACAGATGAGTCAGTCTTAGATCTGTGGTAAGCACGGTGATGGAAAGTGCTCTGAGAGATAGGATTGGTGACCATTTGGAAAAAAAATAGCTTGATTAAAAAGAGTCAGCGTGTCTTTGTGAGGGTCAGTTCATGCCTCATAACCCTTACGGATTTCCTTGAGAACATAACGAGATATGTTGATGAACGTCGAGCAGTAGGCGTGGAGTATATGGATTTCAATGAGGCATTTGAAAAGGTTCCCGAAGGTAGCCTCATGCAGAAAACTTGGAAATGTGCAATCCAGGAAATATGTGCTGCTTAGATACAGAACAGGCTGGCAGAAAGAGGACATCGAGTGGTAGTGGATGAATGGTATTCCGCCTTGAGAATGGTGAGCAGTGGTGTTCGGCAGGAGTCAGTTCTTGAGTCTCTTTTCTTTGCGGTTTATAAATTTATTGGATGAGGAATTGGAAGTGTGATTTAGTAAGTTTGCCATTTACACCAACGTCAGTGGATTTGCAGGCAGCTTCGAGTGCTGTCGCGGGCTAAAACATGACATTGACAGGATGCAGAGCCGGAAGGAGAAGTGCCTGATGGAGTTCAACTTGGATAAACGTGAATTGATTCATTATGGACAGTCGAATTTGAATGCTGAATACGAAGTCAAAGACAGGTTTATCGGCAGTGTGGAGGAACTGCAGGATCTTGCAGTCTATGTACATAGATCATTCATCGTTGC
The DNA here is from genome assembly GCF_020745735.1 of Hemiscyllium ocellatum. Taxonomy (NCBI): domain Eukaryota; kingdom Metazoa; phylum Chordata; class Chondrichthyes; order Orectolobiformes; family Hemiscylliidae; genus Hemiscyllium; species Hemiscyllium ocellatum. Next base: position 2,949,152 of record NW_026867618.1, on the reverse strand, counting down.
CACCCAAGCTGATCGGGTTGTTCTGCATGCGTGTGGTGTTTGGGTTTCACTAAGGGAGAAATGAGTTTAAAAGCCGCGAGATTTTGCTGCAGTTTTGCAAGATTCTGTTTAGACGACAGTCGGAATATTATGTCCAGTTCTGGTCTCTTCATTATAGAAGGATGGAGATGACATAGATGCTTTCTAGAGGGTGCAGAGGAGATTGACCAGGATGCTTCCTGCACTGCATCCTCAGTGAGCTCAGGCTGGAAGCACTGGAAAGAAGAAGGAAGATATGTGATTTGACAGAGATGTCCAAAGTAATGCGAGACATAGTTAGAGTAGATATCTCGGGAATTGCTGAAACGAGGTGTCATAGCTTTAAGGTGATTGGAGAAAATTATAGAAGAGATGTCAGAAGACGAGGCTTTCCACAGAGAATTGTGGGTGCGTGGAATGCACTGCCAGCGGTGGTCCTAAAGTCAATTACGTAACGGGTAGTTAAGGGATTGTTGTACGAGCAACAGGACGACATTAAGTCAAGGCATGTATAGGTGCATTTGATCTTAGATTGAGATAAATGTTCGGCACAGCATGGTGGGCCGAAGTGCCTGCACTGTGCTGCACTGTTATATATTCGAGTTCTAGTCAGGAAGTATGGGATACAGGGAGATTTACCTGTTGGATTCATAATTGGTTGGCTGATAGAAGGCAGATAGTAGCTGGAGATGGAAAGCATTCTGCTTGGAGGTCCGTGTTGCGGGGGTCCGGCAGGGTCTGTTCTTGAGCCCTGTCCTTTGCAGTTTTATAAATGACTTGAATGAGGGGGTTGAGGGGTGGGTTAGTAAACTTTCAACTGACACAAAGGTTGGAGATGGACTGATAAATGGCAGATGGATTTCAAATTGGGTAAATATGAGTAATGCCTTTTGGACGGTCAAACTCGAATGCTGACTTTAGGGTTAAAAGACAAAATTACTGGCAGTACGGAGGAACACTTGTTGAGCAAGTACATAGATGCCTCAAAGTTGCCACCTAAGTAGATATGGTTGTTAAGAAACCATATGGTGTTTAGGCTTTCATTAATACGGGAATCGAGTTTAAGAGCCGTGCGGTTTTGCTACAGCTCTACAAGTCCCTGGTGAGACCAGACTTGGAATATTGCGTCCGGTTTTGGTGGTCGCCCTTCTTTAGGAAAGATACAGAGGCTTTGGAGCGGATGCAAAGAAGGTTTACCAGGATGCTGCCTGGACTGGCGGGCTTGCCGTGTGAAGAGAGTTTGAATAAGCTCGGACCTTTCTCTCTGGAGAAAAGGTGAAAGCGAGGTGACATAATCGAGGTAGATAAGATAATGCGAGGAATGGATCGAGTCAATAGCCAGAGACTTTTCCCCAGGGCAGGATTGACTGATACGAGGGGTCATATTTTTTAAATATTAGGAGAAGTGTGTAGAGGGGACACCAGTGGAAGGTCCTTTTCACAGAGAGTTGTGAATGCATCGAATGCATTGCCAGTGATGGTGGTGGAAGAAGTTTCATTGGAGACATGCTGGACATGCACGTAAATTGCAGTGAATTGAAGGGTATGTAGGTTAAGTTATTTTATTTTACATTGCGGTTAAGAGCTGCAAATGTGTTGCTGGAAAAGCGCAGCAGGTCAGGCAGCATCCAACGAACAGGAAATTCGATGTTTCGGGCATAAGCCCTTCATCAGGAAGATGAAGGGGTTAACCCTCAGGTACAACGTCGTGTTCCTAAAGGGCCTGTTCTATGCTGTACTTTTCTACGTTCTATGTTTATTCTCTGTTGTTATGTTTTTTTATTTATTTTTATTTCTGAGCTGCGACAAATTTTCTTGTCTGAAGCAGAACAACGAGGCGAGTGTTTCCTTTGACTCTCACGTAATTGGTAATGAACATTAAATGATAAAATAAAAAATGTTCTACAGTAATAGTCCTTAATATTGTTGTATTTCTAAACTTGTTATGGTAATATTTAACTCAATGGCACTGACATAGCATCTCTGAAATTAACAGATGGAAAAATATGGTAAATGTTACCCCAATGTCATGCCGGACTTCTGGTGTTATTGGGGTCACATTCATGAAGCAAGGACTCACTTTTCTGAGACTTTAGCTCAACCTGTGAAAGCATGAATTAGCTTGGCATTTTTTAACAGGCCATGTTCATTCATAGGTTTTGGGAGCCGCCAGCAAGGGGCGAGTTTATTTGTCATCTGCAGTAGCAACGCAGCAGGTGACAGAAAGGTGCCTTATTGAACACCATCTATCTACGTGGTGCACATGCACACGCAGTGCTGATTGCAAGGGGATTCCAAAATTAAGAAGTGATCGTGAAAGGGAAGCTAATTAGCCCTTCGTCAGTTTGGCATCAGACTTAGAAGACAATTTGCAGAGATTGGATCAACCATACTTATTTTGCGGACATTACCAGTGCAGAATTGTCTAATATTCCCATTGGTCACAGTTTTGCTCAGGATCCTTGATGCCACATTCAGGACGCTACATTCAGCCAAGTACTGCTTTGGTGGGAAGGGAAGTCTCTCTGACCACACCTCAAATGACATTGGAATATCAGCTGAAACAAGGAAAATCAAAAGGAAAGATCACGATTTGTTGGAAGAATGTACTCACTGCTCTTACACGTTCAAAACAAAATTGTTACATGGATTAACATTAATTCTATTAAGGAGACTTCTGCCCTACCTGTAATGCGGGTCTGTGTTTTAATGCCGTGATAAAGGTTCACAAAGAAACTCCACATTGTACCATCGGCAACAAGGTCATAATGTTCATGTGTATCCAGCAGTGACAAAGAAGCACTATTGTCTGTTCCTAATGAACAGTCATCAATCCAAGCTCATCATTGAATGATAACCAGTAGCGACACTCAAATCAGCAGCATCCATCACCTTAGTCGAAGACTGAAAACAGAAAGCGAGGGTCAGGGTAAGTGCGAGTAACAGGCAGATTTGTGTGACATACAGTAGGAATGGCAGAAGGGGACTGTGAAGGGGGATGGTCAGTGGGAGGATTTTTAACGGCAGAGGTGACAGTACAAAGGAAGTACCAATGTAAGGAAAGAGTAGGAAGAAGGTGGAGGAGTGACAAATGGAATGAGCATGACAGGGAAAATAGAGTACTTGGAAAAAACGAGATTAATGGGCGATCAATGTTGAGGAAAATTGGGACCTGGTTTCAATTGATAGTTGATTTCTTTTTTTCTAACACTTGATTCCCGTTCACGTCATGCGTACACTATGTATTTATGTATCCCATCAATTGCAGACGACAATGTTTTCTCCCCCAAAGTGTGTTGTGTCATCATTTTGCTCTTCTTTTCAATATAAAAAACAATGGGCAACTATTCGAGCAATAGCTTCCAATTGAAGGTAGACATTAGATTTCAGTTTGATCTCTGACAGTGTGTTTTTGACGACTAATTTAAAACAATATTTATTCTCAACACTCGATTTCATTAAAGCATACTTAACGAATGAGTCTATATCCATCCTGCAAATGAAAACTTCCTTAATCTCTGACTAAAGCAGGGAATGTTGCAAAGAAGATTCTCCACGTCACGTAAAATACCAAGTGCCAAAATGTAGTCCAATATTAATGACATACGAGCTTTATGAATAAGGCATGCAGATGGGGCCGAGTTTAAAAAAGCAGAATTTGTCTGCGTGTCCAAAATATTATTTGTGGTTCTCTCATAAATATCTCAACTGCAGCATTCTGTCAATTTACCGAAATAAGGAAAAAAAAAAGACTGGAATTCTCCATTCGTCTTCTGAAAATAACATCTGGAGTACAAGAAGAAAATCAGTGTTTGTTTGTGATATTCATTAATGGTGTTTGCGTTTCTTATTAAATGTTGCATCTGAGGAACTACTTTCTGCTATTAATTCAGGAAGACAGCCAGATAAGCCCTCTTTAATTCACTTTAATCTGTTTCCCATTTAGATAATAAATTACCCTTTTATGTTTTGGCCAAAATGGACAACCTCGCACTTAGCCCCGTCAAACTCCACCTGCAAAGTTCTTCCCCACGTTCCCAACGTGTCAATATTTATCTGTGAAATCTGTCTACTCGCCAAAGCTTGATTTCCAAACTCTTCCAGAATCATTTAAGAGAAAACCACGTTGCTGTGCGTCTGGAATTGCATGTAGGCCAGGCCAGACCAGGAATTGATTGCAGTTTCCTTTCTTAAAAGTCGTTAACGAACGACTTGGGTTTACCTGACAATCGATTCATGATCACCATCAGTGTCTTAATTCAAGATGTAAACTCAAACTCCACCATCTACCCTGGAAGGTTTCGAACCCAAGTCTTGAGAACTCTATCTGATCTTTCGAATAACAATTGTGCGTTAATATGAGCGTTCCAATGACGCCGATTCGAATCCTGCACAATGAAACTAACTTGCGTCAGTATGATATGCCCCAATTTTCCCCAAATATTATCCATCACACCAGTGTTAAAAAGGGTGCAGAGGTTTGCTTTTTAATCAGCACCTTGTGGTGCCTGAACATTGCAACCTGACACAGCCATTGCTCCACAAACCTTGAAATCCTCACCATCAAACGCCGCGCCTTCTATCTACAATTTGAATTTATCGCTGTTTTCCTAACTGCTGTGTACATACTGCCATAAGCAATTGTTGACGAGGCTCTTATGTATTGTATTCAAGTACGAACACCGTGGACCTATTTATTGTCACTGGTGGCATAAATCAAGCCCATGATGGGAAGGTGTTGCCTAAGGACCACCAAAACATTGTTGGCCCCACAGAGGACCGAACATTGTAGACCATTGCTACACCATTGTGAGAATGGCTACCGCTCCATTCCCCCACATTCATTTTGGGAACTCTGATCACAGTGCTGCCTTTCTTCACCCAGCTTGCAGTCAAAAGCTCAGGGGATTAGCCTCCTCCTCCAATGGCCTCGTTCACTGTCCACTAAACTTTATGGCTACATGTCACAGGGCCGCAGATCAGAAACATCGATTGTGGGATCACTGAGCTTTTGCATCTCTTGTTGCTTATGTTGTTTCAGATGTAAATCTTCCTGTTATGTCGGTGAGGAAAATAAGAGCTTCTTCAGTCTGTCCCTCTTATCCAGACCTGGTTGGTGCAGCTCCAACCATGTCCTTCTTCACTCTTCATTGAATCATGGTGGATCCCTGGCTTTATGGCTCGTGTAGAGTGAGAGAAATGCCGTGCCGTGAGTTTGCAGACCGTTTGAGTTTTACAGAGTATAATTCCTCTGTTTCGCATGGCCCTTTGCATCTCATGGAATTCTCTGTGTTAGCTGCTCATGACAACAAGCATGTCTTGCAAGGTTATCTCTTCTGGTGAGTCTCCTAAACTCTGTAATTCACTTCCTTGGACCCATCCCGAATGAAGCTTTTATATAAGTGCTGGACTCCTGACCACAAGATTCCTTACATTGAATCTTTCATAAACCATATCCAGTGTATGTCAGCTTCACAACGTCAGTATCCAATCAGAATTGTGCAGTTACATTGTGGGTCAGCGTGATCCCGAACCAACAGCCTAGTGTGTGACTTGAGATAGAATTGTTTTCAGCATTTTTCTCCCAATTGACAACAAAGTCCCTTTACTGAAGGCCCAATATCCTGTGGTAATACAGACTTTCCGATTGTCCAATACGCACAAAGTTTACCCATTTACTCAGTCCACCTTTATAACGACAATGTGTTGATAATGGGGCGCAAATCACATTGAAATGATAAGTTTTGTCACCACACCAAAGAACAAGTTATTATAAAGTGCAAGGAATTTGCACATATACAATTACTTTCGTGTGCTACTGGGAGACTCTCCTGCTCCTCGGATATTGCCTGACCGCCTGTGCTTTGCCTGTACCATACTTTTTGTCTTTGATCTCCAGCATCTGCAGCCCTCACTTTCTTCTCTGCTAATACTAATACTCCCACATCAGTTTCATGGCAAAAATATTGCTGTCTGACTAAACATTCTGCAGTCAAATATGAGTACGTTTTCAATTGTTTATATCCATCTTACAGCTCATTAATGTGATACACGAATATCAGTGTCTGTATCATCCTCGGTATGTAGGCCATGCCTCTGAAAGATTGACATATTTTTAAAAACAAAATGTCACTTCAGATGTTCATACCATACAAGGTAATGACTGGACCCAACTGGCCTGTGGTTACAAAACTGAACACTCAGTTCCGTTATTAGGCATATTTGAGCGACATGTTCCATTCTAATTTATTCATGCCATGTGACTGACCCAGTATATGTTGCTCATCGGCTTTTGCCTTCGAGAAGGTGCTGGAGAGCTGCCACTTTGAACCGATGTAGTCCATGTGCTGTCGGTAGACTTACATTGCCACGAAGGAACAGCAATATTTTTCCAAATCCGAATGGGGGATGGCTTAGAATGGAACATAAACATGGTGGTGTTCCCGTGTATCTGCTTCCATTGTGTTTTTTGATGTTCATGGGTTCAGAGACACTTTCTAAGGAGCCTTGATAAATTTCTCCTGAGCACCGTGTCAATGACACTACTGTGTCAGTGGATGAGAGGTGAAACTGCACTTATCCTGTCTAATGTGGAGAATTTCATCACATGAACATTTAACGTGTGTATTACAGATGGTGGAGAGACTTTCCGAAATCATGAGCATGGCTATATCTGCAGGATTCCCAGATCCTGACATAATTTTCTCGTTCATGAATATATATGACTCGAAAAGTGGGGCTCTGGAAAAGCGTTTCAGCCAGTAGCCTTTCACAGGAATGGTAATGAATCTGTATGTTCAGTCCAGTTCCGTTTGACGTTAATCCTGAGGATATTAATATTTTGGACGTTCAGTGATGATCATGGCATTGAATGTTATCGATTGTGATTCAATTCTGTATTGTTAGAAGTGATTACCGTCAGGCATGTGCGGAATGCAAATATAACTTGTCAGGTTGAAGCACACGCCTGCACAGTTTGCATATCTTAGTAATCACGAATGGTGGTGAACATTATCCCATCATTGACAAATACCCCATTTGTGACATTACTTTGTAGGGATACCGATGTATGAGGCAGCTGAAGACTGCTGGGCCTAGGACAAAGAACACTCCAATAACTCACCGACATTGTCCTTCCCTCCGAGTTGGGACGCTTGCTGCAAATTCCACCTGCTCCAGAGGTATGTCACAACATATCTGAACAGATTACTCTTAAAATATCTGACCGAAAGTGCTGCGTGAGGACTTGGTTATCTCAATAATTTTGACAGCTCATTGCGTGAACCACATCTACACTTGGTGAGTAAGTCCTCATTGTTGTAATGCAGTGTAATGCAAACAGTGTGGAGTCAGTTTCTGCACTGACTGAGGTGATTGTAAAGATCAGTCCTTCCCAACCTCTCCCTTATTTAGGACATAATAACTGTCCAATTAATTTAGCAACAGTCATTTCAGTGAACGAGAGAGCAACGTTATCACTCCGTAGGAGGATGTTGCTTTACCTTACCATTTCTGATCTACAGGCTTATTTGGAAACACCTCCACTTGGGAAATTTTACAGAGCTGTTCTGGAGCTGAGGTGGCTGCTGTCAACTAACCACAACCATCTTGCGTTGTGTCAGGTCTAACTTCAAGCAATGCAGAGGTTTCTGTGGTTCCCATTTTCTACAGTTTTGCTATTACTCCTTGATGCCACAATTGGTAAAATACAGTTATGATTATGTTAATTGCAGTCAATCTAGCTTCACCGCGAGAATACAGCTGTGTGATTTCTTATTGTTTATCTTTGAACCAAGGCTTCAAACAGGTCACTGGATGAGTGGACAGGCTAAGCTTCAGTGAGCATGTTAGTGCTGAGCAAGTACTATTTGATACCACTGCAAATGAAATCTTGCAAAAAAATTATCAGTGAAAGGGATGAGAAGAGTGGGCAATTCATTGACTGTCTGGTGTTTTGCCTGAGTGTGTCCAGGACATACTCAGAGTCTGTCCCATACTGTCAGATTGATGCCAGTGCTGTAGCCCAAAGGAACACCTTGAATGGAATGTTATCACGATCCACAAACTTTGGATTCTCCAATACCGCCAGGAATTTTTGGATGCCACAGGAAATGAATCGAATTAGTTGAAGGCTCCGATCTGTCGGAGACTAAAAGTGATCATTCCATTGGCACTTCTAACTGTATATTGTTGTGAATGCTTCAGCCATATCTTTCGTATTTTTGTGGTGCACTCTTCAATCATTGAGGAAGGCGAAGTGTGTGGAGCATCTTCCTCCAATGAGTTGTTTAATTGTCCACCAACATTCACCAATCTGCATGTGACAAGATTGCGGAGATTAATTCTCATTTTTTGTATAGATATGTCTCTCACTTGCAGCTTACTTTATTTGGTAACTGGTCCTGGTCGGTAACTTCACCTTATTATTAGATGTACATTGTGCTGCTCGTGGCCGGCCCTCCTGTGCTCCTCATTGACCAAGGGTTTATCTCCTGGCTTGTTGGTCAGGGTAAAGTGGAGCATATGTCAGGGAATGATCGTCAAATGGCGCTGGGATACAGTCCTGCTGCTGTTGGATATTACCTGAATCAATTTACACATCCCAGTATTGAGTTGATAGATCTATTCAAAATCTGTCCTGTTGATCCCAGTGATGGTGTTTTACACACGGAGAAGTGCGGATTCACGATGTAAATCTGGGACTTCGTCTCTAAAAATGCTGTGTGCAGGTGTCACTGGTATAAATACGATCATTGATGAGGTCAAGTATATTTCTCCCTCTCCAGTCGTCTTAGCCCAGTGCAGGCCGAGTCTGGCAGCTGTGTCCTTTTATACCCAACTGCTGCTGCTGAGCCGCTATTGGTGGTGGCATATTCTCCACCTTTGTAACACTCTCAACGCTTCCACCAAGTTAGGTTCAATGTGGACGGTCAGTGATCTATCACCTGAGGGAGGGGAGTCAGCCAGAGTTTTCCGTGTCAATGTTTCATCTGACATCATGAGATTGAGGGAGTGGAGTCAGCAGGGGTTTTCCATATCAATATTTGATCCGACACCATGAGACTTCATGATTTAGGAAGGAGGAGTTTGCAGAGTCTGAACATCATTTTATGTGTGTTGCTGTCAACCGAAGGCCCTCTCCTCTGGTATATGACACTGATTCTCTGTGTTTTGTGATTGTACCCAACAATATATCACTCCTTCAGTTTCTCATAACGTCTTGTCCATTAGAAAGGTTTCTACAACGACTTCTTTACATTAAGTCATTGTACAATTCTGTTTTGAAACCGCTCACCTATCCCTCTCACCCTTCCCTATTATCGCCTCCAGACTCTACATTCATCTCGATCTCAGTGACCACCTTATATCCATAATCTTCATCGCCAATGTTCAACTGTAAATTTCGACAGAATCTGTACTTCACATTATTTCTATAAACTCATTTAAACCACACACCTCACCTTATACCTTTAATTTCCAATTAACCCTAAACCTTCTCCAAACACGACAACTCTCCCCATTTGTCAAACCTTCCTCAAGCGCTAAATGTCATTTACTCCCTTACTTTCTGACCAACCCTCCCGTTCTCTCAAACCTCCTTCAAACCGTATGGCGTCGCTGTTTCTGTAACGTCCTACAACCCGGACACTCCTCCCTCTTTCAAAAGCCTCCTTCTACTCCAACACATATTGTTATTTTACAAACTCCCACGAATCTGCATCCTTTCCTATTTCTCTAAGCTCCACAAAAATACACCCCTACCAATTTCTCTAAACTCCCCCAGGTTCAACATCACCCCTATCTCGATAATCTCCACCAGGCCGAACACTCCTCCCTGTGTTACTATCCTCCGCCATACCGCACGCCACTTCCTCTTGCTCTAACTTCCTCCAAACTCTACATTGCCCCCTATCTATCAAATCTCTTCCAAACCTCCCACCCTGCAACATCTCTGTTTAATCAAACTTCTTCAGCTTCTAAATCTCTCCTAAATAACATTTCCAGCTTCCTCCAGGCCCTTCACCCTTCCTATCTCTCCACACTTGTCCAGCAACTTCATCCTTCCTGATCTTTCTAACCACATCAGCATCCTGCCCTGTATCATTTCCCACGAACAACTTCCAGCTCCTTGACCTCTCCCTAACTCTCCAACCATCTCCTGTCCCTATAAACTTCCCTATCTTTCTAAACTCTTTCAGCTCCTACATGCCTCGCTATTTCTCTAACATCCTCCAGAACATACACCATCCCTTTTCCTCTAACCACTTCCAGCCCCAAACGTCTCCCATATCTCTCAAATCACCTCCATACCCCACACCTCTCCCAATGTCTGTACACATCTCCAGCCGCTCCATGACGTCTTATCCCTGTAATCACCTTCAACCTTCTAAACCCTGCCACCTCTCTAAACTTCAGTCGTCACCCAACACACATTATCCTGTCAATGGATTAAAGCCTCCTCGAGCAGGCACATACATTGCTATCTCTGTAGATTCTCCTACATTGTTCAATTCTCCCCTGTCTGGGTCACAATCGAGTTCCTCCACCACATTCTGACCCCCACTATACCTTTTCTCCTGATTCTGCTACTCAATGTTATCACCGTCAGACACATTTTGGTGAGCAGCAGAGCCCGCAGGCGGCTCCGGGCTCACAGCAAGGGGGCTGTTCAATCTGACACAGAAATGAGAAATCGAAAAAAATCCATCGTTTTACTGTGTGTGATTTCAGCAAATTTCATCCTGTTATGGTCAACGTTAATGTTATTTTCGATATGGAGTCGGATGTCGTATATAATGCATAACTTTGCGTCCTTAGATTATTTTGTGCAGGAACTGGGCTTCATGCTGCAGCTCCTCAGTTGCTGCACAAACACCGCGATTTAATCCGTGACCCAGACTAAATTCAGGCAGCAACTGAAGAATGTGCTGAAATATCCCTTTACCCAAATTTATCTGTCAATCAAATACATTCAGTAATCAATTATTCCGGAATGTACTCATTTCATTTCAGTGTTTCAGCAATGAAGCACCTGTTGCTATGGTATCAGACTGAGGGTATCGCTGTCTTGTCCAAATTGTTCCACAGGGGATTGCAAGGAGATATTCCAATGTTTCTTTCATCTCAGGGGCAAGTGATAAAATGCAATATCCCACTGACTGCATCAAATACTTTGTAAACAATAAAAATGTTCATTAAAAATTGCCGAGCAGCAGAGTGAATGGTATTGTTGCCTGTCTTTTTGTTGAAGAAGATGATCTGGAGAGAAATAGACTTGGCCCCAAGTCAACGTACACAGAGAAGGAAAGGGGACTGGTGCCTGATATCAGGAGTGCACTTCAAGTCACTCTGCCCTTGCTTTTGCTGGTGACCCCAAATCCGATCTGGCCTTCGGCAGAATTCACATTTCTACCCCGTTGTGTTCCATCTCCACTCAACTGCAGCCGTCTCTCCCATTCTCCTTCTCTCGCTACCTCCATCACTTGCTTTCCTTTCTCCCCACTTAACCCTGTCTTTCAGTCCCTTCCCAGACAGATTGAGAAATGGTGTTGAGTGTCAGACAATGTGAGGGAGTATGGAGATAAAGGGAAAGTTTAGAGACAGAGAGAATAGGAGGCGGAAGAGACTGGAAGGGAGAGTGGGAGGGGTTTAGAGGCAGAGAGAGAGGGGGGAGTGGAGAGAGAAACACAAATACAGGGACAGTCAAAGAGAGTCAAAGAGAGAAATAAGGAGAGAGTAGGAAGTTTGTGGCGAAAGTGAGAACGGAGAAGAAAAGAGAGAGGCAAGGAGAGTAGAGGGGGGGAGTGGGAGCAGAAGAGAGACAGTTAGAAGTGGTTAGAGAGACAGCATGAAAGTTGAAAGAGAGCAAGAGTGCGGGATGAGGTCGCGAGAGTGGGAGGAGGGCAGAGTGAGAGAGATTGGGAGACGAGTAAAGAGACAGAGAGGGAGGGGGTGGGGTTGAACAGAAAGAGAGGGAAGCGGGAGAGAGGGTGCAGATATGGTTGGAGACAGAAAGAGTTGGAGGGTGCTCCGTCACAGAATGAGAGGCAGGTATGGAATGTGTGACTGAGAGAGAGACCGAGAAAGAGAGAGAGAGAGAGAGAAAGCGGTTTGCAGAAAGAGAGCAACAGAGAGAGTGTGAGGAGAGTAGAGACATAGAGAGGGAGAGTGAGAGGGGAGAGAGAAGTGGGTAGAGAGAGAGGGGAGTGAGCGAGTACAAGAGAGAAGAGGAGGGAGGAGGTAGAGCGAGGGACGAGAGAAGAAAAATAGTGGGAGGGGAGAGAGGGAGAATTTTGAGAGTTTTGGAAAAAGAGAGAATATGTTGGAGAGGAAGAGTCGAAAGGGTTATAGAGGGAGAAAGTGGTACCGCATAGCGAGACACAGTGGGGGGGTAGTTGAGAGAGAGAGTGAGCGGGTAGTACAAAAAGAGAGAACAGGATGCGGGTAGAGAGAATGCAGTTAGTGAGAGATCAATGAGGTGTAGAGAGGTGGGAGAGAGGTAGAGTGGGGAGAGAGGGAGAGGTAAGAGAGTGAGAGTGCGGGAAGTGAGGGAGTGAGTCGGTGTTAGTGGAAGAGTGAGAACGATAGAGGGTCGTGGTACAGCGAGACAGAGAGTGGGAAGTGAGTAGAGAGTGTGGGAGGGGGCAAGCCAGATAAAGAGTGGGAATAGAGAGAGAGAGAGGGAAGGGAGTAGAGTGTGGGAGGGTGGTAGAGAGAGAGAGTAGCAGGGGATTAGAGACAGTGGAGGATCATAGAAAGAGAGGGAGAGAGAAAAGGGGGAGAGAGAAAGTGTAGGAGGAGGTAAACCGAGAGTCTGTGAGAGAGCGAGAAAGACGGGAGGGATGTAGAGAGAAAGATAGAGAAATTGATGGGCGGGGGGGTTGGGGGGGGAAGAGAAAGAGAGAAAATGAATGTGTAGAAAGAGAGTGGGAGGAGTTTAGAGAGAGTGGCAGGAGAGTGGGTAGGTGTTAGAGAGAGAAAGATACCGAGAGAGACTGACGGGGGCGTGAAAGAGAAAATGAAGAGAAAGAAGGAGAGAAAGCGGGCAGAGAGTGAGAGGGATATACAGTGGGAGCGAGTAGAGAGGGAGGGAAAGAGGCAGTAGCGAGAGAGTCGGAGAGTGTGAAGAGAGAGAGGGGGAAGTCAATAGAGACTCAGCGAGAATGGGAGGAGGATAGAATAAAAACGTGGAAGGGCCAGAGAGAGAGCGAGATGAAGGAGGGTATAGAGAGGGTGGAATTATAGGGAGGGACAGACAATGAGTGAAAAAGAAACAGAGAGCAAGAGAGAAGGAGATGTGTAGAGAGAGACAGGCAGAGAGTGGGATAGGTAAGAGATAAAGTTTGAGTGGGATCGACAGAGTGGGAGGAATTTTAAGAGAGAGAGGGAGGGATAGAGAGAGAGAGAGAAAGAGAGAGAGTGTGACGCGGATTGAGAGACTGAAACAGTGTAGGGAAAGGTAGAGAAGTAGGAAGGAGTATAGAGAGGAGGATTTGAAGGTTTTAGAGAGACAGTGCGGGAGTCCGGTAGAGAGAGATAGACAGAGAGAGCGGGAGAGTGGGAGACAGGTAGAGAAAGAGAATAGGAGGAGGGTAGAGGTGGAGAAGGACAGAGTGTGGAAGGGTGTTAAGAGAGTGTGGTAGCGGGAAGGCAGAGAGAGTCGGAATTGTGTAGAGAGAAAGAGAGAGTGCACGTGGTGGAGAGAGAGCGTGGGATGGCAGGGAGAGAGAATATTTAGTTGTTGAAGAGAGAGGGACAGTGGGGTGATTTTAAGAGAGGGAGTCGGAGGGTAGAGAGAGAGTTACTAATCGAGGGATGGACAGACTGAGACAGACAGACAGCGAGAGAGATTGCAAGTAGGTTGCAGAGAGAGGAAGACAGAAAGAGAAAGAGTGGTAAAGATGTCGAGATATTGGAAGAGTTTGAAGTGTTTAGAGAGAGAGGGAGTGGTTTAGAGAGCGGGAGACTTGGGAGAGAGAGTTCGTAGGTGGGGTGGAGAATGAGAGTGAATGGGAGTATCTAGAGAGGGAGAAATTGCGAGGATAGTGGAGAGACAGTGACTGACAAAGAGAAATGGAGAGACAGAAACATGCAGACAGATCGCGACCGCGAGTGGAACTCATTTGCAGAGAGAGAAAGAGAGAGTGGGCAGGAATACCAAGATTGAGTGCGGAAGTTGGAGGGAGCTAGAGAGAGAGTAGGAAAGCGTGTCGCAACAAAGAGTGGAGAAGGTGTAGAGAGAGAGTCTGAGGGCGTAGCTAGAGAGTGGGAAGGAGTAGAGAGTGATAAAGATAAAGACAGATAGAGAGACGGCAAAAGAGAGCGGGAGGGAGATGGAGAGAGAGAGAGAGAGAGAGTGAGGCATGGAAAGAGAGATGCGGACGCAGAAGGTGACAGTGTGGACCGTAGGGGAAGACAAAGAGTAGGACGTGGTTAGAGAGAGATTCAAAGGAGGTTAAGAGAACACACAAGGGGGAAGAGAGATAGTGTGGGAGTGGGATCGAGACAGAGAGGGGCGGGACAGAGAGAGAGACTGAGGGGAATAAAGAGAGAGAGGGAGAATGCGATGGCTTTGAGAGAAGGAGACAGAAGCAGGAGTGCTAGGGTGCGGATGGGGTGGAGACAAAGAGAGCGGGAGGGTTTAGAGAGAGAGAGAGACTGGTAAGAGGTTAGAAAAAGAATGAATAACAGAGAGACAGAGAGAAAGAGAGAGTGGATGACGTTTGCAGAGAGAGACAGACAGAGAGAGAGTGGGAGGGAGAGCTTGAGGTGTAGATAGAAAAACATAGAGAAAGAGAGGGAAGGAAGAGGAGAAGAGAGCGGGAGTGGAAACAGCGTAGGGAGAGGTAGCGAGTGATGGTTAGTGGAAGTGATAGTTAATGATGGAGGTCGAGAGAAGGTGGGAATGATGTGCAGACGGAGAGGTGCTCGAGAGAGAGCAAAGGATGGTAGAGTGAAAGAGTGAGCGACGTGGAGTTAGAGCGACGGGCTAGAGACAGAGACAAAGTGGGTAGAGAGATTGGGATGTTCAGGGAGTGAGAGAGTTGAAGGGATTAGAGAGAGGGAAGGAGAGTGTGGGAGTGATTTAGATTAAGAGAACGTCGGAGTAATTAAGAGGAAAAGAGACAGAGAGTGAATGGGGGCAGAGAGAGATTGGGGATTGGGAAGCGGGAGCGAGGTAGTCTATACATATAGAGAAAGTGAGGGAATGAGCGGTCGAGAGAGAGAAAGGGGAAGCAGGAAGACACTGCGAGAGATTAGGAAAAGTGCACAAAGAGAGAGATAGAAATAGTGGTGCGGGTAGTCAGAGCGGTGAGGGTGGAGAAAGAGTCGAAGTGGTATAAAGAGAAAGTGGGAAAGGGCCAGAGAGAGTGGGAGAGTGGGAAGAATTTACAGAGAGAGTCGGAGAGAGGGAGTGAGACAGAGGTGGAGATGGGAGAGTTAGAGTAGTTGAGGATGTATAGACAGAGTGGGAGAGTGTTGAGAGAGCGAGTGGAAGGAGGGAACAGACAGAGTGGCAGAGGTGTAGAGATAGAGGGATTGTGGTTGGGGTGGAGTGAGAGGATGTTAGAGGTCAGAGAGGAAGATAGTGAGATGAAAATAGAACGGGACTGACACAGAGAGAGAGAGAGATAGAGAGATAGTAAGAGAGGGTGGAGGGGGTTTTCACAGAAAAGAGAGCAGAGAAAAAGTAGGAGCGAGTAGAGAGACAGCGATATAGAGCGAGAGTGTGCTTGGGGTGGAGAGACACATTCTGGCCACATTCAGGCAGCCGTCCCCTACGCTGCTTCTGGCTCTCAGTCTGCCCCATGCCTCCACCAGGTATATGTGCGCATTGACCCACCTTTCGTCAACATATAGGACTGCCCGCCCAGTTTACATAAAATATCCCCATGGATGACAGTGATCAGGATGGCCTGCACAACGTCCGGCTTCCTGAACCACCCATTGCACCTTCTGTCCACCTCTACGACAGCCTGCCCCGGTACTCACGGGGTTGACAGCCATAAGGATGGCCTATCCGCCTTCCAGCTGTCGGTCTGCCCCTACATACGATCTGGCTCTTGCCTACCCCAATGAACTATCCGGCATGTGAACTTTCCGGACACACCTTCCTGCCACCTCTTGTACAACCCGTTCACATTCCTGGGACGATGGCACACGGGGTAGTCCACAATGTTTCCGGATCTTTGCCTGCCACGATGCACTTTCTGACTCTTGGCCACTGGCCCACCTTCCAGCCACCTCCAGCACAGTCCACTCTGGTTGCCCCTTCTCCGGACGACAGCACTGAAAACGGCCAACCCACTTTCCAGTTCCCTGGACGACTGGCATTATTGTGTCCTGCCCAGCTCCTGACTTTCTGGCCAGCCTACCCACCTTCTCAGGGTGACAACTTTCTGGACGACCAAGTAGCCTAACTATTCGCAGTAGGGCCTGGCAGACCCAGAGATACACACAAGAGTGCAACTGATAAACCCAACAAGCCGCAGTACAGTCAACTATCAACAAACACAATCAATTTTGTTACAGCGTTCATTATCATGAACAGTTGTCTTCAAAATTTCGAGTCCATTCCTATGAGAGTCCACTTTGTTCTACAAAGTAAATTGTCAAAAATGCCGCCCAGGCCAAACTGCAGATTCCCTTGTTAAAAGTAAAGTCCACAAACGAGTTCAGATTCAACTCCTGAAGGCAGAAAATGTACACTCGAAAGCACACAAGTGTTTATGTTCCATAGAGATCTTGTCAAACCATAGAGATCCAGACTCACGCTCAGGAACATAGTACATTTTAATGGTGCAGTTTACTTACAAGAGCTTGGGCCACTCCAAAATGCAGGGTCCACTCAAACTCCAGAGCAAGTGCTCACCTTCCAGCATACACAGGCGTTCAATCTTTACAGAGGTCTACTCCACTGACAACGGGTTATGTCAACCAGGTCATCTGGAAATGTATATGTTGTCACAAGGGCTCAGTTCAAACACCAAATAAATGAAAACGTGTTAGAAATAAACGGTCCTAGATTGCAAGTGCGAAGCCCTGCCATAAAATCAACATCATCCTTTTGACAAAGCCAAAAACACTATTACACAGAGCCTCAAAGTTTGCAATCAACCAACGCAACAACGGTTCACTTATGAGGGCTGAATTGCACCTTAAACGCATTGACTGGGTCAATCAGGCAGTTTAGAAATCAGTCCTCAATGAAGAAAGGAATACCACTTAACAAACTGGCTTTATAATTCAGCCAATTCAGGCCTCAGACTCCCCAAACAGCACAAATCAATCAGTAGTAGGAACATATGACTGTGGTCCAGCTAGAACAGAGTAAGTCCCTCACACTGAGAGGACTCTAAATCTCCTGGTCACGATATTTTTTGAAACAATTCGCAGTTTACAAAACGATTAACATGTCCAGCTGTATACAGAGCGACAGCAACTTTACAAGGGAGAGTAATGGCTAAAGCCAAGCCCAAACCCTGACATTCAAACGGTTTCAGGGAAATGAGAACAAATCTCAAATCCCAGTTTCAGTCATATTAAACAGTAACAATGACAGTTTTGTACGTACAAGAGAGTCGACTTAAGTAAGAAACAATTCATACAAAATAGACCCCCAGAAAACCCAACAAGAAGCCCCCTGTCCCTCCCACCTTCCGGCCACTCGAAGGCAGCCCACCCTGACGCGCCTCCGGCTCTCAATCCAATGCAGTCCGCCCTGTCACACCTTTCTACCACCTCAAGTACAGCCCGCCCCGATACCCGCCCGGGGTGACAGCGCTGAGGATGGCTTACTCGCATTCCGGCTCTCGGTCTGCCCCTATGAACCATTGGTCTCTCACCCACCCCGATGCGCCATCCAGCCCGTGGACTGCCATGACACACCTTCTGGCCACCTCTTGGGCAGCCTGACTCCTTCCTCTGGGACGACAGCGTGCAGGGCAACTCACAAGACGTTTGGATCTCAGCATACACCTGCACACCTTCTGGCTCTCAGTATCTCTGACACATCTTTCACTCACCTCTTGGAGAGCCTGCCCCGATCACCCCTTCTCGGGACAACAGTGCTCAGAACAGCTTATCCACCTTCAGGCTTTCTGGGCGACCGGCATCGGGTGACATACACATCATCAAGGTTTTGGTACAGCCTACCAACTTTCAGGTTCACAGGATGAATTACCCACCCTCGAGGTCTAAGGCTGACAGCTTTCAGGGCGACTATGGCACTCCCAGCTCACAGTAAGGCAGACCAAACCTAGGGACACACAAGACAGTGCAGATGATAACCCAAACAAATCACATGACAGAGTTAATTACCAACAAACAGAGTTATTTCTGATACACAGAATTCACTACCATAAACAGTTCCCTTCAAAATGTAGAGTCCATTAACTCGAGCAGAGACCACTCCAGGGTACAAGGTGCATTGTTCGAAATGGAGCCCACTCCCATCTGCAGAGTCCGTTGCTAAACTCAATGTTCAAAACCGAGGGCAGAGTCCACTCCGAAGCAGCAAATGCACACGCCACAGCACACAGTTATTCAATCTCCATGGAGTCCCAGCCCATCCTTGGAAAACCAGGGCCACTCCAAAGAACACAGTGCATTTGAAAGGTGCATTTAACTCACAGGTGATTGGTCCACTCCTCAAGGAAAGGTGTTGTGCCAAACGCCATGATACAGCAAGTGCTCTCCTACCAGCACACACTCAAGTGTTCAATCTTCAGAGGTCCAGTTCCAGGGATCGGCCTCCCCACACGAACAGATCAGATGGTAAGATGTATTCCTTAACAATGTCTCGGTCCAAACATCAAAGAACAGTGAAGACACATGCAAAAATAAAAGAAAACTAGAGTCCAACGGCTAAGCCCTCTCACAAAATAAACATTGTCCGTTTCACAAAAGTAAAAAAAAAGTAAATTTTAACATAAAGGCTGCAACCAGCCAGTGAAGCAACAATTCACTAATGAGATACGGACTTACACCTGAAATATTGTGTGTATCTGGAGTTTCGAATTCAGTTCTCACTAAAGGAATACCACTTATCAAACTGGCTACATGATGCAGCCAGTTCAGGAATCAGATCCCGCCTCCCAAAAAAGTGTAGAAACCAACAGTAACGCACTGACTGTGGCCCAGTCAGTACAGAGACACTCCCATAAATTGAGGAGACGTCTGAATCTCCTGTTTATATCAGTCAGCCAGGGCATTCCTGATTGTCCAAGGTTAACAGTACATACTGACTGTGGTTCAGCCAGCACAGAGTCAGACCCAAAACTGAGAAGACTGAATCTCCTGTTTACTTTTTCCTTTTTTTATTTTATTAAAATAATTACAGACCAATTTACATTTACAGCTGTATTTAACAGCAATTTTACAAGTGAGAGGAGCAGCAATGCTGTGCTCCAAACCCTACCGTTCAACTATTTTACAGTGAGAAGAGGACAAACCTCAAATCCCAGTTCCACACGTGACCAGACAGTGACAATGACATTTGTACATGAGACAATATTGTTACATACTAAAGTGCAGACAATACAGACCCAGCAAGCCCGTGTCCCTCCCACCTTCTGACCACTCTAAGGCAGCCCGCCCCTACCCACCTCCAGCTCTTGGTCCAGCCCATACCCCTTCCAGTTCTCGGTCCGCCCTGACCCACCTTTCGACCACCACTAGGAGAGCCCGCCCCAGTACCCATTCGGGTGACAGCGGTCAGGACGGCCATCCCACCTTCTGGCTTCACTAACCACTCACAGTACCTTTCGACCACCTCTGGGTCAGCCTGGGGTGACAGCGCTGAGGACGGCTACGTGCCTTCTGGCTCTCGGTCTGCCGCTACGTACCATTGGGCTCTCACCCACTCCGATGCACCATCCTGGGTTATCCTGGCACATTTTTCGGCCACCTTCCCTGGGACGACAGCGTACCGGGTAGCCCACAAGCCTTCTGGGTCTCAGCCTGCCCCTACACACCTTCTGGCTCTCGGCTAATCTGACATATCCCGTCCCGATTACCTCTTTTCGGGACGACAGTGCCTAGAACGGCTTACCCACCATCTGGGTCTCAGGGCGACTGGCATCAGGGTGGCCTATCCACCCTCCGGCTTTCAGGACAGTCTACCAACCTTCAGGTTCACAGGATGGCCTACCCACACTCCGGATCTCGGAGTGTCAGCTTTCAGGACGACCCATGAGCCTCCCAGCTCACAGTAAGGCCTGCAAGACTCAGGGACACGCAAGACAGTGCAGGTGATAGACCCAAGAGTCAACAATTTACACTTAATTACCAAATAAACAGATTCATTTCTGGTACACAGTCCGAATCTATACAGTCTTCAAAATATAGCATCCATTTCCTGGAAGAGTCCACTCCTGTATACAATGTACATTGTCAGAAATAGAGTCCACTCCAAACTGCAGAGTCCATTGCTAAAAACAGAGTCCACAACCAAGGGCAGAGTCCACTCCCGAAGGCTGCAAATGCACATCCCACAGCACACAGGTGTTCAGTCTCCATGGAGTCCTGGTCCAACCTTGGAGAACCAGGCCCACTCACAGGAACAGTACATTGTACAGGTGCAATTAACTCACAGGGGTTTGGTCCACTCCCGAAGGAAAGGTCTTCTCCCAAACTCCAGGATACAGCAAGTGCTCACCTCCCAGCACACACACAGGTGTTCAATCTTCAGAGGCCCAGTCCTTGGCTCGGCCTGCCCACAGGAACAGCTCCTGTGGTAAAATGTATGTCTTCCAGAAGGTCTCAGTACAAACACTAATAAAAAGTGAAGACACATACAAAATAAAACAATCAAAGGAAACTAGAGTCCAAGGGCTAAGGCCCAATGCAAAATTATGATCTTTTTCTCAAAAAGAAAAAAAAAAGAAAAAAGTAACACACATAACACACAGGCTGTAACCACTCAGTGAAACAACAGTCCCCTAATGAGAACTGAGTTACACCTGAAACACATTGTGGCCATCAGGAGTTTAACAATCAGTCCTCACTGAAAGGAATGCCAGTTAAAAAACTGGCTAAATAATTCAGCCAGTTCAGAAATCACTTTCAATGAGATTCAGCCACCTGACCTCATTACAATTCCTAAGCATCCCCTGTATTAACACTTTACCTGTCCCCCGGCATTCAACCTTCTTCCTATTACTCTCCACACAATTTTCACTTTATTAGTTTCTATTAAATCCTCTCCTTTCTCTTTTAGTAATCTCCCGTTCACCTGCATTCAACTGTCTTACTATTACTGCTTATTAAACCATCTATTTTTGTATATTTAATGTTCTGCACATTATGCTTTCTTTATTTCTCTTCTTATTACCACCGTTAACTCTCTACTTGTCGGCATTTAACTCCCTCAATTCCCCAGTGCTCTTCATTTATTGTCGTGCCCGCTTTCAGAATATGTGTTCTGTCCCAAAATTAACAAGCTGACGTCATCTTCCTAGGTAAAAGACTTTCACTATCTACTCTATGAAATCCTCTGACCATCTTGTATGTCTCTATGAAATCCCCCTTTAGCCTTCTATTTTTCCAATGAGAGCAGACCCAAATCTCTGAGATTTTTCCGCATAAGCCCTTCCCTCCAGACCAGGCAACATCCATGTAAATGTCCTCAGCACCTTTTCCAATGTATCCACATCCTTTCTCTCCTGGGGCGATCAGAATTGTACGCAACGAGTGGGTTTGGGTGGGATATTCTTTGCAAGGTCTGTGTGAACTCCTTGGGCCGATTGGCCTTTTTTTAAAGCACAATCCAGATTGTGTGATTTTACTCAATATGTATTTTTCAATGTTTGCTATTGACCGATTGTAATTTGCATCATTCAAAAAATATCTGTTCTAAAAATACCCTGTCACAACTGGGAGTTAACTCACGGTTGTCAACTGTTCGTTCAGATTCATGAATAAAATAAGTGAACCATATGACAGTCACTCAAGCGATGCCAATAAGTATAAATGAAATGTTTTGGATGATGTCTCCTCGGCATTAACTACAGAGAGGTTGCCTGCACAAAGATATTCTAGCAGAAAATGCTGTATTCATTTAATCATGTACGGAAATTGTTTTACATTGCATTTTCTATTGTAACAATTCCTGGTAAGTGCCTTGCAACATTGATTTTGCATGAATCTGTCTAAGGATTATCCGTAATTTCATTGACACTCACAACAATACATAGGCATGTGGTGGCCACCGTCACACAGGGCCGGAATATCAGTGATTTGGGCTCAGAGTACATAGACATTGCAAGACAACCTATCATTGCAGATTCTGAAGGAATTTCCTGGGAAAGTCAATTTTCCATTCCAGAGTTTTCATCTCTTCTGGGAAACTGCCAGAAATCAGTGTTTCAACTGGAAAAATATAAACGATCGTATTTTCATGCAGAGAGTGTAGTAAAATGTAATTAGAGTTTAGTGGTCGTTTTTGATTGAATTAGCTTCGGACTTTTCTCAGTTTCTGAAATTAATACTAAACTTTTGACACTCCTGTTACCACAACAATATGTTTTAATAAGTGGTTTGGAATTGTGGCTTTAGCCTGAATGTCTTTGTGCACGAACAAGCTTTTCTTCTTTTTTCAATTATTTGCTACCCAGCATGGTATTAACAGAACCTCAAAGTTTTGTTGGCGCTATGGAGTCTGAGGGAGAGGGAAAAAATCCTTAATTTAGACATTTCTTCACGTTTTATCACTTGTATCATTTCGTTTCGTCCTTGTAAACTCTGGAAATGTGTAGATCTGTACTGAAGAGGAGGAAATGAGAGGGTTGTTCAATTATGTTACCTTGAAGTGAAAAATTAGGTTTGATACAAGACAGATGTCTTTGGAATAAAAAAAAATGCGCTGAGAAGATTTTAAAAAGGGAGTACAACAATGTTGCCAGTGTGTTAAAATTATCGCAGCATTGAGGAAAGTTAGATATGGTCATTTTCTAGAGAACAGAAGCGATGTGTTTGGAGGTGCCTACAGCGATCACGGTCTTGGATGTGTTAACCTGAACGCAGGATGCATCTAAGAGGAGACACAAAGTGAGAACAATTGATGAAAGGATGACAGGGAACACGAGGGGTAACTCTTTCATTTGGAAGGTGGAGGTGCGTTTCGAAATCACTTCCCATTTTGGATGGTGGCTTGGGTGTTTGCAATACACAACACATTTAAAGGGAAACTTAGTCTCCAGCTGAAGTGAATTAAGATTCAAAACTATGGAATAGTTGTCGGGATGAACAGATAAATCGTTTATTCAATTGATGCAGACATGAATATCCTCTTTGAGATCTCTAACTTCGCATCAGTTCTATGGGATTGCAGACAGTCCGAGAAGTGTTGAAAGGAATTCAGTTTTTGTGGCTGTACGGTTGCAATAATAGTAAGGTTCATTGGAAGAGCATGGATTGTTAAGGTGAATTTCAGAGTGCTGTGGCTACCTCACAGTTGATCGCTGATGAAATGTTTGCAGATCCATATTTTTCACAATACAGGAAGTAATGTTTCCTGGGGAGGAATAGTTTTAAAGAAGATTAAAGCAAAATAATTTTCAAATAAATCATTAGGTTAATACTGCTCACTTGTTCAGTCACTCTCAAATAAAAATAAACCTTTCTTCCATCTGTAAACTGCTGTGAGGTCAGATTATCAACTGAGATGTACGTTGCCCCTGACATACTGAGAACACAATAGAGAGTCAGACAGGCCAGATTTTTGTTATATTATATTTTTAAACACGGTTTGCAGCAGCCGTGTTCAGTAATTGCATCAATGAACTGTCCGTTTTGTTTGTTGCATTGAGTAGTTTATTTATAAAATTTCAACAAACACATTCCAAAACTATTTGCGTAAGACAAGTTGAACAATGCAGCAAAAACGTCACCTTTCCCTATTTGAACTCTGCATTCTTTGCTGAGTCAATGTCCAAACAAAATGTGAAAGCTACCCAAATTTCTGACTTTCCAAACCAAGGTATGAGGCGCTCATTGAGTTAACAGTTCCTCTGTATATCATCACGGACAGAGATTAGATTGTGACTTGTGTCTTTACTGAAGGAACACAATTTCCTCTGCTCTCCATGGAATACTTAGATTTCTGAAGAGCAAAAACTCATGCTGTTGTAAGACACTGACCAGACGACTGTGGTAAATCCAAAATGGGGACAGGAAAAAAAGTGTCAGAACTGCTCCATTCTTGAGGTATTCGAGCTGTTGAAGTTGAGTTACTCGATTTCTGGGAAACGTAACTGTTGTTTTATAAGTTGTTGCCTTGTTTTGATATTCGGGAGAAAGAATTCAGAACAATAGCAAATTATGTAGGACGAAGAGACGCAATGGTAAAGATCACGTGGTCAGAAGGGGAGAGAGAGAGAGAGAGAGAGAGACAGAGAGAGCGAGGAAGAAACATGCACTTCTGCCTGGCAATGCAGTGAATCTGCATATCTGCTGCATTTGCTATTTGAGTTCAAGTCGTTATGGGCATCTGAGTGCACTGAATAAACATTTACAAGCAGCAATGATCACAGCTGACCTTCAGCGAATCTCTCTGGAAGAGCTCACAGCGCGGGAGCAAATAAGTTGGGAAACTTAACATTGCTGACGTTTTTGTGCAAATCAACAGTGATGAGTAGGGTGGTTCCTCGTTGGTTGCCTGTTTATTGAGCTACGTCTCTTGATTAAATCTTTTATGAAAATATCGTATAACACAGGCACTGAGTTCGCCTGGAACGGTGTTTTTGTTTAAGAAGACCAACACTCTGCTGTTTTCTGGCTCGTGAGATTGTTTAGGTGAAAAGATGTCCATTTGTACATGGATGCGCTTTTCCTGTCGGATGTGGGAGATTCTGGAGACTTACTAAATTACTGATGATTACGCTTACAGTGATTGTGTTTGGCTATGAATCATATCATATCGCATGGATCAGATACCACAACAGTTAGAGGCATTAAAGAATTTACAACAGGGAGAGGGTGTGATGGATTTCAAAGTGGACGGAAACGACGGGACTGTAGACCCAGGGAGATACGAAGGAAAAAGTTCAGTCTGAAACTGGTCCAGTTGGGAAAAGGAACAATCAAATAATTAGGACAGTTCAGAAAAAGCGCAAAGGACTGACAAATTAAATGGTACATTTTTCTATCCAAGAGGCCAAACAGTGAAGGTGGAGGAACTGAGGGTATAGTTAGGACAGGTATGGCAAATTATTGGAGCAGCGCACAAGTGCTGAAGCAAGGAAAGGAAGGGGAACAAGACAAGAAGCTGAGTTGCATTTCCTCATCAGGGAAAACATTATGACTGCACATAAGGAGGAGATCCTTGACAATAGTTGCAGCGATGATACTTGGGTGGAACTTGAGATTTAATAAATGGGATGATCATCTTATTGATCATAAACACCAAAACAGTCAGTGGGAAATTGAGAAACAAGTTTGGAAGGGGTTCTCATTATTTCTGAGATAAACCATTTGGTCATGGTAAGAGCTTTTAACTTTCCAATCACAGACTGGGGAGTGCCAGAGTTTTAAGGGTTTAGATGGAGAGGGATTTGCTATTAGAGAAGGTGAAAAACCTGATCTCCTTTTGTGAAATGAGGCAGGACAAGTTATTGAGATGTAGGCGAGGGATTGCTTTGGGGCCAGAGATGAGAAGTATTTTGGTTTAAACTTTGGTGGAAAATGATAGATCAGATCTAAATGTTAAATCTCTAAATTGGAGGAATGGTAATTTTGACAGCATTAGGCAGGAACGTTGAAAAGATTATTCGGGGTGACTGTTCTCAGGTACATTGATAGTTGATAATGGGGAGCCTCAAAAAGCAGATAAGGAGATTCCAGAAAGAGTTTGTTGCTGTTCTGGTGAAAGCCAATGCTAGTAAGTATCCGTGTTGGTTAAAATAAGGAAACATACATCAAGTACAGACAGCAGAGATCGACTGAATCCTCAGAAGAGAACAAAGTCATACTGAAGGGCGTACGTCGAGAGACATCAGGAGAGCAAAAGTAGACACGAGATAACTTTGTCAAATCGGGTTAGAGAGAACGCAAAGGGATTTGAAACAAATTAAGGACAATCGGTACCGAGGGCGTGAAAAGGGCCCCTCAAAGTTGAGCAAGGCAGCCTACAAATGGAGCCATAGGAGATGGGCAGAAATTGAATACGTATTTTTAATTAGTGTTTATTTTCGAGAAAGCCATGAAAGATACAGAATGTGGGGAAACTGATGGTGACATCTTAACAAATGACCGCATTGCAGTGGAAAAGATATTGGATGTCATGAAACAAATAACGCTGGATAAATATTACAAGTGCGGCCACACTAGTGTTTTGTATAGATCCAAAACTCAATCCCTCTCGCAATAACGTCTAACACACCTTGTGCCTTCTTAACAGTACGATCAACTGAGGTGGCAGTTTTCAAGAATCCATGCACATGGACTTCAAGAATCTTTCCACTAACCCAGTATTCTGCCTTCCTGTTATTCTTTCCAAAATGAATCCGCTAACATTTATTTGCATTGAACTCCATATGATTCGTCACGTTTAAGTTTGAAGATTGGCAGAAGTGGTGCCTCTATGTAAGAAATGTGGTAAGAAAATAATCAAGGAACTGGAGACTGGTAAGCCAACAAGGGTGGTCTGAAAGTTGTTGGAGGGAATCTTAAGCGACAAGATTTACAAGTATTTGGATGGGCAATGACCGATTTTGGATAATCAACATAACGTTCTGCGTGAGAAGTCATGAATCATTGATTAAGTTTTGTGAAGAAGTCACGAAAACGATTATTGAGAGCAGAGAGATGGAGTGATCTGTATGGATGTCAGTATGGAGTTCGGCAAGTTTCCTCATGGTACACTTCCTAACAAACTTCGACCACATGTAATTGAGGGAGGACTAGTCATGTGGATATAGAATTGAATGGAAGGGAGAATGTTGAGTGTGGTGATGGAGGATTGCTTTTCAAACTGGAGGCCACAAATCAGTGGTGTCCACAAGAATTGGTGCTGGGTTCATTACTTGTCATCATTTATGTAAATGATTTTGATGTGAACATGGGAGGTACAGTTGGTAAGTTTGCAAATGACACCAAAATCGAAGGTTTTGTGGACAGCGAAGAACTTTTCCTCAGAGTACAACCGGACCTTGATCAGATGGGCCAATAGGCCAAGGAATAGCAGATGGATTTCAATTGAGATAAATGTAAGGTGCTGCACTTTTGAAACCCAAGTCAGGACAGGACCTTTGCCCTTTATGGGCAGTTCCCAAGCAGAATTGCTGAACAAAGAGACCTTGGAGTGCAGTTATAAAGTTCCTTAAAGTATAGTCTCAGATAGATAGAATAGTGAAGAAGACGTTTGGTATGCTCGCCTTTATTAGTAAAAGCATTGCATGTAAAAAATAGGAGGACGTGTTGTGGATGTACAGAACTTTGCTTGGGCCACCTTTGGTGCGCTGTGTGCAAATGAGATTTCCCTCCGATTGGAAGGATGTTATGAAACTTGAAAGGGTTCAGAGATGTTTTACAAGAATGTTGTCAGGATTCATGCCTATGCGTTATATAGCGAGGGTAAATAGGCAGGGACTTTTTTTCCCAGGAGCATTGGTGGTAGAAGGGTGACCTTAGCGAGTTTTATGACATCATGAGAAGCATGGGTAGGTAAAAAAGGCAAAGCTTGTTTCCATGGGATGCGGAGCCAAGAAGTAGAAAGCAGAGGTTTAGCATGACAGGAGGCAGGTATAAAAGTTATCCGATGAAAACGTTTCTTTTTCACGCAAAGGGTGGTGCATGTATGCGACTTGGTTAGTTTATGCAATCTCGTCAGCCTGGACGATTAGGATCCAAGGGTCTTTTTCCGTGCTGTACATCTCTCTGACACTAACTATGCCCTGTATGCGAAGAGCTATCTAACAATTGTTACAAGATGAATATCAATACTTTGAAACTCAGCTCCGCTTTAGAAATCAAGACCCTTCCCTTTCTTTGCAGTGTCAGGTTTTGAAGCGAGGAGACAATTTAGTTGATGTTTTGAATTCCTTAACAAATGATCAGATGAAGGTCTTCTGACTCTTTTTCTCTCTCCACAGTTGCTGCTATCCCTGTACAGTTTAGCGAGTTATGTCTGTTCGCGTTTCATGATTCCAGTATCCATACATAGACTCTGAACTAATTAATTAAAATGTTCCACTTCCCAACCTATTTTCCAGAAGTAATTTGTGGAATTGCGAAACACAACTGCAAAGAAGAAGTCTCTTGGTCCATAAAGCCTGTATAATCAAAGCTGGATAAAATCTACACTCGTACCGGGGACATTGTAAAGATTGCGAGGTTTCCCGTCTCAGTTACACTCCCAAGCTCTGAATTACCAGAGCTCCTGCCATTCTGTAGGTGAAATCCTTTTCCTGAAAATCAGTGCAAACCAGTTGCCCTTCACCTTAAAATGACTGTCCCCTTGTCACTATCAGTTCCATGCCTCAGTTAGATCTTCAGATTTTCCATTTCTCTCTGGGCATTCGCGGAGAATATTTCATCAGTAATTTCCGGTTTGTGTTTTATCTTCTGTCTCTTGCAGTTAATTTCTTGGTGATTTTCATTCTCGCTCATGGCAAGTGTGGCCTTTCGAAGTGCACAACACGCTGCCTGTTGGCTATGGCAACGTCGGATCTAATTTTCATTCTCACTAACATCATACCGAATGGACTCAAATACTTTTACTTCCGAAGGTGTTTCCTGGACCTTACCCCTGTGTGCAGTGTCATCTTTGTCTTTATGCGTGCAGCCACAGACTGCTCTGTATGGTTGACTGTCCTTTTCTCCTTTGATCGCTTTTTGACCATTTGCTGCCTGAAAATAAGAAGAAAATATTGGACGGAGAAAGCATTGTCTTTGGTTCTAGCTGCAACTGGCATTCTGTTATGTTCAAAAGATATTCCCTTCTATTTTAGGTTTAAACATATCAGGATAATTAACAACGTTTCTTGGTTTTGCCAAATAAAGAGAAGCTATTTTACTGATCCCTGGTGGCGGGGATTTCATAAGTTTGATCTCATTTTAACCCCTTTGATACCATTCGTTTTAATTCTGTTGATAAACATTCTGACTGCCAGTCACATTTTACTGGTCAGTCGAGCCCGCAACAAACTGAGGGGTCAGAGGAAGGTAGAGAGTCACAAAGATACAGAGATGGAGAACCGGAGGAAGGCAGTGATTTCCCTCTTCACCATATCCATCACCTTTATACTTTTGTGGATAGTCTACTGTGCAAACATTTTATACTTTACCATCGAAGGAACAGATCGTTTGAAGTACCGCACTCTAGCCGCTTTTACGTACGTTGGAGAAATGTTAAAGGATTCCAGTTGCAGCATGAACACATTATTCTATGCAATATCTCTGTCCAAGTTTAGAGCGAAGCTGAAGAGTGCGGTACAACAACTGGTCATGTAAATTCTTTGCTTAACGTCTCAGCAAAACAATGGAGATAGATCGAGAGGCAGTCACAGTGTTCCAAATATAGGAATTGCATAAGTACAGTCAGGATTCCTTGGGCATAATGACATGGATCTGAGTCTAACATTCAGGGGTGGATGGCGATGGTGGTATCAGGTTACCTTTCACCACGCTCAGAAATTCTCTGTTCTCCCTAACAGACACACATGGCAACAACAGACAATGAAGACAGTAAGCCATTCAAGCCTTCGCATCTGGTCATCCTGCTATTCCAGAAAATTGCGTCTCATCCAATTGCGACTTCAGATTCGTATACCCGTCTGCACCTGATCACCAAGCCTCCATCCCACAAGACTTTAAGAAGAATCTATAGATCACCGCCTTTGACCACACCGGAGGGTTTGACATAGAAAGAGCAGGTAACTGACCGGGGCAGTGTCGATGGAACGAAACTGGAGGAGTCATTTCACAACGGACTGGTTGTGAGTGATGGGTTCAGCTGGAACACTGGGTCTTCACGGACGAAATTGTGGATCAGTGTTAAAGACAACCAGGAGATATCTCGGCTTTTTCCTCCACCGGGAACTAGGTGGAGGGACAGAAACAGTCCCTCTTCTACGATGACGGTTGTCAGACTCTCTCTGCTGAGCACACAAAAATCACTTTATGACAACAAGAGAAGTGCTCGGTGTTGGGTGTCCCCTCACCTGTAATGGTTACTATGTCATGCACATCTCTTTTTGAGAGAGTTTAATGAGTTCACCATCTGTCTACTCCCATCACAAATACATAGTTTCCCGCCCTCGCCCTACCTCTTTCTATCTGACTTTATCTCTGTTCTTGTCTTCCTCTCTCGTGCTCTTCCCATGTCTCAGCTTCTTTATCAGTCTCTCTCTCTCTGTCTCACTTTGTGTCTCTCCCTCCCTGCATCATTCTGTGTCTCTGTCTCTCTCCCTATCTATCTGACTCTCTCTCTGCCATTTTGACTATGCGTTTTGTCTCTAACTGTCGAACCCTCTCTCCCCCTCGTGCTCTGTTTCTTTTTCTCTCATTGACAACGTCAAATGTTTTCTGTCTAAGTTTAGCACACGCTCGCTTGCATTGACTGAAATCTGTTCAACAACCCTCCATTCACTCATCTTTGCCCAGGCAGTGATTTATAAAATACAAAGTCTCCAGGTGCAGCCAACCAATCCTTAACACAGTTCTGCAAGTAAATCTCCCGTCGCCTCCCTATGGCTGTGTAGGAAGTGTGTTCATGCGTTTCCGTTTCGTTGTGTGAGTGTCTATGTGTGGGTTGCTTCATAGCCTTTGTGGGGATGTCAGTCTGTGTGTGTTTGTCCCTCGGTTTTGTCGTTGTATATATCCCTGAGTGTCACAAATGATGAGTTCATTTATGCACCTGTGAGTTTCTCAATGTGTACAAAGTTAAAAATCACACAACACCAGATTATCGTCCAACAGGTTTACTTGGAAGCACACTAGCTTTCGGAGCTCCACTCCTTCATCCGGTGGTTGGGATCAGGTGGACAGATCTGATGAAGGAGCGGAGCTCCGAAAGCCAGTAAGCTTCCAATTAAACATGTTGAACTATAACCTGGTGTTCTGTGAATTTTAACTATGTATAACACAGTCCAACACCGGCATCTCCAAATCATTTCTCAATGTGAGTATTGAGAAGTATTTCAATGGGGACATATTCATGCATTTATGTATTTTGGCAATGTTATTCAGGCTGTATGAGAATGTTTTCGTGAAGGCGAGTGTTTCTATGTCGGTATATGTTACCGTCACTGTGTGATTGCATCTCTCTGTGTGCTTTGCACATGTGTATCTGTTGTGTTTGTGCGTGTGTGTATGCTGTTTGTGCGGCTACAGCCCTATGGCTGCGTAGTTATGAGAATGTATGTGTGAGTGTTACATGTCAGCATATCGTGATGGTTCTGTAACTCCATGTGTTTGTGTCATTGACTGTCAGTGTATTATTGTGGAAGTGAAGTGTATATCGCTGCCTGGTAATGCTTTTGTTTAAGCAGGTGAGTGTATTGTTTAGTCTGTTCTTGCCTGTCTGTCAATGAGTCAAGACGTTCTTAAGCCCACAGCAGGATCTCTTTGTGTGTATGTTTGTGTTCGTCTCTGAGAGTCGCTCTATGTCTTTATTTAATTGTGGTTTTTGTTCAGTAACTGTGTTTGAATGTTTTCTCTATGTATGTAATAATCCCATGTCAGTTCTTGCAGGTTAGTATGCAATGTCTCTTATTCTGGGTTTGGTTCTATATTCACGTGACGGTGTGGATGTGATTCTGTGTCTGTGAGAAGATATGGTCTTTTATCGCAACATGATGGTTTTGTGTGTGTGGATGTGCGCATTCTGTCTGTAAACGGGTGTGTTCCGATATCTCTCAGTACATATGTATTTGTGAGTGTCTGTGTGTTTTGATTTGCTTCTACATCTCAATATGATGGAATTTCAGTCTGTGTGAATGTGTGTTCATTCGTCTGTACATAGGTGTGTTCATATATGCCTCAATATGTCGGATTTTCTGTGAGTGTGTGTACTTCCGTGTGCATGTGTGTGTAGGTGCGTACCCCTTTTGCACTCCGTATTCCTGTGTGTGTTGTGATGGTGTGGTAATGTTTCTATCGTCTTTGTGTAGGTGTGTTCCCACGTTTCAGTTTGGCTGTGTTATTGTGTGTGTGTGTCTGTGTGCATCTGCCTTTTTTGTCTGTATTTTTCGAAATCTCACTTTGCCTGTATTTTTGTGCGTGGGTGTGCTTATGCGTGTATCTGTATATGTTTGTGAGAGAGTGTGGGTATGTTTTTGTGTCCGTCTTATTGTGGTTCTATCTCTGTTTGATCATGAGTCTCACTGACTTGGAAAAGGACAAGGGATCCTTACAGATGTTTACAGTGCATGAATTGCTCTCAATGACTTATTTTTGGCAACCGGGAAAATATATAAATAAATGTCTCTCCTGCATCCTGAAACCTTCAGTTCCAAGACCTGTTTGACAAATTAAACAATACACTGGAATACGCAATAAATGTCAGCATTCCAGGTATGTTTTTCAGTGTTTGAAGCATGGATGCAATATATAAGTATTACTTCATGTTTGAGCTGTTTGAGGTCGCCAGTAACTATTGTCATATTTCGGATCATAAGGCCATACACTATAAAAGCAGAATTCGGCTATTCAACTCATCGACTCAGCTCTGTCATTTGATCATGCACGAGTCCCTCCAACAACTTGCTCACAACGCATGTCAGGCTCACTGGTCTATAGTTCACTGGCTTTTTATTACCATCTTTCTGAAATAGTACCGTCAAGTGAGCCAATCTCCCGTCTTCTGGCACCTCACCTATGACTATCCATGATGCGAATATCTTAAAAAGTGGCCAAACAATCACTTGTGCAGATTCCAATATAATTCGAAGGGGCACCTGATCATATCTTCAGGATCTATACAGTTTTATGCATTTGAAGATTCCAGCACCTCCTCCTCTCTAATGTGCACATTTTTCATGATTTTCCACCATTTTTCACAACTTATGTCTTCTATGTCCTTCTCCAACAATAACCACTGATGCAAAATACTGATCTTTGAGGAACACTGTTCTTTCCTACGTACCCATTTGTCCTTTCTGTATTTATAAAAAAACACTTTGATTCTCATTTAATCGATCAACCTAAGCAATCTCATGTCCTTTTTTGCCCTATTGATTTCACATTTAAGTATGCTCCTACTGCCTTTATGATTTTTTTAAAGATTCACCCGAAATTTCGTGTCTCAACCTGACATATGTTTCCTTCTTTTACTTAATTAAAACTTCAATTTATCCAGTCCCCCAACATTCCTTACCAGCCTTAATTGATCTGAGGGTTGAGCATAGGAACTCTGAAGTCATGTTGCAACTGCACAGGTGATAAACGCAAACCTTGAGTAGTGACAAAGTTGGTTTTATGATATGTCATGTAGAAATTAGATTAGATTACTTACAGTGTGGAAACAGGCCCTTCGGACCAACAATTCCACATCGCCCCGCCGAAGCGCAACCCACCCATACCCCTACATTTACCCCTTTTCTAACACTACAGGCAATTTAGCATGGCCAATTCACCTGACCCGCACATCTTTGGACTGCAGACTGGAAACCAGAGCAACCGCTGGAAACCCACGCAGACACGGGGAGAACGTGCAAACTCCACACAGTCAGTCGCCTGGGGCGGGAATTGAACCCGGGTCTCTGGCGCTGTGAGGCAACAGTGCTCACCACTGTGCCACCGTGCCGCCAACAATGTAAAGAGATCATTCAAGAATGGAACGGGCTCTTTTTCTTCGTGGAATTGCATTTCGAAACGAGCTCCTATAAGTATTAGACATACTAAGCTGAGAGTTAATAATAAATGACAGTCACAGCTTCAGCCCAGCATGACTACTGATTAACGCACAGCACATTGTTGAGAGACATTGGACGCAGATACGCAGACGCCGCGGTGTAATAATGTTGTCTTATGAAAATAAAATTAATCACAAGCACATCTGCAAGGTCACGCAGTAGAGCAAACAATTCAGCAAAGGTTCTGTGAAATGGTTTCAGGACAGCCAAGCAGGGACACAAAATGGCTTCCACGATCCCTCAGTTTTGTATAAAATAAAAGGAGCAGTTCCTGAGCCTCTCGGGCTAGGTAACTGACCCATCGAGGAATCGCCCCTGCTAATAGAGCAGCAAATGAGTACATATCCCACAATCCGATTCTGTCACCGTCATTTGGGGCCTCTGATAAAACAAATACAAAAAATGTATTATGATGTATAGATGGTTTTCGGAGCCTTCCCAGGGATAAAGAGGTGTCGGTCTAAAATCCTTCCTCCCTTAAATAGAATGCCCCCATAGTCACCCTAGTCACCAGTGTCCAATGCGTGTTTCTCACGTAATCCTTGTGTGTTCCTTCACTGCCTTATTTACAGTCATTTCTATGAATCCAGCAGAATCGTCCGAGCACCTCTGCAGCGGTGGGTGGGGTCAGCCACAACTGAAACAGTCCTTTCCACCCTGACTCCAAATTTCCACACTCCCACTTTTTAATCCGGACTGTAGGGTTGACTGTCTCAAATGAATAATTACCTTCTTGGTAGGCTTGGTGTTCCTGAGCATGTAATCTTTGTTTGTTTTTGATTAACTAACGACGATATTTGCCCCTTTCTGACCACGGTTATAGCAGTAATTTCAGTAGTTAGGATGGCTTTGAACTATTTTCGGAACATGAGTACTATTACTCGACAATATGTACAATAATGCATCTACGTAATTCAACAAAATCAAGTCAAAGTCAAGAAAAAGGCTCCCCAGACCAGTGGGTGGATCCAGAACAACAGGGCATACCTCTTCCAGCATTCGTTTTTTAGTTACCAAACGTGCTTTAGCTCGTTTCTCAGCTGCGTTTTGGAACAATGGAAATCATCATGTTTGTAATGAAGTGTGACCTATTCCCGTCTTGGTCAAGACTGTACAATGACGCACATAATGAACTACTTTAATGTTCTGAAGATGTGGGTGCACTGACAATTTAAGGAAGTTAAAATCTAGCAGAACTACCTCACAGCACCAAGTGTTCTGAACAAGATATAATGTAATGTTTTGGTCCAGGGGCGATGGTAGCTGGTTACCAGACGACAAAAACAAATTCGCATGTGGCCAATCCGTTTAAATTATACCACCTAAATCCGAATTAAGTTTTAATTTAGTGAATTGACAATATTATAAACCAATCTAACTATAGACAGGGAACTGCCAACGCCAACGTATGCAGACTGCTTGCATTGTCGCTCTCTTACAGATACATTTATTGATCAGTGTCTTGTGAAACAGAAACAAAAATAGAGATAACGAGGGAGGGACAGAACGAGAGAAAGACAGTCAGAGGATGACACAGAACAAGAGAAGTATATACAGTAAGACGGAGTGAAAGGACAAGAGAAGAACTGTCAGA
Source organism: Hemiscyllium ocellatum (assembly GCF_020745735.1). Lineage (NCBI taxonomy): Eukaryota > Metazoa > Chordata > Chondrichthyes > Orectolobiformes > Hemiscylliidae > Hemiscyllium > Hemiscyllium ocellatum. Next base: position 2,913,686 of record NW_026867618.1, on the reverse strand, counting down.
TAGGATACAGAGTGAGATATTAGAGAAGTACAGATAATGAGTGGGAATGAGAAAACGAGGAAACACTGACAGACAGAGGGAGGGGTGAGATGTTAAGGAAAGAGCAACAGACAGCTCGAGAGAAACAGAGAGAGTGAGAGACAGACAGGCAGAAAGGAAGACAGAGAGAGAGAAAGCAAACCTCAGGTCACAAAGAGAATGTCAGACTCGAAAACGCATGTTTCCCATATCCCTTCTTTGTCCAACGTTCCTTCTATATTCAGGGATTGGCAGAAACATATATCAAGGTCCTTCTGATCCTTGGGTGCTTCGTCGTGTCCTCGACCTCATCACGTTTTTACGTGCCTTGTTTGCCAATCCCAAGTGCATCAATGCACCTGCATCAACACCCCTTACCTCATCATTGCTGGGGCTGATGTTTCCTCGACGTAGAGGTTAAACTTCTTTCTTGAGACACATTTTTAAATCTCACCAGAATAACATAAAATCCAGTGTCACGATCGCTACTGAATCTCCATTATCATGTCTTCTGGGAGTGGGGGCAATTAAGTAGAAACTGAGCTAGACTTGCTGCTAAATATTATTTCCTTGAATATTATCAAAGGCAATATCCTCTATCCTGGCGAAAATATTCATTTATTCTGGGGAAAATAACTTATCTATCTCTGTAATTCTCCCCTCATTCTCCTATGTTCCATTGAAAGTAATCCCACCCTCTTCTTGTAACTCAAATCACCCAGTCCAGGCAGAATTGTCGTCATTGTTTGCCCTTTTTCCAGTTCAAATGCGTCCTCTCGATATTATGACTACCACAACTACACTCAGTACAGCAATGTGTTCTGACCAATTGGTAGTCTAAAAGAAGAGGGCATAGCTGAAACGTGAGAGGGCAGAAATACAAAAGAGTCCGGTAGCAATTGTTCACACAAAAGGGATGATTGTCTGAGACAGGCTGGCTGATGCAGTGGTGGGGTTAAGTACAATTTTGTCACTGAAGAAACATTTGGGAGAAATACGTGAATGGGACAGGTATGGAGGGAAATGGGCAAACGCAGGCAAATGGGACTTGTTTAATTGTGAAAATTGGTTGAAAATAGGGTGGTTGGGACGAAGGGCCTGCTTCGACGCTCTAAACCTCTGTGCTTCTATACTTGACTTTCTCTGTATACCACCAGTTCTTCACTGTCACAGGGTCATATACTTGTAACAACCTCCTTAACTGCGTTTCTCAGCATTCCAAAGGCAGCAATCGGTGTTCTTGAGAATAATGATGAATGGGTAATATAAACCTGATGCTAAAGGTAGCTGACATTTCATCAGAAACACGTTAAATTTGACTCGTTCAGCGTGAGCAAAACCATTGTTGCTTCTTCTACTATAATTAATGCGTTTCGCTTTGATACTGTATGCATGCGTGCTAAAATAGAGGCCTAAACACACAGTTGCTGTGTGAGCAAAATGGAGTGTGTTTTGTTATGACACGGAGTAAACCTCTCGCTCATTTAAAAGTGTCACACAGAAAAAGTTCACTTCGTGCTGATATATATTAAAATTCGACAGACGAAAAAATATGCCAGAGTTTTCTATTTAAAGTCTAAGGTAAAAATTTTGTGTTTTAAGTCGGGCAGGGAATATTAATGTCAAAAAATCTTTTCTACTCCTTTCTTGTATAAAAACATCTTTTGCATCACACTACAATCCTGTTCCGACAAAAATTTCGATTAAGATCTATAAGAAAAACAACCTCGTCTTAAAAACCAGTCACCTTTGTCGATTATTCTTTGTAGATTTTCCTCTGTTGATTTCCTCTCGGTCGGTTTTGATGTTCTGCCCCTAACTGTTCAAAATGTCCGGTTTCAACCTGCAAAAATACCGGTCATTTCATTGGTTTGATGTCATCAAAAAAGTTTTATTCAAATTTGATTGGATTTTGGTTTCTTGCGAGGTAATTCAAACTGATTGGCCGAATTTGAATTTGTTTTGCTTCCATAGCCACACAACTGCACTGTCGGATTCACAGGTAAATTGTACGCTTTAACTACTTTCCGTACGTTCTGTGCCTCCGTAAGTCCGTGCCAGCTTTTTAACTCTTTTTAAGGTGCAGTACGCATGTGGACCTTCATAACATCGCTATTCATTAAGGAAAAAAGAACCATCATAATGGAAAGATGGCTTCTGTTTTTTCTGTATTTCTTTACCACATAATCATGATGTACATATAACTTTAATCTAAGTTCATATTAACGTCTTTTCACATTTATATAACATGGAATAGACAACAACTGTATCAATACTTCATTTGTTAAAGCTGCGATAACACATCTGCGATTACATTCTAAGACCTGCAAAATGTATGATATACACGTAGACAGTCTGTAACATAAGACTTCGAAAAAGTAGTTTCCTAATTTTGTCTTCAAAGCTTTCCCAGAATGTAAGAGGAATGTGATCCGTGTGCACAACAGTCTCCAAAACATTTTTTATGACATCGCACATTAAAATGTTGCAACGTCAGTCCCAAATTCACTGGTTCCATTTCGATTATGGAGTATTTCTTCTGTGGATATTGAGTTTGTTCGAAAATAATGAACACTTAATTCAATCCCCTCATCGTTTTTCTGCAACAGTGCAGCTCGACTCCTACGTCACGAGCATCTTTGGCAAATTTAAAAGGCTTTGGAAGATTTCATGCAGCTAAAACTGGTTTGGTGGATATTATTTCGAAATGGATAAATGAACCCTGCTATTGTTCTGTCCACCGAAACTTTGCGTCCTTCGTCAGGAGATTGCTTGATTGTGCCACTATACTGCTGAAGATTGGAACATGCTTCTGATAGAATCAGGTAGGTAAAAACAATGACTGCAGATGCTGGAAACCAGATTCTGGATCAGTGGTGCTGGAAGAGCACAGCAATTCAGGCAGCATTCAACGAGCAGCGAAATCGACGTTTCGGGCAAAAGCCCTTCATCAGGAATAATGATGCTGGAAGCATGGAGAGATAATCTAGAGGGGGGTGGGGTGGGGAGAGAGTAGCATAGAGTACAATGGGTGAGTGGGGGAGGAGAGGAAGGTGATAGGTCAGGGCGGAGAGGATGGAGTGGAAAAGACGATAGGCAAGTTGGACCAGTCTTTACAAGTCATGGTGACAGTGCTGAGCTGGAAGTTTGAAGCTAGGATGAAGTGGGGGAAGGGGAAATGAGGAAGCTATTGAAGTCCACGTTGATGCCCTGGGGTTGAAGTGTTCCGACACAGAAGATGAGGCGTTCTTCCTCCAGACATCTGGTGGTAAAGGAGCGGTGGTGAAGGAGGCTCAGGACCTCCATGTCGTTGGCAGAGTGGGAGGGGGTGTCGAAATGTTGGGCGACTGGGCGGTGTGGTTGATTGGTGCGGGTATCTCGGAGATGTTCCCTAAAGCGCTCTGCTAGGAAGCGCCCAGTCTCCCCAATGTAGAGGAGACCGCATTGGGAGCAACGGATACAATAAATTATATTAGTGGATGTGCAGGTAAAACTTTGATGGATGTGGAAGGCTCCTGTAGGGCCTTGGATAGAGGTGAGGGAGGAGGTATGGGCACAGGTGTTACAGTTCCTGCGGTGGCAGGGGAAAGTGCCAGATGGGAGGGTGGGTTGTAGGGGGCATGGACCTGACCAGGTAGTCACAGAGGGAACGGTCTTTGCGGAAGGCGGAAAGGGGTGGGGAGGGAAATATATCCCTGGTGGTGGGGTCTTTTTGGAGATGGCGGAAATGTCGGCGGATGATTTGGTTTATGCGAAGGTTGGTAGGGTGGAAGGTGAGCACCAGGGGCGTTCTGTCCTTGTTAAGGTTTGAGGGGTGTGGTCTGAGGTCGGAGGTGTGGGATGTGGACGAGATGCGTTGGAGAGCAACTTTAACCTCGTGGGAACGGAAATTGGGGTCTTCAAAGAAGGAGGCCATCTGGTGTGTTCTATGGTGGAACTGGTCCTCCTGGGAGCAGATACGGTGGAGGCGGAGGAATTGGGATTACGGGATGGCATTTTTACGGCGGAGGCTGTGCTCTTCCAGCACCACTGCTCCAGATTCTGATAGAATCAGCTTAGTTCCAAAACTTGAAGCACCTCTATCTTCGAGTTTGGCCTTGGAAATTTCACAATGGCCCTCGTCTTTGCCATGGAAATTTCTCCATGGCCTTCGTGGTGTTAACTTTCCATGACCAATGTTGTGTCCCAAGAACGTCGCCTGTGCTTCAGCGAAATCATTTTTTTTTTAAGTTTATTACCAGTTTTGCTTCTTGTAGTCGTTCACAGAGCTTTTCCAATGGTACTCAAAACATCTTTCCAGGGCTTCCGAAATATCATGGCATCGTCCATATAGACTGCACAGTCTGAAAACACTGTCACAAGTGTGTTTATGAGTCTACAGAATGTGGAGGGTGCGTTCTTCATTCCAAAGGGCATCACTTTGAATTGATAGAGCCCATTTGTGGTTACAATCGCAGAACTTCCTATCGACATCTTTGATAAAGGTACATTCCAGTAACCACGCAGTTAGTCCAACTTGGTGATGTAACTGTTTTGTCCAACTTTCTCGATACAGTTCTACAATCTCGGAATGGAAATTGAGTCCGATTTTGTAATGGTGTTGAACTTCTGATAATCTATGCAAAAATCATTGAGCCCTGTCAGGTTTGGGAACTAAAACAAATGCTCAGTCCAATGCAATCCGTACGATTATGACGTCTACTTCCTTCTGGACCTGTATGGCTTCGAAAGGATTAAGCAGATAGAGGTGTTGCTTTATTGGAGCGGTATTCCTAAGGAGAAGGTGAGAACCGCACATGCTCGCCGTCAGAGTCGAGAGAGTGGTGCTGGAACATCTCAGCAGGGTGGGCAGCAATGAGGAACAGGAGAATCAATGTTTCGAGCATAAGCGTTTTGATCAGGATTCCTGATGAAGGACTAATGCCCGAAACGTTGGTTCTCTTGCTCCACGAATGCTGCCTGACTTTCCGTTATTTTCCAGCAGCACAGTCTTGACCACGATACCTCCACTTGATGTACAATAGCATTTGTCCTCCCCATCTGATTCTTACATATTTCCTTAGACTGCATGAGAAACCTTTTGAAATGCGTTCTATGCTCCTCAGAGAGATAGTGTACCAAGCTATTCCACTTCTCAAGAACATGTTCATTTGATCCAGTCTATTTGGAGGCACATCAAAATCCATACCATTGGGTTCGATTCCTCACTCCGAACGGCAGGAACGAACACCCGTTTCTCCAGTTCAAAATGTTTACATGACATACCTAATACCATTTGTTTTCCTATCTGACATCTTTATGAGATAGTTCACCTGACTCAATTTTTTCTCAATTTGTTAGGGACGACTAAACCTGGCTTTGAATGGATCTGCTATGACTAGTTACAGTACTAACACTCATCCCCTCGGGAAAAGAATCCAACGCTCAGAGATTTTATCTGGCGGGTGCTTCATTCTATGATGTGCCCTCTTTACGTGCTGTTTAGATAATTCACCTACTCGATTTAATCTCTCCCTCACCTCCGATACTTAATCTAATTTGAAATCTCTTGCTTTCGTACCGTCAATTTTTCTTTACTTAAATTCAAACCGCCTCTCACGTCATACCCGAATATTAATTCGAAGGGAGTGAACTGAGTAGATTATTGTGGGTAGTCTCTCATGCTAAACAATATGAATGGTGTACCTTTATCCTAATCATTCTCTTTACCCTAACGGTACACTCTCAAACTGATCTTCAAGGTCTGATGCCAACTTACTAAAGCTCCCTGGGATTCGGGAGATATGCACTGGCTTTAAAGTGCTGCTGTAAACGTCAGCTATCCACGACCACCGTAAACGGCTGCGGTGTATGTTTTGACCTTTTATTGAATTGAACCTCTCTGGATCGACCATACCAGGTGAAGAAAGCTACAAACTCCTCTACTAAAGTTTTTGACTTGATAGTCCATAATGGAATTGCCTGCAGATATCTGATAGTCTCCAGATGAAGGGTCTTTGCACGATTCGTCGATTTTCCTGCCCCTCAGATGGTGAATGACTTGCTGAACTTTTCCAGCACAACACCCAGAACATCTCTTATGGTTAACAAGTATTAGTTCCCTCTTGTAGTTGCTCAGATGGCCCTCTGCAAACAATTACAACCCGCATGTAAGGTCGTTATAATGTGATAATTTTGTGTACAACGAAGGTTGTTGGTTTTATTGCCACCTGCGGCTGACCTAGCATTGAACACTTACAGCAAAGTTTGACCACATCCTTGCACATTCCAGGACAAAAAAAAAGATTTCGCCCTTCAGCCGTGTCTTTCGTGCCCCGAGTTCACCATTTACAAGTAGATAATATGTACCTGGAAAACATCCTTTTGTCTGCTACTGCCAACACAATCTTGGGCATATCGGCCCATTTCTCCTCTGCACAGAACTGCCGTGGACTCCATTTCTATCTTAGGACTCTATCTTTCAGATAATAATATTCTTGAATGTGGTTAAAAATCACACAACACCAGGTTATTATCCAACAGGTTTAATTGGAAGCACACTAGCTTTCGGAGCGATGCTCCTTCATCAGGTGGTAGTCCTGCCATCTGATGAAGGAGCGTCGCTCCGACAGCTAGTGTGCTTCCAATTAAACCTGTTGGACTATAACCTGGTGTTGTGTGAGTTTTAACTTTGTACACCCCAGTTCAACATCGGCATCTCCAATCATGACCACTCTTGAATATTTTTTGCCTTCTTTTCTGAGTTTCCATTCATATATATATATATTTTTTATCGCATTGTCTTGCTGTTGCAAGTCCTTTAGCCATTCAGGACAAAACACTTCTGTCTGACTCTGTGATTGTTCAGGTTTTTCCTGCAACATTACGTCTCACGGGGTATCACCGAACTGAAACTCACCGTCTTCATCATTCTCTTACGTGTTTTCATCATGCTGTAACTTATGAAAGTTGAATCTGGTTACTACACAGGCAGGGAAAATACCAGGATACTTCCGTTTTGACTCCTCAGCTTCTTGGTCTTCCTTGGGCTTCTCCACAACAAGGCCTGTCACTTCTTGATTGGAACGTGCAAAATTGTTCCCAACAATAAACTGAATTGTTGGAACTGACATCTGTCAACCGCTCCCATTGTTACTTCCTCAGTCTTGAGTTGAAAATCCAACCTAATCTTATGTAGTGGAATGCCAAATTACTGTCTATCTTTCACACAAAATACCAGAATGTCAGTTAACAGTTCAGAAAAAGTGTAAATTCCTCAACCCTTAATATCACCGACGGGTTAGATCACGTGTCTCTCAAAATTATGCCTTCTTGTCTTCGGCCCAGTTTTTTCTGAGTGACATTTACCCACAGGGGCGAATTCTTCCTAGAGATCGTGTACTATCCCACATTTAATCCTTGCCGAGCCTGTGCACTTGCCCCAGCCTCTCTGTTCTTCTTGGGGTTTCTTTTCCTACTTTCACTAAAGCCACTGGCTTACCATCTTTTACAACATCTTTTCCCGCAGTGCCTTTCCTTCACGGGGAGCAGTGTGACTTTACGCGTCCTTCTTTACCACAATAGAAACACCAGATTCCTTTCACCTCCTTTCCACATTCTTGGATATCCTTTTAAAACTTGTGGTAAACTCTTACCAGTGTTCTCGACTCTCTGTTTCGGACTGCAGAATCCCCTGTTCTCCCATCTTTTATCCGTGACAGGGCGAAATTCTGGACGGAAGCTTGTTTTATGCACCAATATGCGTTCAACTGCTAATTCTTCTGCCCTTCTCATTTCCTGAAATTTCTGTTCTTCCACGTGAATTCTTACCATATTTCGAAGCGAGTTGTCAACTTCTCCACAAAAATAATTTCTCTTAGAGGCTCAAAAGTCCTATCCATCGTTAAAACGGCGACCCATCTCTCGAATTTACTCCAGTTAGTACTCAGCATGCGTCTGGTTCGGTTTTTTCTTTCTTTTACTGAAACGCTGTTTACATGCTTCTGGTACCATTTCAGAAGCACTTGAAATAGCCTGTTTCAACTCTTCATAATCTCTCGACTCCTCATGTGACAGTGCAACAAATACCTCACTAGGTCTGCTAACTGTTTAGCCTGAGCTATCATTATCCAGAATCCTCGACTATTCCACTTGCCCAACCATTGTTTTCAATGAAATAAAGAAGATTCAACATCTTTCTCATCAAAATATCGCAACATTTTGATATATTTGCCGATGTCACGATCTTATATTTTAATCAACATCCTGTTAACTTGATTTTGCTTCCGAATTCGCAAATTCTGAATTCCAAATACTCTCTCTCAGCTAAGACCCTTCTCTCATTTCCTATCTCTCCATCTTTCCTGACTCTCCCTCTTTCTCTCTTTTTCCTCCCTCTCTCTCTCTTTGCTCTCTCTTTTCTTCGAATTTATTTTTTCTTCTCTCTCTCTCTCTTCTTATTTCTCTCCCCCTTTGCTTATCTTCTCACTCCATTTTCCTCAATTGCCATTTAGGTTTTTCTAATTCCAATGGATTTATCTCTTTCCGTGATACAAAGGGGGCATAACACGTCGTTTGCAGATAAGTTGAAGGAAAACCCAAAACCTTTCTATACGTATATCAGGAATAAAGGCATGACGAGAGAAAGATTAGAGAAAATCATGTATAGTTGTAGGAAGTTGTGAGTGGAGTCACAGGAACGCGCCAAATCAATAATGTTCGTCAGCACCGTCTTCAATGCAGAGTAAAGCGGTTTCTACAATGTTTCAATAATACGCTCCCAATATAGGCAGAGCACTGGGATAGGATTAAAGTTAAGCAGCATTGCAAACAGTGCAAATGCTTCCTCCAAATTACTCAGAGGTATTGATAGATCTGGAGAACGGGAAGAAAATGTCAGAAGGAAGAATGATCCAGGACTTGAGGGGATAAATTCTGAGGAGAGATTGTACAAATGTTTCTTCTCAAATTGAAATGATTCAGGGAAGATCTAATCAAAGCCTTCGAGATATCAACTGGATGAGAAACGTTCCACTAAGATACATAATGCCTACTGTTTGCACATTGTAGAATGAGGTGGAGCAGAGCCTGAGAATGAATGCCCAGAGACGTCAGGAGAGATTAAAGAAGTGCTTTGAGTCACAAGGAGTGAGAGAGATTTGGAATCCTCTGCCATAAACAGCGAAGATGCCGGGTCTGCTGTTCACTTTAAACCTCGGTGTGATATGTTTTTAGTCATTGAAGGTCTTGAGGGTTGTGGGCCAAAGGAAGGAACATGGAATGAGGGGACACATCAGCCATAACCACATCGAATGACTGATCAAGTTTAAGGGCGGAATGGCTTAGCATAGTTCTTATGTTCCAAAGTTAATATCCCCCTACACTGTCCCCATCAAACACTTTCTGGTCAGGGACAGGATAGAGTTGGATATACTGTAAGGCTATCTTTAATGTATCCCCAATAAGGCCCACGGTCTGGCCAGCACAGGGTTAGATGCAGAGGAAACACCACTCCACACTGTAACCATTAACAAATCCTCAGACAGGTAAAGCATGGAGTTTTATACAGCTGAAATCCCAATACATGTTTTTAAAGGCATGTATAATCTCACAAGAGGTGCTGAGTTAAATTCACTCTCTACTCTCATTATCTTATATTCAGATGCACAGACACAGACAAACACAATGGCAGGCCGCACGGACATGTACACATACATAGCAATACCTGAACTACTCTAGAAATTCAACACCAAGTTCTTTATTTGCTTCTCAATGTTCTGTTCTGATTCCCTGTTAGATTGCTGTTCTGAAGATGCGCATGGTCGTCGTCCTCATCCCTTGTGGCATGTCCTGCTACCGAGCACAGCATCTGATTTCAGGTCAGTATGCAGTACAGAAGCCACTCAGCGCCGGGGGGATGTGTGTCTTGAGCCTGACCCAGGTTTGTGGATGTCAGGCGTTAATCTGACATTCAGGGATTGTTTAACAGAGATATAAAGTGTGTGTCTCTGTGGGTGCGTTTGTGTGTGTGAGTGTCTGTGTGTGCCTGTGTGAGTGAGAAATCGAGTAAGAGACCCGAGCCCTGCGTTGTTGGAGCTGGTACCCCTTTACTACACAATTTATTAAGGATTAAATATTATTTTCTATTTTGTTGTACACAAATCAGAGTGACCTCATGGGTTAGTGACACCAAAGTTTAGAACGTTTTGTCAATGTCATCGAGGCATGGGCCGAGGGAAGTGAGGATGTTTTACTTTGTCTGCAGAGGCAGTGAGTGATGAGGAACACAAAGGGAATGTTCTTTTCATTCGGTAATGGGATGTGGGCATCATTGGCTGGCTTCAGCATTTATTCCCCCATTCTTATCAGCCCCGAGAAGGTGGGAGTGTTCTGCCTCACGGAACAGAAATAATGTTGATTGAGGAACAGAATGTGACAGAAAATAAAATTCAGCTTTCTCTAGTCCAACTCACAATGTAATATTCGCATGTTTAATTAATATGGTGTTAGAAACTGGAATTTCATCGATGATATCAACGATTTTATGTATTCAAGACGCACCTCCGCCCGGCACTGAATGGCTTCTGTACTGCATGCTGGCCTGAAATCAGATGCTGTGCTCCGTAGCAGGACATGCCACAAGAGATGAGGACGACGACCATGTGTATTCCATAACACAACGGGAAGTGTGTTACTGTTTGAAATCGAATTGAGGGCGAAGATGTTATGGGTAAGGGACAAAGGAAGGAATGAAGGTTTAGATCACAGTTCAGCCATGCTCTTATTGGTGTCTCGTTGTGTTGTCCAACATGGAAACAGACATTCTTTTCCAACTCATCCATGCTGACCAAATATCCCAGGTCTATTTAAGTCCCATTTGGCCCATTTCCCTCGATACTCTTCCTGGTTATATACCCATCCAGACGTTCAATAACTGTTCGAAATGTGCCAGCCTTCGCCACTTCCTCTGTCAGCTCATTCCATATATACATCATGTTCTGTGTAAAAACAAAATACCCCTTAGGTCCTTATGAATTTCTCCCCATCACCCTCAAGCCATTGCCTCTATTTCTGGATTCCATCATCCCATGGAAAATACAATCTTACTTACCCGATCAAAGGCCCTCATAATTTTATAATTAAAAAGCAAATGTTCCCTCTTCTGTGACAATCGTTACAGGGAAAACAGCCCCAGGCAGTTAAGTGTTTCACTATACCTCAAACCCTCAAATGACGACATTATTGTGAATCTTTTCTGAACGCTTTCAAGTTTCAATACATCCTTCGTAAAGGAGGGAAACCAGAATTCCTTGTAATATTCATAAATTGGCCGAACCACTATCCTGTATAGCCGCAACGGGACCTCACAACTCTTATTCTTAATGCACTGAAAATTAAAGGCAAGCAAACGAAATGCCTTCTCTATCCTATCTACCTGAAAATGCACTTTCAAGGAACTATGATTCTACACTACAAGGTCTCGTTGTTCAGAAACACACACCCATGAACATACCATGACCTGCATGTATCCTGTACTGATTTGCCTTTCCAAAATGCAGCTCATCACATTTATCCAAGTTAAACTCGATCTCCACTCCTCCGCCCACTGGTCCAACTGATCAAGTTCCCATTGTACTCTGAGATAACGTTCTTCGATGTCCACTGCATCTCCAGTTTCGGTGACAGCTGTAAACTGCATAACAATAACTCCTATGCTCATTTCCAAATTATTTTAAAAAATAACGAAAAGCAGTGGACTGACCACCGATTACTTTTGGCAAAACATTGGCAGAGGCCTCCAGCCTGAAAAACAAACAACCAACGCCACCGCCTCTCTTTTACCTTGGAGCCAGTTCGGGATCGAAATAACCATGTATCCCTACATTCCATGTGATCTAACCATGCTAACCACTCTACCATATGAAATCTTGCAAATGCATTACGAAAGACCCCCAAGATCACGCCCACCATTCTGCCCTCATCATTTGTCTTCCGTCACGTCTTCAAAAAATTCAATCACGTTAGTGAGACATGAAGTCTCAAGCTTTAAGCAGTGTTGAATATCCCTAATCAATCTTTATTATTCCACATACATGCATATCTTCTCCCTCAGGATTCCTGCCAAAAACTAGCCCATCACTGATATTAGCTTTGTTTTTGGTCTGCTGTTCCTTCCTACCTTTCTCAAATAGTGACACCACTTCGGTGAACAGCCAGTCATGTGGCACGTCACCTCTGACTATTGATGAAGCAAACATCTAAGCAAAGTGCACAGCAATCATTTCTCCAGCTTCCCACAGAGATCGAGAGTATACCTGATAAAGAACTGGGATTTATCCACGTATACGCATTTTAAGACATCCAGCACTTGCTCCCTTCTAATCTTGACATTTTGTTAGATATCACCATCGATTTCCCCACCTTCCATTTTCTTCTTCATGGTAAACACTAATGCAAAATACTCGTTTAGAACATCCCCACCTCCTGCTGCTCCATTCATCGGCTGCATTGCTGACGTTTAAGGGATCCTACTCTCTCTCTAGTTTGCATTTTGTCCTTCTTTTATTTACAACATGCATTTGGATTCTCATTAACCCTATTTGCCAGTTATCTCATGTCCCCTTTTCACACTCCTGATTCCCCTCTCAAGTGTATTCCGACTACCTTTATACTCTGCTCATGATTCACTCGATCTCTGCTGTCGACACTTGACATATGCTTCCTTCTTTTTCTTAACCACAACCTCAATTTCTCTAGTGATCCAGCATTCCCTTTTCAGACAAGCAATGTCCTTCACCCGAACAGGAACATACTGTCTCTGGATTCTCATTATCGCATTTCTGAAGGCTTCTCATTTTGCAACTGTTGCTTTACTGGCGAATATCCGCCTCCAGTCAGCTTCGGAAAATTCTTTCCTAATACCTTCAAAATTGGCGTTCCTCCCCTTTGGAACATTAAGTTTTAGAACTGGTCTACATTTTCCCATCACTGTTTTAAAACAATTGAGTTATGGTCTCTGGACAAAAGTGCTCACCCACTGACACCTCAGTCATCTGCTCTGCACCGTTTCCCAACAGTAAGTTAAGTTATTCACTGTCACTAGTCGGGACATTCACATAATTTATTAGAACGTTTTCTTACACACGCTTTACAAATTCCTTTCCGTCTAAACCCTTAAAACTACGGCAATTTTAGTTTATGTTTACAAGGTTAAAATCCCCTACCATTACCATTGTATTATTCTTCCAGATAACTACGATCGCCTTGCACGATTGTTTATCAATTTCCAGTTGATTATTGTAGGGTGTATAGTACAATCCCGATAAGGTAATCATTCCTTTCTAAGTTCCCGCTCCACATCCCTGGATGTGTTACCAAGTGCAACCTCCTTAGGTACATAGAACATCAAACATTACGTTGTCTTTGTCCCTCGATGTTGCGCCGACCTGTGGAATCACCCTGAAGCTCATCTAACCTGCAGTGTTCTATTCTCGCGCATATGCCTATTCCAATGTCAATCTAAATGCCCTTAAAGTTGGCGAGTCTACCACTGCTGCAAGCAGTGCGTTCCACACTACTCCTACTCTCTGAGTAAAGAAAATACCTCTGATGTTCGTCCTATATCTATAACCCCTCAAATTAAAACTACATCCCCTCGTGCTAGCCATTACCATCAGAGGAAATAGGCTCTCACTGTCCAACCTAACTAAATGTCTGATTACCATAATGTATCAATTTGGTCGCCTCTCAGCCTTTTTCTCTGTAACGAAAAAACCCTCAGCTCTCTCAACCATTTCACGTAATACCTTTTCTCCACAACTGGCAACATCCTGGCACATCCCCTCTCAAACATTTCCAAAGTATCCACATCTTTCCTATAATGCGGTGACCAGATCTGTACGCAAAAATCCAAATGTGGTTGTATCATTGTTGTTTTTGATCTCGTGTACCCAAAACTAAATCTCTCGATCAATAACAGCTAACAAACTGAATGGCTTCTTACTCCCCTATCAACCTTGGCAGTAATTTTCAAGGATCTTAAGTACCTTTCACCAAGATCTCTCTTCTCAACTCCACTACCAAGAATCTTACCATTAGCCCAGTACTCTGTATTCCTGTTACTTCTTCCAAAGTGAATCACTTCACACTTTTCCACCCTAAACTTAATTTTCCAACTATCTGCCAATCTATGCAGCTTATCTATATCTCTCTGTAAAATACAACATCCTTCTCCACGATTCACAACTCGACAAACATTAGTGTCATCCTCAAATTTACTAATCTACTCTTGGATGCTCTTATTCACGCCTTTTATAAAAATGAAAAACAGTGGCCCGAAAACAGATCCTTGCAGAACGCCACGAATAACCAAACTACAGGATGAAGATTTCCCATCAACCATAAAATTCTGTCTGCTTTAAGCCACTCAATTTCTCATCCAAACTGCTAAATCACCCTCAATCCCATGTCTCCGTTTTTGTGCAATAGCCTACAGTGGGAAACCTATCAAATTCTATACTGAAATTCATACCTACTATATCAACCGCTTTACCACCATCCACCTGCTTGATCACCTTCTCAAAGAACTCACGAAAGCTCCTGAGGCACGACCTACCCTTCACAAAACCGTGTTAACTATCCCTAATGAACTTATTCATCTCTCGATGATTATAAATCCTGTCTCTAACAACCCTTTCCAAAACTTTGCTGACAACCGAAGTAAGGCTCATAGATCTATAATTTCCAAGGTTGTCTCTACTCACCTTTTTGAACAAGGGAACAACGTTTGCTCTCCTCCAGTCTTCTGGTACGAATCCTGTAGACAATGAGGATATAAAAATCAAACCCAAAGACTGGGCAATCTCCTCCTTGACATCCCTGAGAATCGTAGGATAAATTTTTGCCAGCCCAGGGGACTTACCTATTTTCATAGTTTCCAGAACTGCTAACACCTCCTCCTTATGCCCCGCAATCCCCTCTGGTCTCGTAGCTTGTATTTCGGTATTATCCTCGCACACATTGACTTTTTCTCGTGTGAGTACTGACAAGACGTGTTTATTTAGAGCTTAATCTATCTCCTCTGACTCCACGCACCAGTTTGCACAACTCTGCTACATTAGCCCTAATCTTACTCTAGTCATTCTTTTATTCGTAATGGTGCTATAGAAAGCCTTAGGGATTTCCTTGATCCACCAATGAATTCTCATGTCCCGTACTGGTTCGTCTTAGGTCTATATTTGGATGTAATGCGATCCCTTATCATAAATGACACTCCCTGTCGTCTTTCGCTCCATTTTCTTACTGTGCCTTAGGGTTCACCTGTTTTTTTTTTAGCGCTCTGCTTTAGGGAACATCTTTGGGACACCCGCACAAGCCAACAATACCGCCCTGTGGTCCAACATTTGAACTCCCCCTCCCACTCAGTCGAGGACATGGAGGTCCGGGGCCACCTTCACCGCCGCTCCTTCACTACCTGACGCCTGGAGGAAGAACACCTCGGAACAATTCAACCCCAGGGCATCAATGTGGGCTTCACCATTTTTCTCGTTTCCCCTTCCCCCACCTCACCCAAGTTCCCAACTTCCAGCTCAGCACCGTCCCTATGACCGTTATCCCCATCCCCACTCACCTATTGTCCTCTATGCTATTTTGTCCCCACTCCCGCCCTCCTCTCATTTATCTCTCCACCATTCAGGCTCTCTGCCTGTATTCCTGATGAAGGGTTTTAGCCCGAAACGTCGATTTAACTGCTCCTCGGATGCGGCCTGAACTGCTGTGCTTTTGCAGCACCACGATATTGCAGAACCTGGTTTCCAGCATCTGCAGTGTTTGCTTTTACCTTTGAGCGCATTGTACACCCTGTCCGAGATATTCTTGATCCTGGCACTGGGGAGGCAACAAGCCATTCGCACGGTCCCCTACAGAATGTTTGTACCTCTGAATTTAGAGGTTCCTATCACAACCTATCGCTTAGAACCTGACGTCCTACGTTACATTAAAGCCTAGCTTTGTGACAGAAACTTGACTGCTGGTGCTGCATGCGTCTGACATCTATTTCGAGTACATCCCAAGCATCACACCTGTTTGAGTTGGGGAAAGCCGGAAGAAACCGCAACACTACCTCCTTCTTCTACCTAACTTTCATAGAGGTATCCCATCTACTTGACTGTATCTGCAGATTTTCTCCCTTCCTATAACTGCTATGCTCCTGTAAATTCTTCATTGCCTCTAACTGCCGTTCCAGCTCATCATAATAATCTTATTGAATTCATAACCAAACAATCTTCCTGCCAACATACTCAACCGTAGCATGTAAACTCTTCCTAACCCCTCACATTGTCGAGGATGTGCACATCACTTTCTTAAAGGCAATCTTTGCACCTGAACAATCTATAGGTACAAGAAATAGCATAGTCTTACGGCTCTAATAAAGCACTGTTCCAGGCAACTTCAGTATCAATATGTATTTTTAAATTTAATCAAGAAGCAGAACTCAATAAACATATCATCACAAAGAATCCACTCTATTCACGATTGCAGACTTCCTAAAAACGGACTGTAAGTTTTCACTTGAAATATTTTAAAAACTGAGCTGCTCCTGTACTGCGAGCTCTCTCTCGCAGGTTCCTTCAAGTTCATCTTGGAATTCGACTGTTGGTTAATTTCTTCATAGACACACTTCGATGTCCAAAGATACTTCTCTGAAAGAGGTATGTCAAACAGTTGCGTCGGTTTCTTTCTCCTTTAATACCTTGAGCACGAGGTTCTTGGCTTTGTCTCTCTGTCTTTCTTCAAAAGTGTCATTTTTATTCAAATAGTTCTTTTCCCCAAAATTTCCAAAACAATGCAACAGATTAGAAAACAGTAATTACTGCTCCTGGAATTTGAGGAAATTACCTCTCATAGATAAATACCTAAAAAAAGGATGAGATCATACAGCAACATTTTTCCGGTCCTCTGTCTCAGATTACATGAATCATGAGAAATATAAACAAAGGAAGGAACTGATATCTGGATCAAGCCGAGGGAACTGAATGGAAACAAAGTATCCCTGGAAACACATTTATGATTTAAAAACATTTTATACAGTATGCTATTTAGTCTTTTTAATTGGAAGTCTCTCATGTTTTTGTAATTTGTCCAGATGTGTGGATCCGAAAGTTCTGTGAGAAACAGTTTCCCACTCCGAAATGCAGTAAATGACGATACATTCACCAAATAGTTCATTATTGTTTCTGGTCCCCTTGCTGTGCAGTGATTGCTTGGGAGATTTTTTTTCTGAGGCATGTATCATTCCTGTTTCGATTTGGGCTTTTTTGTTTAGCTTTCTGTATTCTGCTGCTCATTGCTACCAACAGTTTACTTTGACTTTGTTCCTCTAGTCTCTTCCGTGTTGCTACTTGGATGGAGTCATTTCTTTCTTATTCGAAAATACAACAAAATCCTGTTGCTTCTCCTCTTTCCATTTCGTTCATTCTTCACGCGGACATCTCGTTCCATTATCTGCTGCATCTCATATTGGCTCTCAGTCACTTGGATTTATTCATCAATTGAATTGTTTTTATAACTGGATATTTCACGGCATACTTTAACTGGTCTCTAAAGTTTTTCTGCGTCATCACATAAATAAGTGCATTTGTGCAGCAACTTAGGTTCTGCAGCATATATGCAACTTGTTCAAAGAGATCAAAATCATCCATGTAATAACCAAAATTGAACATATACAAAATATACACAAACCAGAGAAGGATAAAATCGGCCGATATGGCATAGAGTAAAATCACAGAGTTCTTTCTGCTATCTATCTCTGGGTCAATCTCTGTTTTTCTCTGACCCCTCAGTCCTTTACGTGCCTTAACTGCCTCAAAGGTGTGTCTGACGGTCAGAATGTTGAGGAAGGCAATAAAAATAAATGGGAGAAATGGTGTGAAAAACATTTCAATGTATGTAAAACTCACCCAATGTACATTGTCATAATAACTGTCTTTTATGTAACAGTACCATGGAATGTTATTAATTATCCATCCGGATTCAAATATGAAATAAATTGGAATATTCTTTAAAGAGAAGGAAATGCAGATTGTTGCTAGAGCTCTCATTGCTGTTTTCGCTGTGCAATACTGAGATTTCATCTGATGAATACAAATTGCTACAAATCAATCAAATGTAAAAGCAGCCGTGAACGAGACAGAGCAATCAACAGTAAAGCAGCTCAGAACGTGGAGAACACTACAAACAGGAGTGATGTCCAGAAAAGACGGCGGATAATAATAGTAAACAAACTGAACAAATATGATATCAAAAATAATGAACAGTAGATCAGACACTGCCATTGCTACGAGATAGCGAGTGGAACATGTTGAAAGGCCACACTTGCTCCGAGATAAGAATGTAATTGCCACCAGACTAACTGTAAGATGAAAGAAAATAGATTTGAAATGATTAATTGAATTTTCTAGATTAATGTTGAATTTTAGAACTCAGGTTTCTTTTTGTTCTGTACAATGTCATGAGAACCACTACAGTAGCTTCTCTCAAGTGAAACAACTTGCACTTTCAAAAGACAAACAGAATCACATGGGCAGAAAATTAATCTCAAAAACACGACCAGGGAGCCAATACGTCTTTTTGGGGGCGGTGGAGTGGTGGGTCGGGAGAAGGCATTTATTTTGCTTGACAGTTTACTCTGTCTAGCTGTAGTTACCCATAACAAAACACTCACACAAAAAAAAACCACCCGGAATCAGTAAAACACCGATTCAGAGACTCTTGATGGGCAACTGTTTCACACAGAAGGTTTAGTTTTGTAATGAACTGCCGCAGGAATTAATAAATACCCGTACAGATGTAATAATCAAAAGACGTTTGGACAGGTACATGAATAGGAAAAGTATAGAGAAATCGTATTTACAATCTACCAGGATAATTTCATCAGTGAACACATCAGAAATTAGAAATGTATTATGAAAGAAGCATTCCACATTTACAGTCAAATTATAGTTCCCGTTATGAACGTAGTCAGGTATTCACTTGAATTCGGTTAATCACAAACGGTTAAATTCTATATTTATAGATACTCCTACATACACAAAGCCACTGTGGCAAACTGTTCCCTTCCAGTTCGTAATCCACACTCAGTACAATTTTACTTTGCGTGATGCTCCCAGTAACACTTGAACACTGGGGTTACTTGTTCCTCTTTGAATAGAAACCCACATTACGAATAATTCTAATTGAAAGATACAGCGATATGTACAACATGAGTGGTTCCAAGAATTACCAGGAGCTCCAACAACAGCAATCATGGTGTAGTAAACTTTTTTGGCCATTTGCCTTGGAAGATGCATTTTATTGTTTTTGGCACTGACTCTCCTTTGCTGCAACTATTAATCTGTCGGAATTGGAGAAATATTTCGAATTGGAGGTAATACAGTTTCAGAGACTTTACTTTATATTGTGTGGTATATCCACTGGAAAATTATGATGACACTTTCAACGTTTTAATCATTTTCAACAACCAAATTATCCCAACAGGTACAATTTAATGATGTTTTTCACTAAGTCAATTTGAATAGCCCAATTTCTGAATTAATTGGATCTCTTGGGTCTCAAATGCGAAGTGCAGGTGGTCTTCAAACAACAAGACTTGCTTTATTTCTCTCGCAATTAGTCCCAAAATATATATTTTTTGCACTTCTTTCACTGAGTACGCTTGTTCTTGCTAAGGCTATTCGCTCATTCAATGCCTCTCGTTGTGGAGTTCGTTGAGAGGTGTTCTACTCAACATGAATATATTGTTGCATCCCTTTTAATTAACTTTTGCAACTCGTATGGCAAAATCTATCTGTGAATGAATTCTCTGAATCAGAACCAGAAGTTCGTAGTAACCACCATAATAGCTAGAACGTACACGAGTTAATATTTCTTCAAAACGAAGATGACTTGGCCATGCTAAATTGCCCGTAGTTTAGGTGGGTTGCCATTCGGATGCTCGGTGTGGACTTGTTGGGCCGTAGGGCCTGTTTCCACACCGTAAATCGTCTAATCTAATCTAAAAATATAAACTAATCCAGAAATTTAACTTACAAATCATTGAATGATGACATCATATGGGACAGATGGACTCATCGATCCATCGCGTTTGTAACTCGAAAATTACATTTTAAACTATGCGAGTCCCATTTCAAAACTTACTCCTTTGTCTTGATTGTCATTCAAGTACTTTTTAAAGATTTTGAAGATGGCCAACTCAAGCGATCGTCCTCTGGGTGTCATCTTCCCTTTGAACCTTGAGCTTTCAGCTAGAAAATGGGCCACATTCTATTGGATCTTCAGAGAAGGGGAAAAACTGCTTTAGATCCCCCAGTAGATGCCCCTCATAGTCTTATCCTCTTGTCTCCACTCGTAAGATCGCAATTCGATCTTATCCAGAATCTGTCTTCACAACTAAACTGCTACTCTCCCAGCAACATTTTCACGAATGTCTTTGTGCACCCTGTCTAATGCAATCACATCCTTCTTATCGTACAGTGACTAGAACTGCAGACAAAACTCCAATTGTGATTGAACCAAAGTCCTCCAGAGCACCGACAGGAAATCCCTGCTGGTAAAGATATCTTTTTCAGTGAACTATTAACCACTTCTGCCACACTGAGGGATCTTTATTTCCTCTGAGCTTCCAAGTATCCCACCACTCATTGAGTACTGTCTTGTCTTGTGCCTCCTGGCAAGAAGCATCATCTCACGTTTATCAAAGTTAAATTTCATCTACCACTCACATGCCCAACTGACAAATTTGTCTGTTTCTATCTGTAACCTGAGATTTACTTCCTCATTGCCAATCACCCTGTGAATATTTGTATCATCAAACTTACTTATCATCCCTAAACTTCCCCTCTGTTCATCCCACCAACCAGCCTTACCACTAACACACAGCACATATAAGCATTTGAATGTGAAGTACGCTGACATGCTTCTACTTATTACCTTCCTTACTGTGGGTAAGTATTTCCCTCTGCTCTTTTATAGTTCCTTCAAACTCAGCAAATTCACTAACCCGTCTCAATTAGAAGCAAAGGAGATGGTCTCATAAATACTCACAAACAGTTCAAATAAACATAGCTGACAGTTAGAAGTAAGTTTGGAGTGCACATAGCAGGACTCGGTCGTAGAAAAGGCCAATGTACAATTAATGATGCCCGAAGTTAAAGATGTTCATGTTTATTGGATAGTGGATACAGCAAGTGATATTCAAGACATTGCGTGATGTGGGAAGCAGAGGTGTTTACGATGTTGACCAAAGCAAGACCACCTACGTCGGAGCTGGACGACACAGAGATATTTGATGAATCTCAGGATGAGGTGTTAGAAAGACAGTGGCAGGAGAAAGACAGTGCTCCACAAATTGGGAGAAGTGAAGCAATGTTATTAGGGAAGCAGGAAGTGATCCTGCAAATACAGAGAAATCCATTATTGCCAAACTGATAGAGTGTCCCAGGCTCTGCACTGCATGTAGCCTTACTGGTAAATAAGGGATATCAATCTAAAGATATTGGCACTGTGGCCAGGCATGGAGAAACAATTAGGGAATGTATATGCTCACGACAGGACTTTGGGAACCCAGGGATGGCAGCTATATAAAAACACTAGTGTGCTGCAACTTGACAGGGAATCCAAAGGAAGCCAAGGTAACAATCCAGCGGAGCATGCCAGTGACAGTGGAGGAAGATGATCAATATGGTAATGAGCAATTGGATACAGTACCAGGCAATTTGTAGTGGCAACATGATACAGATGGGGGGGAGAGTGAAATCAACTGGAACAGTGGAAATAAGGTTGAAAGCAGGAGCTGGGACAGTAGTAACATTTATGACGAATGAAGATATCTCAAGGGTTGGTATACCGTCGGATAACAGCTCAGAGAATGAGCTGATTCAGAACGCAGTTAATTTGATGCTGCATTCTTTGAAAATCAAGCAGGGGTTTGGATGCGTATATCATCCCCAGTCACAGGGTATAGTGGAAAGAATTCATGGGACATTGACAGCCAAATTAAACAAGATCTGCGCAAGCACCAACCTTAATTGGATTGATGTGCTGCTGCTGGCTTTACAATCTAACACTACATGAGATGCTCACACCGCTTGAGATGCACACAGGTAGACCTATGCCAGTGCCCAGGTGGAGAGCCCCATACAAATGGTCTAGCTTGGAGCAGTTAAACTCAGAACTTAAGCAATGTACGCAGAAGCAACCTATGACAAATGAGACTAACCACCTGCTGGAAATACAAAGGGAACTGACAGCTGTCAGCGAGGAAGGACCTAGTAAGCCCGGGTATTGGGTATACGTGCGGGTTTTTCGAAGATTTATAAATGAGTCGAGGAGTGAGAGATCTTTCTTCGTGATGAAGGCATCATCTACCGCCATGCAAGTGGAAGGACGACACATATGGTACCACCTTAATCATTGTACTAAAGCTCTCTCACCAGCAAAAATTAACTCGAACACTGAGGTAAGTGGAGTTAAGGCTGAAAAACATGTACACGGGTAGGGCACACAGGAGGCTAGTACACCACAGGGTTCTGAACAAGGTACATGTGAAGTTCTTTGGAATCCTGACCATTCCAGAAATGATACTTATGGAGATGTCAAGAACAGTCCTCCTGGAAGCATGGATGGGGACGACACGGGGTATGCCCCTGATAACCACCTCTCTGATGCCAGGCCTGAATAATCAGACTTGCAGACCATTAACAATGCAGACATGGACTGGTAATGCCAGGGTTAGTTTGCTGCCCAAGCATGGGTACGCGCCCGTGACAATCACTGGTATCAATGGGCAAAATACACGGTCGTAGTCATGGCTAGACAGGACTGCTTCTTGTGTACTAAGTTAACCCCCTCATACTATGTTGTCCATGTACCCTTAAACTTGAGCATCTGTACAGAATGGTGTTTGCAGCGCTCTAGCCGGCCCCTTTTCCCGAATGATTCTTAAACTTACAGGCAATTCCCTTGCCACCATTTGGTGCCTGCTACTTCAGGCCACCACATTCTGTCAGTAGAATGACGTGGGCTGGTAGCAACTCCAACGGTCGTGTTGATATATCGTGGTTCACCAGTCAGACTAATTACACGTTTCCCGAGGCTGCTTTCAGGAAACGGGAAGTGTTGAGTTTTGAAAGCTTTAAGTGAAATGTCTCCACACTAGCAGGCTGCTTTATGGATCTTTGAGGGAGGACGATTCAAATGGAGGTGGACACCATATTTGGGGCTGTTTTATATTCTCAACGTGTCCCACTGACAGATACTTACTGGGTGAGGTAAGAAAGTAGGGTTGTGCATGACGCTGCCCACTGACTGGAGTGGCAGCTTTGCCAGTGCAATGCTCCGACACAAGGTAGTTATATCGCCACACGCAGCTTGACGCTACGTCACAGTCGCCGAACTAAGCGACGGTATGTCCCTGATCCGACAATTCAGATTGATAGTATCGGATAGCCAAGAGGTAATCCTAATGAGTTTAAGGCCCGCAATGAGTTTGCCGCGGGCAGGGAAGCTCGTATCCCAATGATGGGGATTAGCAAGAATGCTGACTGGATTAATTGCATTTATTACAAAAAACAGAGATTTACCAATTATACTGATCTTGCCGTTGTGGCCTTCGGAGAACAATTGGATGCTCACCACTAAAATGACATGACAAAACAGAAAGGCCTTAGATTGGACAAAAGAAGAAAAAAGGCGAAGTTTGTGTGATGTTTGTGGAATATTGCTGTACCTTTATAACTAACAACACTAGCCTTGGGGGATCTTTGACTGAAGCAATGGAAAATCTAAACAATCTAAGAAGGGAGATAAAAATAAAAACAATGCAGGGTTTGGTAATCAGGTTTTTGATTGGCTGAATAATATTTTAGGGTCCTTGGGAGCATGGTTTGTCAAGATTCGACTTACTGTAGGTGCAGTTTTGCTTGTTGTTGCCTTCATCTTTTGTTGTGCTCTACCTTTCATGAAGTTCTTTTTAGTTCGCGTCACTGCACGGCAACTTGTGGTCATTTCAGATACCTAGGCAAAATTTTACTCCTCAGGTGGAACCCCACTGTAAGATGGTTATGATCTAACAACTGCCACAGTGCAATGAATATGTCCACGTGGGGACGTCGATGATACTTGTGAAGAACGGGGTGCGGGTCCAAGATTGTGAGGGATCTTGGGTCTTTTATCCTGTTCTGGTTATTGGAGGTTTTTTGGCCCAACGGAACTCAGGAATGGAGAAAGTACCCCTAAAATTTCAGACTCTGAAAATTATTTTGTCCATGTTGGGATCTATATTTCTGGTATTGGGCACAAGAGAGGCTAAGCTTATCGTCTTCTTTCCATGGGTGAGACCAGTATGTCTCAAAGGGGGGAATATGGAAAATAAAGAACATGAAAGCATGAGAAGGGTTAAAGCAGGAAGACCACTGGCATCTGTATTCTGTGGAAGGCAGGGGCAGGATGGGATAACCAGAGTGGAACATTCTTACAGCAATTAGCAGAGTAAGGTTAAGGCTGAAAGGTCGTTATGGCAAGATGAGATAACCCAAGTCATAAAGCAAGTTTCTCTGTTAAATGTTATTATGACAGGATTGGGACTATAAATATTTGGGACATGACATTAAAATAGCTAATTAATCGTTACTAGAGTGAGCTTGAGATAGGGGACTATTGTAACAGATGGAATACTTAAATATCTATCATGATAGGTTAGTCTGCAATTGAAGATCACTGTAGCAGAGTTACCAATAAATATCTAACGGTGACATTAGAATAACATTAAGTAGAATGTGCAACTTAGGTGATAATGGGAACTGACAGCACTGGTTTATTGTGTATCCAGAGTGAGATACTTGATTAATGCAGTTGGACATGCTGATAAGCTAACAGAAACGTGATTTAAAAAAATAAAACTCCACGGAGCCTGAGGTCGGTGGGCTTTTGAGAATCAGCTTTCTCGGTGTCACGGTTTTTGTTTGCAAATGAAAGGCCGACTTCTTGAAGAACTCTCTGCGCCTTCTGGTGGTTCTCTATATTTTCTCCACAACAGTGTTCGACAAGGTTCCTCTATTGCTAAGCCATAGACTGTGTAGCAAGGTTAGATCACATTGAATACAGTCTATTCAGCCTCTCCCCATAGGTCAAACCTTCCAACCCTGGCAGCATCCTTGAAAATCTTTTCCGAAACTTTTCAAATATTGTTGTCAAACATCTCAATTTCAGAAAGGCGTTTGATAAGATTCTCCACAGTTGGCTATCACAGAAAATACGGAGGTATGGAATTGAGGGTGATCTAGCAGTTTGGATTATTAATTGGCTGTTAGAAGACAGAGGGTGGTGGTTGATGGGAATTGTTGCATCCTGGAGTTCAGTTACTAGTGGTGTACTGCAAGGATCTGTTTTGATGCCACTGCTGCTGATCAGTTTTATAAATGATGTGGATGAGAATGTAGAAGCCTAGGTTAGTACATTTGCGGAGGCCATTAATGTTGGTGGAGGTGCAGATAGTGCCCAAATGATGTCTGTTACAGTGAGAAATAGAAGGCTGCAGAGCTGGGCTGAGAGGTGACAAATGGAGGTTAATGCGGCAAAGTGAGAGGTGATCCACTCTAGAAGGCGTAACAGAAATGCAGAGTACTCAGTTAATTGTAAGATTCTTGGTCGTGTGAATGAGCAGAGCGATCTCAGTGTCCATGTTAGAGCGTTGAAAGTTTCCGCCCAGGTTGATGGGTTGTTGACATGGCATACGTGTGTTAGCTTTTATTAATAGAGGGATTGAGTTTTGGAGCCATGAGGTCATGTTTCAGCTGTAAAAAAACTCCGGTGTGGCCACACATGGAGTACTGCACACAGTTCTGCTCACTGCATGATACGAAGGATGTGGATGCTTTGGAAATGATGTAGAGGATATTTGTCAGGATGTTGCGTGGTACGGAAGGAAGTTCTTATGAAGAAGGCTGAGGGACTTAATGCTGTTTTCCTTAGAGAGAAGAAGGTTAAAAGGGGACTTGACAGAGGCACACAAGATAATCAGGGTAATAGATAGGGCAGACAGTGAGAGCCGTTTTCCCTGGATGGTAATTGCTAGCACAAGGGGGCATCGTTTAAACTGAGGGGTGATACATATAGGCCAGATATCAGAGATAGATTCTTTATTCAGAGAGTAGTAAGGGCATGGAATGACCTGCCTGTATCTGTAGAGGACTCGCCAATTTTAAGTCTGATCGATAGTATTCCGGTGCGGAACATTCTCTACACCTTAATGGGTATTCTCCATCACACCTTCTGATATTTAACTCGGTATTCTTCACTGCAGCCAGCTTTTCCCGGATTTCCTGGTGTCGGTTCTGATCTGCATCATTGGTAAATATTTAACTGAAAACAAAATACTTGTGAATGTCTGGTTCAGTCCATATGACCCAAAATGGGGAACTTTGCAAGGCAGGGATGATCTCAAAATTCCCCTTGTTACTGAAACAGTGATCTAGACATGGGCTGTAGGTGGTGTAGAGAATGATACAGCCCACTGGCTGGTTATTGCGCTGTGTTCTGTTATTCAGCAGAGTTTGGAAAAGCTGAGCCGCGGTGCGGTTCCCGTTGATCTGGGCGGGGTTCAGCAATTTACTTTCTGGGCAACGACTGACGCTGTTCTGGAAGACAGCGAGGTATTTTCCACCTGAGTAGTTAAGGAAAATGTTCACATCGTCGGTAATGAAAAAATGCAATAATACCCTGAAGTTCAAGAATACATCTCTGTTATTCTTTCTGCACTGGGAAGCAGGTAAAGCCAACAGGAAGGCGAAGTGTTTTCTCCCATAATCGGTCGCCTGGTGCCAAGCTGCAAAGCGGAAACTGAAAGAGATAAAGTCAGGGTGTGTGTCAAGGAACAGCCTTTGGGTAAAACATTCTCTTTGTAGTGTCAGTAGGCACAGTTTGAGATGAGTTACTTGGAACAACGCCCATCATATTAAAGAAAACATGAAACCCTGCAATTCACTTTTCAAGTAATTGCATGGCAAGGTCAATGTTGATTCACTTTGTATCCTAGTGTTGTAGTAAATTCTGGGATCAGTGAAAGGTTTAAAGAGAGAA
Organism: Hemiscyllium ocellatum; assembly: GCF_020745735.1. Classification (NCBI taxonomy): domain Eukaryota; kingdom Metazoa; phylum Chordata; class Chondrichthyes; order Orectolobiformes; family Hemiscylliidae; genus Hemiscyllium; species Hemiscyllium ocellatum. The sequence continues at coordinate 2,886,557 of NW_026867618.1, read as the reverse complement.
TCAGGGTAATTGACAGAGAACAGAACTAAGTTACTTATTTTTGTACAAATCCTCCTGCAATGGATCAGAGAATGCCACAAGCCTTCTTGATAACACGCAGTAACTTCATTTTAAGTTACTTTGACTGATGCACTACTTGATGCCGCATGATACACGGGATGGTTTGAAATAAATAGAGACGGGGAGAGAGAAAGAGAGAGAGAGAATGAGAGCTACAGGTGCAATCAGTGGGAGCTGGATGTCGGGAGAATCCTGGAAGAATTGTTAACCGGAATAATGTTTGGAGCATACAGAGACAAACAGAACAAAAGACTTGCAGACTGACAGGAAATGGGAATAATAGCAAAGGAGGCAGAGGGATACAAAGGGAAACTGAGAGGTGAGTGAAGATTCAGCAAACAGTAAAATGTTGCCTGTGTTGGGGATTTCGACTTTCTCTTCAAAGCTCACTCCGATATATTTCACTCTCTACTTTATTTCAGGGTCAGCGGGTGCTATCGATTTCACTGTTAGAGATATGATCCCGGGAAATCTGGTAATAGTTTCCCTGGAAGTCCCTTCCTCTGGGAATAATGAGAGTCCTGGTTAATCGTTTTAGACTTATTTCCTACAGCTACAGAGCATTCCCTATACCTGCCAATTCCTCTCCATTTATTACCAGCCTGCTCCAGGCAACCAGGCTCTGACTTGACCTCAGATTTAGTAAAGCCCCCAGCTTACAGAGATGGTCAGGTAAGATCTGTTTCACTGACACTTACCAATGGACAATGAGAGCCAAGGCACGGTTATCCAGTACAGCCGCATCTGACATGGCGATTGTGAGCAGCACCAACAGGAACAGGCAGAGTGTCCGCATTTTGAGATTTGTCAGCACCCTTTAACCGTACTGCATGGAAAACACAGAAAAAAATCTGAAAAGGATGAAAACAACAACTTGTTCAATTCATACATTATCGGCAAGAGAATGAAAGATATACAGGGACACACATGTCGGCAAACAGAAAATGTCTGTCGATCGTCCTAGGTGGTGCTTGCCCAGTAATTAAGCAGAAGTCCTGGTTAGCTCCCATGGGTACGATTTGCAGGTGAAGATTGGAAGGCAAAATGTCCTCTCCCAGAATCAAACACCCGGTGCTTACCTGCTCGGAGAAAACTGAAAGGGGTAAAGTCAGGGTGTGGATTAAGGGACGGACCTTGGGTAAAACATTCTCTGTGCAGTGTCAGTGGGCCAAGTTTGAGGTGAGTTACTCAGAACAATGTCCATTATATTGGACACATTGTAAAAGTCATCAATTCACATTTCGAAGTTTGCATACGAAGGTCAATGTTGATTTACTTTATTTTCCTGTCCTGTCCCAGTGTTGTAATAAACTCTACGATTAGCGAGAGGTTTAAAGAGAGAACCCGGGTAATGTGACAGAGAGCAGAACATTGTTACTTATTTATGTACAAATCCACCTGCAATGAATCACAGAATGCCACTAGACTTCTTGATAACTCACTATCACTTCATGTTAATGTCTTTTGACTGATGCCCTATTCAATGCCCCATGCCACAGGTGACGGGTGGAAAAGCGATAGAGACGGGAAGAGAGAAAGAGAGACGGAATGAGAGCTTCAGGAACAGTCAGCTGGAAGGGGACGTCAGAGAGTCATAGAGATGTACAGCACAGAAACTGAACATTCCGTCTAACCAGTACATGTCGACCAGATATCCCACCCAATCTAGTTCCACCTGCCAGCACCCAGCGCATATCCCTCCAAACTCTTCCTCTTCGTATACCCATCCAGACACATTTTAAATATTGCAGTTATACTAGCCTCCACCACTTCCTTTGGCAGCTCTTTCCATACTGGTACCACCCTCAGTAACAGCTTTGTAAATCTTTTTTGAATCCTTTCAAGTTTCACAACATTTTTCCGATAGAAAGGAGACCATAATTGCACGCAATATTCCAAAAGTGGTCGAACCAATGTCCTCTACAGCCACAACATGATCATCCATCTCTGTGCTCAATACTCTGACCAATAAAGGAAAGCATACCAGACACATTCTTCACTATTTGATCTACCTGCAACTCCATTTTCAAGAAGTAATGAAGCTGCACTCCAAGATCTCTTTGTTCAGCAACAGCGCTAGAACTTTACCATTAGGTGTATAAGTTCTGCTAAGATGTGTTTTCCCAAAATGTAGCACCACGCATTTATCTGAATTAAACTCCATCTGCCACTTCTCAGCCAATTGGCCCATCTGATGAAGATCCTGTTGTAATCTGAGGTAACCTTCTTTGCTGTCCACTACACTTCCAATTTTGGTGTCATCTGCAAACTTACTATCGATACCTCTTACACTCTCATCCAAATCATTATATAAATTACAAATAGTAGGGGACACATCACTGATCCTTGTGGAACTCCACTGGTCACAGGTCACAATCTGAAAAACGACCCTCCACCACCACCCTCTGTCTTCTACCTTTGAGCCAGTCATATGTCCAAATGGCTGGTTCTCAGTGTATTTCATCAGACCTAATCCAGCTAACCAGTCTCCCATGGAGAACATTGTCGACCGCCTTACTGAGGTCCATATACAGTTAGTAAGTTTGCAGATGAAACGAAAATTGAAGGTGGAGTGGAATGCGAAGGGGGTTAGCTCTGATTACAACAGGATCTTGTCCAGATAGTCCAGTGAGCTGAGAAGTGGCAGATGGAGTTTGTTTCAGATAAATGCGAGGTGCTGCATTTTGCAAAAGCAAATCTTAGCAGGACTTACACCCTTCAGAATGGCAAGATGTGGCAATCCAGGCTTGCTTATTATGTTCTCATATACAAGATGTGAGCAAGGAAGTGTCACAAATCTGGTTCCTTTTTTTTCCTAAAAGCTGTTCCTTTTCTCAAGGATACTGTCTTTGACTTGTTCCAGAGGGGTCATAAAACTCTCCTGGTTATTATTAGATTGGTTTGTTACAAAGATTAAAAGGAATTGAGAGCCCTTTTTATTTATACGTGAACAACATATTCCCAATTCCTTCCGCTCTGCCGCATCTGCTCCCATGAGGACCAGTTCCAGTACCGTACAACCCAGATGGCCTCCTTCTTCAAAGACCGCAATTTCCCCCCAGATGTGATCGACGATACCCTTCACCGCATCTCCTCCACTTCCCGCTCCTCCGCGATTGAGCCCCGCCCCTCCCACCGCCATCAGCCAGAACCCCACTGGTCCTCACCTACCATCCCACCAACCCCCAAATACAGCGTATCATCCGTCGTCATTTCCGCCACCACCAATCGGACCCCACCACCAGGGATATATTTCCCTCCCCTCCCCTATCAGCGTTCCGAAAAGACCACTCCCTCCGTGCCTCCCTCGTCAGGTCCACAACCCTCCAACAACCCAACCTCCACTCCCGGCACCTTCCCCTGCAACCGCAAGAAATGCAAAACTTGCGCCCACACCTCCTCCCTTACTTCTCTCCAAGGCCCCAAGGGATTCTTCCATATCCGCCATAAATTCACCTGCGCCTCCACACACATCATTTATTGCATCTGCTGCACCCGATGTGGAATCCTGTATTTTGGTGAGACAGGCTATCTACTTGCGGAACGTTTCGGAGAACACCTCTGGGACACCCGGACCAACCAACCAAACACCCCGTGGCTCAACACTTCAACTCCCCCTCCCACTCCATCAAGCACATGCAGGTCATTGGACTCCTCCATCGCCAGACCATAGCAACATGACGGTTGGAGGAAGAGTGCCTCATCTTCCGCCTAGGAACCCTCCAACCAGAAGGGATGAACTCAGATTTCTCCAGTTTCCTCATTTCCCGTCCCCCCACCTTGTCTCAGTCAAATCCCTCGAACTCAGCACCGCCTTCCTTACCTGCAGTCTTCTTCCTGACCTCTCCGCCCCCAACCCACTGCGGCCTATCACCCTCACCTTGACCTCCTTCCACCTATCGCATCTCCAACGCCCCTCCCCCAAGTCCCCCCTCCCGACCTTTTATCTTAGCCTGCTGGACACACTTTCGTCATTCCTGAAGAAGGGCTTATGCCCGAAACGTGAATTCTCCTGCTCCTTGGATGCTGCCTGACCTGCTGCGCTTTTCCAGCAACACATTTTCAGCTCTGATCTCCAACATCTGCAGTCTTCACTTTCTCCACAACAGTTCAATTCTCCATCTCGGTTGTCTCTCTGTGTCGAGTTTGTGCATTCTCTCTGTGCCTGTCCATGTGCTCTGGTTTCCTCCCACAATCCAATAATTTGTGGGTCAGGTGAATTGGCCATGCTAAATTGATCAGTGTAACGGGCATTTGTCAGGGGTAAATGTAGGGGGACGGGTCTGGGTGGATTACTCTTTGGAGGGTCGTTGGGAATTGTTGGGCCGAATGGCCTATTTCGTAACTGTAAGTAATCTAATTTAGTCGACAGAGAGACGAGCTCATTCTGCATCAAACCCCATTAAGTCCTTCAGGGCAAGTACAATGCCGTGTTAGTTATAGAGTCGAGCAGCCAGTGACGCCGTGTTTTTCAAACCCAAGGTTATGTTCAGCTTCTACTCTTTCAAATTGAAAGTCAATCATCCGCTACTCTTCTTACGAGAACATAAACTGCGTTTATTTTACAGTTTTAAGCTACAGTAAAGGTCTGTGCGTTGTATCCCCATCAAACACTCCTTGGAAAAATACAGCACGGCGTCCGATGTAAACTAAAGCATCCTTGCATTCATCCCCATCAAATATTCCTAGAACAGCCCCAATATAAGTTTCGATGCACATTCAATCTCCATCAACATTGCCATTAGTCAGTCACTTGAAAAGCGCAGCAGGTCAGGCAGCATCAAAGAACTGGAGAATCGACGTTTCGGGCATAAATTGCCTGACCTGCTGTGCTTTTCCAGCTACACATTTTTCAGCTCCAACCTTAATTTCTCCCATTCGTCAATCACTCACAGGACAGATAGATTATACAGCTTGTTACGGTTTGAAGGCCATATTAACATTTTTAGAACACGGTTAACATCAGGTAAATATTAAATAATCACTTGATCTGTCACATTAACAGGCGAAGGATAGATATCGCACTGTTTAAAGTACAGATTATTATCTCTTTCTGCATTGTTCTTATGAATACTGAATGAACTCACAAACTGTTAACATTTGCCTGTACCTGTATTTTGGTTTATTGCTGTTATTTGCACATTATTTACTTATCTATGTTATTCAACGCTGTGCTCTGCCTGTATTGCTCGCAAGATAAAGCTTTTCACTTTGCCTCGGTACACGTGACAATAAATTCAATCCAATTCAGTTCATTCATTACAAATAATCCCAGAACAGTTTCAGCACGTGGTTAGATGTAAATTGAAGCTTCATCTCTCCTCTCATATCAACCATTCCCTGTACATAGCCAGTCAGACTCAAACACAAATTGATCCTCTCACTACACTGGCTCTTGTCAAATGTACAGGCCATGTTCAAAGTCAGTTCAATTTAAAACAATCAGCCCCCACAGAGCCGCCCTCGAATTCTCCCAGATCCAGGACATCACAGAGCGATACTGCTGGATGCTGCATACTTCCCAGTGCTGGTCAGCTATCTAGTCGAGGTTTATTGACCAATGCACTTGCTTGGGCCACACATCTTCCGGTGCTAAAAATGTGTCTGGTGTGTGTTTCTCAAACAATGCAGTGGTGCGATTGCTGCAGCTCCTGAGATGGTGTAGTATCTCATCTTTTTTTTTTATTCACACATTCTTGTGCTGTGCAAGCACGTTACATTGGACAGCTATTTAGTTTTCAGATCAATGCACTGGTCTCATTGCCACAGTGATCCACTCTGGATAGATTGTCTGTTGTATTTATTAAAACACTGGGCAAATCTGAGCAGTCTTCCGTGCTGAATAATTATTTCATCTGGCTTTCGTAGTATCTGGGTTTTGGGTCTATGAGGCGGATTGAGGCCGTGGTCTAATTGACCACTTCAGCTGATGTGGCAGTGCCTCTATTTTATGTTCTCAGTCTTATGATTGGACCTTCCACAGTCTAAACCCTTCAGCTAGTCGCATTTCACTGTCTACCCCATATATTTGCAGTTTGTTATCCATTGAATAGTTGCCCATTGCCCTGTACTGTCCTGCATCCTTTTCTGTCCTTTTGTGTTGAACCGGCTTCCACTCTTAAAAAGAGCTGAAACAACAAAAACAAAACGTAGCTTTTTCTTCCTTTCATTTAGTGTTGTCCTGCTCATTGCTTCATTTGGTACACAGTGTTGTCAGCAACTTTGACACACTGGTAAGTTGTTCTACGCCTGCCGACTGAACACTTGTCTCTCTCCTGATGGTGTATTCTGTCACATGACGTGGCAAGGGACCCCTTTCAATTCCAGCCTCCAGCAATTGTGTGGGTATTGCATGCTCTCCCTGTGTCTCAGTGGGGCTTCTACCGGGTGCTCTGTTTCCTTCCTACCGTCCAAAGAAATGCAAAGGATAGGTATATTGGCCATGCTAAATAGCACGGCATGTTAATGGGTGTGTAGATTAGCTGAGGTAAGCATGAGAAATGCAGGGCAGCAGGTCGGGAAATGGATCTGTGTGGGATGCTCTTTGGAGGGTCAGTATGAACTGTTGAGCTGGATGTCCAGTTCCACGGAGTATTGATTGCATTCTATGGAAAACATGATGAAGTGTTTTTGATTCAGACAGTCTTCGAACATGATGTTAACTGCTGTTTGACTTGGTCCTGATATTGAGTTTTTTGACAAATCTGGCAGTAATTTCCAGATTGTCGTGCTGCAAACCACTGTGCACATTCGGGTCAACCAGAGGCTTTCGATGATCCACTTTGGATGAGTCATAGTGATTGTTACTGAAGTATTTTGGTCTAAAACGTGACCAATAAATGAAACGGATCAGAGAGTTGTCTGGAACGGAGGAGCAGAATTAAATAAGCTGCTCATGCAAGTTATTCATTTACATCTGTTTGTGACAAGCCAATTCTACGTCTTTTCTAGTAGGGAATGAGCATCCTCATTGAGTTCCTTGTAAACAAGACCATGGAGGCTCACTGGCCTTAGGACTTTGGTTGTAACAATCCAGAGTAGTTTTGGTGCCTTCGGTTGTTGAAAAGGGATGTTGTCCTCCCACTGCTGAGTAACAGGCTCACATTGCTCCTCCTGATGCTGTGCAATGGAATTGATGAACTGAATTGCTTCTTCTCCTTACAGCTTCTATTGAGTGAATGCTTTTCATTTTTTTCTGCGAAATATCATCAGAACTTGAAGAATGTATTTGATCGCTTTTACCTGTAATTAAGCAAGCAATCTGAGTGGCTATGCATGAGAAATATTTGGGAAACTGAATGGCCTCCTCATGTTGCAGTGCAACAGACTAGATCGACTGGAAAGCTTCCTCCTGCCCTTCTGAAACATGCTGAAGACACCAAATGGCATCCTTCTTACTGTGTGTAAAAGACTGGAGAGGCTGAATACCTTCTTCCTGTTCCACATACTCGGCTCAAGAGGTTGAGTTGGCAGGCTGTGTTCCTGTTTCACATTTTGGGAAGCGAAATGATTTCCTGTTGCAATATAATTGCAGGTAGGCGGAATGCCCTCCTGCAATACCGATGTCACAGGCACGAGAGGCTGAATGATCTTCTCATGTGCCCATGTAATAGACTCGACAGGCTGAATGACTTCTTCCTCTTCCCATTAACAGGATTAAAGGAACACACCTTTTCCCGTGTAACACTCTCAATGCGCTGAACGGCCTCCTCTTATTCTTGTGTGGTAGACTCAAGACACTAAACGTAACCGGGTCGATACATGTACATGACACATCAACCCCCGCATTATGAATAAACCTTAACTTGTATCAGGTGATTCTCTCTTCCTTCTTAGTTATAAAAAGTGCAAATAATACAGCATACTTGGGCCAAAGGCTCTATCTATGACCTGTAGGTCTCTAACACGCTAAGATTATGTACTCCAGGTACGGTCTCACAAAGACCTCATGCAGCTGCATTATCTCTTCCTTATCTTTCCAATATTACCTTAATAATATTTAGCAACATTCCAAGTTTCTGTATGTTCAGCTGGTACAGTAATAGGCGACAGTGGGCTGAATGACCTCCTCTTATCCGTCCGTTCCAGGCACATGGGGGCAAAGTTGCTTTTTATAGTCATTGCGCGGCAGTCTCAATACTCTGAATGATGTCTGAACATTGTGAAAACAAATGTAACATCTCTCTTAAAACTAGGATCAGGATTACACAAAGTCAAAGAACAATAACTATTATGATCTGTCCAAACTTCCAGCAATTGGCACATATTGCGTTAATCATTTCTTATTCATATAATCATCGAGACGCATTGTGAAATTTTAAAATTATCCCAGTGGCAATGACTTCCTCTGACAAATGGCTTCATATATGCCCCATCCTCTGCATGATAAAAGTTATCCCAACGTTCCCTTTTAAATCGTTCCCGTCCAGATCTCGACTTGCCATTCCCAGCAAAAAGACTGTGTCTGTGGACCACATCATTGCCCTCCGAGGATTTATAAAAGTTTATAGCCACCAACACTCCAAGCAAAACTGCCCCACCCTGTTCAGACTCTCCTAAGAGCAAAAACCCATCAACTCTGGCAATATTCTTTTCTATACCCTTCCGAATTCCACATCTTTCCGATAGGAAGCAGAGCACAACTCCACGCAATGTCACAAAAGTGGCCTAACCACTGTACTGTGCAGTCACTTTATGCAGCTGGTCATTTATTTTTTCTTTGTTTTATTTTCCAAATGGGTTGGAAAATACGCAACCTTGCATATCCCTGGCACTACACCCATACATAAGGATGAAAGACTAAAAATCCCTAGGAGTGCTTATGTTTGGTCGTTTAGCAACACACATCCATTTCATCCAGGCTGAGAAAATGTTCTCAATTATTGTGATATGAAAGTGAAGTGATAATTACGTAAGTTGAAAATGTTTGTTCAGTGCCTGTGAATAATGTCAGTCTCACTGGATTCTAGTTATCCCACTGGAGATTTTCCATATTTTAATAATACATTGATACCATTCAATGAGTGATCCCACAGTCAGAGTGGGGCCATCACCGACACCATCAAAAGCTCCAGAGAAATTGAGAGGAGAACTCAGAGTCTGAGTACAAGAGATGTGAATGTACAGAAAATGAATCAAAGTCTGAGAACGATCGATTGCAATGTTCTAACAATTGCCAAAGGTTTATCTGAGGCTGTGTGGTATCTTTCGACATATTACGACCAATGGTCATTGTCAAAGCGGATCGATATTTCACTTCTAATTGTTCAACATTTTTATTATCCTATCCTGGCTATCGTTGGTGTCCCTGGTAAGTATCACTGCCCATTATTATTTCTATTACCCATGTTTAAATGTATTACTGTTTTTAAAATTTACTTAACCCTCTTTTCCACTGACATTCTTGAGGCTTCGAGTCCAGTTATTCAATCTACAAAACACTACTAAACACATCTGTGAAATTGTTCATCCACACTCTCCCTCTTTGCTTTTGACACTGTCCCTCGGGGATCACTGTGTTCACCGTTAAAATTTCACCTTTGAATCATGATTCATTGCGTCCCTGCTCTTGTTATTTAAGTATTTGTAGCCTGAAGGTCACTATCTTCTGTGTTGTTTGCAAACTCGGTTTCCTTCCCTGACTCCATCCCACGCCTCAGCAACATCTGCCGGTGAGATGAGTTCTAGATGTGATGATCCCTGTAACCATGAGCTGATTCCTGAAATCATATCCTGACCATTCATAATTGTAACAACTAACACCTCCAGAATATTTTTTACTCGCTCATCCCATCTACTACTTGAACCTGGAGCCATGAAATACAATCTTAATGTCACCAATAACCTGCTGATGACACTCCTAACCTCAAAATTGAAGATGCAATTCTGAGTCAATATTCCTCGTAATGTATCCGAACTGACACTCACCTCCCATCCATCCATCATTTCTCTGTGTACTGAAACATATTGTTATTACGTTTGGCAAAGCCTTTCGTTCGTCTTCACAAGCACGTGACCACATCTGTCGGTGAAATGCCCCTCAGTCACGGCTTGGACAAATCAAGTCATCACTGCACAACATGACTGATAGTTGCCCATGGCTAATGCAGCAGAATATATCTGACAGCAGATAGGGCGCGTAGAAACGTCACAAGTGGAGCAACAGTACCTCTGTAACCTCAATATCAGCAGCAGTTTTTGACGCACAAGATAAACAAAAGAATATTTCAAATTAATTAAATTTTTCTCCGAAGTTAGTTCATCAGTTTGGTACAATATTAAAATTAGGCTTTAGTCAATATTCTTCATAGAATCATAGATTTAGAAGTAGTTATGGTTCCAAAAACCTTTAAAAACAGTAGACGAAAAGATTCAAATGAGTTTCGGACGGGAAGGACGATCATTATTCCCACTCTCATCAAAACAGAAAGGAATGGACATAGTGGTTAGCAGAAATTGGAATGTAGTTTGAATGAACACACTGAGACACAATTTGTAAGAAAAAAATATGACATGAGATGGAACAGATAACTTTTCTGGGACTGAACAAAACTCAAGTTCTTGAGAAAAGGAAAACGTTTTCTGAAGTAGTGGGGAAGAATACATTCATTGACAGTTAACATGGAGCAAGTGCACCTGGCAAATGTTACTTAAGTATAGCATTCTTTGTGGAAAGCTCAAAAGGAAAGACCAGAAAGTCTGGGAAAACATTATGAAGGACTGGGGTGCTCACAAGCTTGTATCTAAATGATCATCGAGTTTGAAATGCGTAAGATGACATACCAGAGAGGCAATTGCAGAGGGCTGATTCGGCAGCGCTGATCAACACGAATCAAAGTGGCTGACAAGCGAATATTCATTGAGTTAAGCTTTTTTATGTCCATTCGTTGCGACCTGTTAGGTGTCGAATTGACATGGAATGTCCACGACAAACTGTTAATGATTGCAATTCCTCGGCATTTAACTCCACCGATTGTCTACAGCTCAGCTGTATTGGTTTAGATAATATTCCAGTGAGTAAGTGTAGAGCTAGAAAGACGGTATGTAACTTGAACCTATTGGGTCAGTCGACAAATTGCAAGAGATCAAGTCATGCTAGATTTGATATGAGCCAGAAGTAATCTCGTGAAGCTTTTCATAATTATGAAGGTGAGAGCCACAGAATGGAAGTCATTGCACACGTTGTATTTGTTTTGTGTGATACCCGGATAATGTTGGCCTTCTTGAAGCAGGTGGGGACTTCAGATTGTAACAAGTACAGGTTAAAGATATTAGTGAATATTCCCACTTGTGCCAGGGAATCCATTTGGGCCGAAAATGTGTTGCGGGTTAAAGCACAGCAGGTTAGGCAGCATCCAAGGAACAGGAAATTCGATGTTTCGGGCCAGAGCCCTTCATCAGGAAGGGCTCTGGCCCGAAACGTCGAATTTCCTGTTACTTGGATGCTGCCTAACCTGCTGTGCTTTAACCCGCAACACTTTTTCAGCTCTGATCTACGGAATCTGCAGACCTCACTTTTTACTCAATCCATTTGGGCCATTCGCTTTCCTTGAGTTCACTCACAAAAAAGCTGGTCTGAAGTATGTGGGAGTAGGGATAACCCTAGTAACTATAGGCCAGTGAGTCTTACCTCTGTTGTGGGCAAAGTCTTAGAGAGAATTGTAAGGGATAGGATTTATGAACATCTGCTTAGGAATAATGTGATCAAGGATAGTCAGCATGGTTTTGTGAAGGGCAGGTCGTGCCTCACAAACCTTACTGAATTCTTTGAGAAGCTGACTAAGGAGGTGGACGATGGTAAAGCGGTAGTTGTGGTGTATATGGATTTTAGTAAGGCGTTTGATCAGGTTCCCCATGGTAGGCTACTGCAACAAATACGGAGGTATGGCATTGAGGATGAGTGGGAGGTTTATATTAGGAATTGGCTGGCTGGAAGAAGACAGAGGGTAGTAGTTGATGGTAAAGGTTCATCTTGGAGTGCAGTTACCAGTGGTGTTTCGCAAGGATCTGTTTTGGGAACATTGCTGTTTGTTATTTTTATAAATGACCTGGAGGAGGGGTTAGAAGGTTCGGTGAGCAAGTTTGCTGATGATACGAAAGTCGGTGGAGTTGTTGACATTGAGGAAGGATGTGGCAGCTTACAGCGGGATATAGATAAGCTGCAGAGCTGGGCAGAAAGGAAGCAAATGGAGTTCAATGTAGCTAAGTGTGAAGTGATTCACTTTGGTAAGAGTAACAAGAAGATGGATTACTGGGCTAATGGTCGAATACTTGGTAGTGTGGATGAGCAGAGGGATCTTGGTGTCCATGTACACAGATCTCTGAAAGTTGCCACCCAGGTAAATAGTGCTGTGAAGAAGGCATATGGCGTACTGGCTTTTATTGGTAGAGGAACTGAGGTCCGGAGTCCTGAGGTCATGTTGCAGTTGTATAAAACTCTGGTGCGGCCGCATCTGGATTATTGTGTGCAGTTTTGGTCGCCATGCAATAGGAAGGATGTGGAGGCACTGGAACCAGTGCAGAGGAAGTTTACCAGGATGTTGCCTGGTATGGTAGGAAGATCATATGAGGAAAGACTGAGGCACTTGGGGCTGTTTTCATTGGAGAAAAGAAGGTTTAGGCGTGACATGATGGAGGTGTACAAGATGATTATGGGCTTAGATAGGGCTGACCATGAGAACCTTTTTCCACGTATGGAGTCAGCTATTACGGGGGGGGGGGGGCATAGCTTGAAATTAACGGGTGGTAGGTATATGAGTGATGTTAGGGGTGGATTCTTTACTCAGCGAGTCGTAAGTTCATGGAACGCCCTGCCAGTAACAGTGGTGGACTCTCCCTCTTTATGGGCATTTAAACGGGCATTGGATAGGCATATGGAGGAACGTGGGCTAGTGTAGGTTAGGTGGGCTTAGATCGGCGCAACATCGAGGGCAGAAGGGCCTGTACTGCACTGTATTTTTCTATGTTCTGTGTTCTATTTTCTATGTGGTGGTGACTGTGAGATAAGTGCATTATGCCTTTCGGACAGGCGACAAATTTGCAATTACCTGCTGTGTCAACCAAGCAGGCAATATAATCATTCAGTGGTTAGAACTGCTACCTCATTGTGGCAGGGATCTATCTTTCATTGCAGCTTAGGGCAACTGTCTGCAAGGCTTTTGCGCAACTTGTCTGTGTCTGTGTGTGTTTTCTCTGGGTGATCCGGTTTCCTCCCACTATTCTAGTTATATGCAGTTTAGGTGGATTGGACATCATAGATTTCCCATACTGTTCATGGACATAATGGCTAGGTGCATTAATGGGGTTAATCGAGTGCAATAGTGTCAGGGAATGGATCCAGGTAGGTTACTCTTTGCAGGGTTGGTGGGCACTTGTTAAGCCAAATGGCCTGTTGCCACACAGCTGGGATTCTACAATAATATGTGCACACCGGGAGAAATTGTGTTAGAAATTTTGCTCAGCCTTATATTTTTTAGTCATATTAAAAGCGACAAGTTTCCGCGCAGTCAACTTGATTCCCAAACATAGTCCAGTGTTGCCTCTTGGCATCTTTAATGGGCTTATCGAGGTTGTATCTGGAATTCTTCTGAAGGTCCGAGTCATCAGCATTGAATGAACACATTTAGTCTTGCGTAGATACTGGTTCATCCATGGTTTCAGGCTGGTGAATATACAGAGTGCCCTCTTTGGCATGCAACCTCTACATATTTCCTGATGATGGCGGTATACTCCTTCAGATTAGCCACTGAATGATTGAATATCTTTTATCCAAAATTTCAAGAGGGTGAGGGGGAAGAGCTGAGAGTGCTGGGGAAGGAGAAGATGCCGCGAAAAAATGAATGTCCTGAAGATGGATTAATTAGCTTGACCAGATAGTGTACATCTCAGAGGTCTAAGGAAGATAGCCAAAGAGATAGTGGATGCCCTAATGGTGATCTTTCAGGCACCATGAGGATGACAGCCTGAGCGCAATGACAGAAATGCTAATGCAACACACGTTTTTCAAAAATGACTAAGGCAAAAAACCGAAAATTATAGACCGTTTTGCCGAACCTCGGTCATGGGTAACATCTTAGAATCCATTGTGTACGATGAAATTTCTAAATACTAGGATGTGGATGGTAAAATAGGGCAAAGTCAGAAAAGTTTCGTTTCGGGGCAGTTTTGCCTGAATAATCTGCAAGAATTCTTTGAGGAAGTAAGGAGCAATGAAACAAACGAGAGCCCATGCATCTTAATTACATGGACATAAAGAAGGCCTTTGACAAGATGTTGTACAGGAGACTATAGAGTAGGAAAAATGTCTGAACAGAGGCTTGGCTGTCTGACAAAAATATGAGGAGTGAGAAGGAAAAGAACGTTCTCAGGACGGCTGTTGGAGACGAATGTTAGCCCACAAAGCTTTGGTTTGGGACCAAACCCTTTTACTGTCTGCATTAGCGATCTACAGGCAGGAACTGTGCGTTCAGGTTCTGTCTGCAGAAAATTAAACAAAAAGTCGAGGGGCAGTTCGCATTGTGGGGGCGGGGAGAGTGCAGAAGGATTTGAAAAGTGTAAGAGAGAAGTGTGAGGTCATGAACTTTGGTTCAAAAACTCTTTTCTCAATGGGGAGAAATTCCCCAAGTCTGAAATGCATAGAGGCTTGACAGTTATTTTACAGGATTTGTTCAAGTTACACTTGCCAGCGTAAGTCAATGTTCAGGATGATAAATGCAATTATTACATTTAGTTTGAGAGGAATTTCATATAAAAGAAGGGATGTGCGTCGGAGGTTCCGTAACTCTCTGATCTGACGTCAATTGGAACATTGTGTGCAGTTTTGGGACCCATGCCACAAGAACAGTTTGTTGCCACTGGGGCGTCTTCACAGGAGCCTCACGAGAATAAACCCGATAATGAAAGGCTTAACAATTTAGGAACGTTTGTTAAGGATGCAGGATTTATACTCGATGTTATTTTGAAGTATTAGAAATTGAAGGTATGGTTAATAAAAAAAATGGTTTATATGTCAAGCATAGACAGGATAGATCGTGTGAATCTTTAGAAGATTATAAAGGAAATAAGAGTATACTTAAGAGAGAAATCAGAAGGGCAAAAAAGGGGACATGGGATAACTTTGGCAAATAGAATTAAGGGTAATCCAAAGGGTTTTAATACATATATTTCGGACAAAAGTGTTACGAGGGAGAGAATATTACACCTCATATATTAGCAAGGCGGCCTTTGTGTGGTGCCACAGATAATGGGGGATATACAAAATGAATATTTTGCATCAGTGGTTATTGTGGAAAAGGATTTGGAAGATATAGAATTTAGGGAAATGGACGTGACATCTTTCGAAATGTCCAGATTACAGAGCAGGCAGTGTCATGAAATGGGTAAAGCTGGATAAATACCCAGGATCTGATCAGGTTTACCTGAGAACCCTGTGCGAAACCAGAGAAGTGATTGCTGGGCCTCTTGCTGAGATACTGGAATCGTCGATAGTCACAGGGGCGGTGCCGGATGACTGGAGATTGGCAAACGTGGTGGCACTGTTTACGAAGGGTGGTAAAGACAAGACATGGAACTATAAACCGGTGAACCTGACCTTTGTGGTGGGCAGGATGTTGGAGGGAATCGTGAGGGACAGGATCTACATGGAAAGGCAAGGACTGATTAGGGATAGTCAACATGTCTTTGTGCGTGGAATTCATGTCTCACAAACATGATTGGGGTTATTGAAGAAGTAACCAGGAGAATTAATAAGGGTGGATCAGTAGTGGTGGTCGACAACATTCCCCATGGGAGATTGATTATCAAGGTTAGATCTCATGGAATACAGGGAGAAATAGCCATTTGGATACATAACGGGCTCAAAGGTAGAAGACAGAGGGTGGTGGTGGAGGGTTGCTTTTCAGACTGGAAGTCTGTGACCAATGGAGTGCCACAAAGATCGGTACTGTGTCCTCTTCTTTTTGTTGTTTACAAAAATGATTTGGATGCGAGTATAGGAGGTAAAGGTAGTATGTTTGCAGATGATAACAAAATTGGAGGTGTAGTGGACAGCGAAGCGGTTTACCTCAGAATACAACAAGATATGGACTAGTTGGGACAGTGGGCTGAGAAGTAGCAGATGGTGTTTTATTCAGATAAATGCGAGGTGCTCCATTTTAGGAAAGCAAATCTTAGTTGGACGTATGCACTTAATGGTAACGTCCTAGCGAATGTTGCTGAACAAAGAGACCTTGAAGTGTAGGTCTCTTGAAAGTGCTATCGCGGGTAGATAGGATAGCGAAGAAGGCGTTGGTATGCTTTCCGTTATTGGTCAGATTATTGAGTACAGGTGCTGGGAGGTCATGTTGCGGCTGTACATGACATTAGTTAGGTCACTGTTGAAATACTGTGTGTAATTCTGGTCTCTTTCATATCGGAAAGTTAGAACATAGTACATGGATCAAAGAAGAGTACAGCACAGAACAGGCCCTTCAGCCCATGACGTTGTGCCGACCATTGATCCTCATGTGTGCACCCTCAAATTTCTGTGACCATATGCATGTCCAGCAGTCTCTTAAATTCCCCAGTGACCTTGCTTCCACAACTGCTACTGGCAACGCATTCCATGCACTCACAACTCTCTGTGTAAAGAACCCGCCTCTTACATGCCTTCTATACTTTCCTCCAACCAGCTTAGAACCATGGCCCCTCGTGTTGGCCATTTCTGCCCTAGGAAATAGTCTCTGGCTATCGACTTTATCTATGCCTGTCACTGTGTTGTATACCTCAATTAGGTCCGCTTTCCTCCTCCCTTTCTCCAATGAAAAGCGTCCGAGCTGAGTCAACCTCTCTTCATAAGATAAGCCTTCCAGGCCAGGCAGCATCCTGGTAAACTACCTCTGAACCCTCTCCAAAGCATCCACATCTTTCCTATAATATGGCGACTAGAACTGGACGCAGTAATTCAATTGCAATCTAAACAAAGTTTTATAGAGCTGCAACAAGATCTCACGACGCTAAAATTCAATCCCCCTGTTCATGAAAGCCAAAACACCATATGCTTTCTTAACAACCCTGTCCACTTGAGTAGCCATGTTAATGGATCAATGTACTTGCACACCAAGATCCCTCTGTTCCACCATACTGACAGGAATCCTATCCTTAATCCTGTACTCAGCTTTCAAATTCGACCTTCCAATATGCATTACCTCGCATTTCCCCATGTTGAACTCTATCTGCCACTTCTCAACTCTTGACGGGGTTCATAAAAAGATTTACAAGGACGTTGTCAGGGTTGGAAGATTTGAGCTAAAGAGAGCGGCTGCACAGGCTGGGCCTGTTGTCCCTGGTGCGTCGGAGGCTGAGGGTGACCTGATAGATGTTTACAAATTATGAGAGGTATGGATAGGATAAAGAGGCAATGGCGTTTCCCTGGGATTGGTGCGTCCAGATCTCGAGGGCATAGGTTTAGGATGAGAGGGAAAATATAGAAAAGAGACCTAAGGGATGACATTTTCATTCAGAGGGTGGTGCGTGCATGGAAAGAGGTACCTGAGGAATTTTTGAAGGCTGGTGAATTGCGACATTTAAGAGGCATTTGGATGGATATTTGAATAGGAAGGGTTTGGAGGGATACGGGTCGGGCGCTGGCAGGTGTGACAAGATTGGGTTGGGATATCTGGTCGTCATGGATGGGTTGGGCCGAAGAGTGTGTTTCCATCTTGTACATCTCTATAACTCTACGTATCAGGGGTCTCCAATTGAAACATACAGAACACTGCAACCTGGAGAGATTGGCTGTTGAGAATAATTTTCCATTGGTAGGAGAAACTAGGATACGAGGGGACAGAGTCCAGAATGAAGAGGGGATGCACTTCTTCAGTCAGGGATTGGTGAATCTATGACAGTCATTGCCACGGATGTTTCTGGAAGCCAGGGCGTTGGGGAAAGTTAAGACTAAGATAGTTAGCTTCTTGATTGTCAAGGGAATGAGTTTTTTGGTGAGAAAGCGGGACAATGGAGCTGAGAAACTTGTCAGCCATGATTGAATGGCGTAGCAGACTCCATGGGATGAATTGACTAATTTCTGTTTCTATGTTTTATTTTCTTATGGTCTTCTGGACAAATCTGAAGCTTCCAAGCCATCCTGCAGAAACTATTCCACTGCCTTAGACCAGGTTCTGCAGTGAATACTCAAATTTAAGCTTGTGTTTGTAAGCAAGGAGGAGAAACACAGCATTGCAATCTGATTTTTCAAGGAGCGGACAGGGTTTTGGAGCGACAGGAACTTTTCACGACTTGTAGCAAAGCTCAAGGATGTTCAGCCTCCTTCTGGGAGATGAGACGTATTGGTGGTATTTTGGTGGTACACTCTTGTGATTGGCCTGTTTGATGTCGAAACCGAGGATGATTAAAACCTCGGGATGTTCCATCTCAAAACTCTTTAAGACCGTAATCCATAGACGCAAACATTTTGCCATTCGGCGGCTCAATTATGGGTGATAGGTCTTTGAGCAAATCGTAGAAAGTGAATACTGCAGATACTGGAAAGTTAGAATCGAAAAGTGTGGCTCTGGCAAAGTACAGCTGGTCGCTTTACATCTGAGAAGCAGAAGAGTCAACGTTTCGGATATAAGCCCTTCACATTTCTGATGAAGTATTTATATCCGAAACATCAACTCTCCTGCTCCTATTATTCGCCTGATCTCTGTTTTTTTATCCAGCAACTCGATCATCGATTTCGGAAAGTTTTCAACTCTCTGGTAGTTCATTCCACAGATTCACTGATGAAGTTTGTCCACGAATCGTTTCTAAACGGTTTCCCTTTACTCGAAGCCTGTGCCATTCGGTTCCAGTCAATCATAACAATCGAAACATGTTCCCAACATCCACCCTGATCAAGCTGTTCGACATTCGCTATGTTTCAATGACATCCCTCCTCATCCAACTAATCTCCATTGAGTGGAGTCTCAGAATCCTCAGATGCTTCTCATATGTAAAGCCTTCCATTGATGGGATCATTCGTGTGAATTCCTCTGGTACCCACTCCATGGCTAGCACATCCTTCTCGCGGTATGGAGTCCAAAATTGCTCACACTACTCGAAATGTTATCTTACCAGCGCCTTGTAAAGCCACAGAGGCACGTCATTGCGTTTGTATTCACGTGCGATGGAAATGAGTGAGACGATTATTCCTGCCTTCCGAATTACTGTGCCAACAAGCAAGTTTATCTACAGAGAATCTTGGACAAAGTATCCCAGGTCACTTTACGCTCCAGATTTCTGATTTTCTTTTTCCATTGGATAATTGGATCCGCCTCCCTGATTCCTAACAAAGTGCATTTGTAGTGGCATATATTTAATTTTGCAAATTCCCCATGGTGTGTGATACAGACTGCTGTCAGAATGGTGGATGTCAACTCGCATGGGTGGTCAGAGGGATGGCATGTTCTGGGTCCGAGAAAGAGTAAATAACGAGGTGCTTCACGTTTAAGAACTAGGAGTTACTGATCAGTAGGCAGACCTCATCAACTCTTGATTCAATAGAGATCACCATGCACTCCATATGATGAATTCAGAAACGTTCAGGTTGAAAGGAATAGTCGGGGACAGCAGGAATGTTAAACAGATCTTGCAGCGTTATCTCAGTTCCTGCTGAAATGCAGGTCTTGCTTAAAATTAATTTATTTTATTCTCAATGGTTTTGACAATTGCTAGGATTTTACTCATGAGGGGGAAATTGAATACATGTCACCTTCATGACGTCATGTCGCCCTCTTTTCCTGGTAAAGTAGGTGGTTCTGGTTAATCCCGGGCATCCATGATGGAAATGTGCTGGTCCAGAAAATGAGTGAGTGAGTCCAGTTGAGTCCTGTGTGCAGGATATGGCCATGGTTACTCCTGTACTTCAATGGAACAGTGCAGCAGCCCAGAAAAGTAATTTTAGCTTGAGAAGAATGTCGTTTATTGAAACGGGAAGTTATGAGAAGGTCAAGGTTATTCCTACAGAGTTGAACTAGTTCTCAAATCAGGCTCTGTTTGGCTTTGCCAATGTAAAGGAGGCTCAGTTGTGCACAGCAACGACAAGAGAAGCAGGTTTGCAAGAGTACAAGTGAAATTCTGATTCACCCAGAATTGTGTTTGTGGTCTTGGACAGTGAGGACTGAAAATGTGAAGGGGCTTATGCAACTTCATGGGAAGGTGCTATGCAGGAATGTGGAAGTGTTGACGGTGATGGAAGTTGTCACAGAAGGAATGGCCTCTGTAAAATGCTGATGATATGAGGTAGTGGCAGCAGGCAGTGGTGTTGACAGCTGTGAATGATGGCCCAGTCCTGCTGGTGGTGGTGGTATTTACGGATAGTGATTATTTCTGATTTCAAGGACAATGGAAAATGCGGACAAGGGGACCTCTATAATTCCGAAAGGAAGGAAAGGTTGTGGAGTGAATCATAGGAGATGCGTAATTCACACCTGAAGATCACGTCCATCTCAGTTAGAACTGTCGATCACTTGATAGAGGAAAAAAAATCAAGAACTTGGTCGGACGGAGTCACTCTCAGCTGACCATATGTTCAACCACACTTGAAATCTCCAAAAGGGTAATTGACAAGAACCTGGCGTCCAGATTGCAGCTTTTTGTCTGATCTGTGTTCTAAAGCGGAATCTAAAAATTGATGTGGTGGAAGTCAGTTGATGTACAATTGTACAAGCATAAGGGGAGTTTTCATATTGCTCAGAAATAGTTGTTTCTGTTCAAAGACAAGGCCTAAATAAGAAGACAAACCACCTGTTTATCACAGAAGGTGTCAAGGAGAGTATTTAATCACAAATGGAAGAATTTAAACTGGTAAAAACTGCTTTGGCCAGCACTCAGACGGAAGGAATCTGAAAGAGAATACAGGTAAAATCAGTGAATAGATAAAATGACTGGCAGATTGTACTTGTGGTAACATTAAAGTGTGAGACTCTGGACCTGACCACAGAGAAAAGCACAAGGCTGTCTATTGTTTAATGGAGCGGATTTCCAAAACAAAATGCAGTTCAAAGTGGGCGGGGTGTTCCTATGGATAAAACAGAATGTTAATATGCTGGTGAATCAAGTCAATATCTTGCTTCATTGGACTTGTTCCTGCAGATAAAAATAATGAATGATCACTAAAAAGCCTGAAATAGTAAAGCGATTATTCAATGTAACTGAAATGAATGAGACGTAATATTTCTGAAAAATACAAGACACAGTCGAGACTTGACAAGGTAGATGTTCAGAATCAATGTCAAATTCTGCATGGAGAATTTCTCCGAAAAAAATAGAAAGAGGGATTGGAGCAGGGTGAGGTACCAACCTGGATTTTCCAAGTGAGTTTTGCAAACAGACATCGAACTGTTGAAGGTCCTCAATCTGCTCATGTGTAGCAGATCCGAAGGGCTGAGTGGACCTTGGGAACATAGTACTGAGGAGCACGAGAGATCCAAACGATCCTTTGTCACCACTACTGAACGAGTATATAAAAACGTGGCACATCTCATTTTGGCCAAGCTGCACATTTCTGTGTACATCTCATTCTACGGGATTGACTGATTGACCGGAAATCATGCAAAGCCAGGCTCGAGATAACCTTAAAATCTAATTTCAAAAGCATCTGGAAATGAGAATTCCCACTGAATGCTTTTCCACTGCGTAAATTTCTCCTCATCCCTGTTCTGAACGTGTTTGGAAATGCCGCTGTGTTTTTTTCAGTCCTGCTCCTCCAATGGTCACAATACATTTTCAATACAATCATTTTGGTGAAATGGCCAATCATGAAGGGCTCAGAAAGGTTCAGTTTCCGTGACAGAGACAACTAAGACAGAATTATTTCGTCAGCAGCAAATAAAATTAGAACTCACTGAGTTAGCATGATATGTCTGTGGTGAGTACTGCTGCCTCATAATAACAAAGGCCCAAGCAAGTGGGCCAACGCAAGTGATATTCTTTGAGGAATGTGCACACTCCACTGTGTCTGTGCTGGATTTCTTTTGGTGCTCTAATATCTTAACACCAATCAAACATGTATAGGCTAGGTTGGTTAACGATGTGAAATGCAGGGTTACAGGGAAAATATAGGGGCATGAAGGGAGATGGGAAATTTTTCAGAAGTTTGGTGAGGACTCGATGGACAGAATGGCCTAAGCCAAGCTGTAGCGATTCCAGGAAAATGACAACAAATTTTGACAATGCTAGCACCAACTGGGTTTCCACTTGATTCATTTTCCTGAAAATAGTGATGGCACAGTAAGATGATCTCTTACTCAAAGCGGAATATAAGACTTTAATTCAAGTATTAAGAGAAGTGAAACATCTCTGAACTCCACGCAAGCTAATTACTTCCTTTATCAGGAAACACTACAAAATAAGCCTTCAAACACAACCTTCCAGATGTGTTCTTAGTCAGAGTGCATACAGTAGTAGCAGTATTCTCTCCCTACAATTTTGATTTGAAGTACAGCTAGCGGGTATAATCAAAGTAACTTTAAAAAGGAAATCTTCAATTTATTAAACAAATGAGAAGATTCATCTTATTTTCTCAGAATGCTGTGAGACTTTCGAAATCTCTTTTCCAGAGATCATTGGAGGGAGAGATGTTTAATATTTTTGTGGCATAGGCAGAACGATTGATGAAGTGTTAAGTATTATCAGGGAATAGAAAGCAATATGCTGTTAGGGAATATGCGTGGTCTAAAATGATCAGAACTGTGGATGATCAGAACACCAGGAATACAATCGAAAAAATGGCTAATACAGAGAAAATTGTAAAATTATGGCAGTGATCGAATAAATCCAATCTGTACACAGAGGACCATGGGGACCTCTCTCAGTAGAGAGCGAGAGAGAGTGAAATAAAGGTTCAACCTGAGGATCCGCACACCACGGAGGAGCAGTCAGATTGAGAAACCTAGCCCTTCGCGGTGACATCTGTCAGTGGGGGAATTGAAACGACGCTCTTAGTCTCCCTCGGCATCACCATAATTGCCGTCCAGCCAACTGAGTGGGAGGTTATGTAACCGTGATAGACAGAGATGGTCAAATGTAAAACACAATACAAACTTTTGGAGATGCTCCAAAAAAGTTAACGGGCCCAGAAGAACAGCTCAGTGCAAAACAGTTCTGCTAGAAATTGATTTGTAAGAGACACAAATTGAGATGTTGTTTTTAGCTTAATGTAATAGGGCAAAACACGTGAAATAAACAGAAATGTGAAGTATGATTGAATACGAATAACTCTGAAATAAGTGGACTTTTTTTTGGCTGGTGTGCATTAAGTGTGCTTACCATTCCATAAAAATATAAAGCTGATGGAATGCATTACTTGGAGAGTTAACCTTCGTTGGAAATGGGTACAAAAAACATGTTTGAATGAAAACCGACATGAAAAGTGCTCTAATTCGTTCGGTGAGTGATAGGAACCTGGAGTGTTGATTGAGCGAACGTTCCTGCAACATGTACCTTGCAACGCAATTCGATCATCCCCGATCTCACTGAATGGTGAAGCAAGTTTGAAGGGCTGAATGACCTCATGGTGCACCTTAATCGCATGTGATTCGAAAAACAAAGCAAAACTCTGCTCAATCCGCTTCTGTGTTTTTCACTGTGAGACTTACATTTTCATAAACTTGGGAATTGTTTGGACATTAT
This sequence comes from Hemiscyllium ocellatum, assembly GCF_020745735.1. NCBI lineage: Eukaryota > Metazoa > Chordata > Chondrichthyes > Orectolobiformes > Hemiscylliidae > Hemiscyllium > Hemiscyllium ocellatum. The sequence goes on along the minus strand of NW_026867618.1, from coordinate 2,862,848 downwards.
CTGAAACATTTTATAGTCAACATCATCCAGACAGTGGCATTCTTCAGAACATTCTGTCATTGATATTCTTTGGAACATTCTTTAAATTTTGCGGTTATTCTTCACGCGATAGATGCAGCAATGTAAGTGATGGAGCATTCAGCTTTTCAGGGGGTTAGCGGATAACAGATGTGCAGTGAATATGAGGGAGCAGAGGGTACAGTGTGACAGAGCGTGGAAGGTTATTGATGCTTGTCCTATTTTTCTGGACTTTTCTTCAGGTTGCAGATACTAATCTGAGCTGGCTAGTGAGCACAGAGTTTGCTTGGTGTGGCTGGTGGTATGGCCTACTGTGGGAAGAGAAAGTTCGTCCTGTGTACTAGCTCATCCGGCAGGGCCTGAGTACTGCTGTCGACAAATTGAGGTGTAACTGTTCCTTTTCTGCCCTGTTCGAGTAAAATGTGCAGGGCAAGTTTTAAACGAAATGTTCAATTATCGTCCATTGGACTTTTAAGCAAGCCTCCAGCACAAACAATCTGAGAATATCCGATTAATCCGGGCGACAACGACTACCGACAACCATCCGTGGTGGGAGAATCTGGCTGGCATTAAATCAGCGGGCTGCCATGTTGATGGGTAGTTAGCTACTGACATAAGATCGAAAGATAGCGCCAGAAAACTAGATCGTCCTCGTATAGATGATACTTCTATCACAGACAGTGAAATTGACAATGAGACAAATGATCGAAGATTTAGCACAATGATTCAAAGAGTGTGCTGACCACATTTCCTGTTACAAAGCTGCAGAACAAATGGTCCCGGACATCAGGACTCACACAAAATTCCCCTCAACTGCAGGAAATGGTGTTCAGTGTTGAAAATGTTACTGGAATAGTTTCAGTTTGTTATTGTTAAACATGGAAGTGCATCCGTCTTTGACAATTTCCCGGACCCTTACCCTTTTTGTCGATTGCACAAACTCTTCAAAGCGAAAAGATACTGAGGGATATTATCTATTCCCATTTGTATGAAAATGGGCTTATCACTGATAGAAAACATGGTTTTGTGCTGGAAAAGTCAGGATTCCAAAACTGATAAAATTATTTGAAGAAGTGATTGCAGAGAGAATGGCTTCAGTTGAACATCCGTCAGGCGCTTGATAAGATTCCCTATGTTCGGCTGATGGAGAAGGTGATGGCGAATAACGTCTATGGTGTGCGAGCTCGATGGATAGGGATCATTCGGAGAAAGATACTGAGAATATAGGCGACATGTCCAGATGAAATATGGACATGTCGCCTATATTCTGAGGCTTTGTTCTTTGTTTTTATTTTAACTGATTCTCCCCGCATCTCTCTCTTTGCCATATATTGTCACAGCACAGCCCCCTTTGTCATAGCACAATCTAGATATGAAGCTGGAAATGAATGCAAGCGGCACATCCTGTCATTTCCAGAATATGTTGCAATTTTCCTCAGTCAGTGTAATGAACAAACAGTGCCACTGAGCAATGCGGTTGGGTGTGAGAGGGGCGGAGGGAGCCTAGAAGACATTAAATGCTGTGTTGGTAACTGCTGTCGGTTTTCAGATCAGTTCACTGTTCTTTGCTGCACCGCTTCCGAAAACGGACAGGTACCTCATCCATGTTTGTAGTTGAATTGCTTGGAGTGGTCTATGCAGGTTGGTGCACTGTACAGAGTTTTAGTTCAGGTTTATAGCTCAATGCATTGAAGTAGACTAGCTGCAGCCAAGACAGATTACCCTGTTGGACTGAGCATTACACTTGCCCGATATCCGCAGAGTTTTCAATGTTAAACTGGTATCTCATCTAGCTTTATGGTATCTGGTGCAATGCTATTATTTTACCTTGTGTATTTTAGAAACTAGTCAATTCAGCCAAGTCGGCATGTCCTCGTTCCTCCGTTGGTTGAACACACTCTTGCACTTCATTAGTTTGGCATTGTGACAGTATTCATCTCGCTGGGAAATACCTCCTGTCCCAGAAGCAACCATTACTTTTTCAGTCGGTAGCAATCAGCCATTCCCATCGTCTTCGTGTCTCACCGAAGTAAAAAAAAAAGATAATTTCGTGAATATTGATAACCCCAATGGTCCGTGGCTCAAAACACCATCACTCTCACCATTCTCCACCGCCAACTCCCCAAAATATTCCATGCGTACCGAGAGCATTGCGGTCAGGGAGCGTCATCTCATATGGGAAATGGAGCAACAGTTCCCTCATGTTTTACGGGACAGAGTGAACACTCCAGTACACAATGTACCACAAGATACTTTCACTCTCTCCATTTCAGTAATTGCATTCCTGTCGTCATGAAACATTCACGGGTTGACATTTACCCATGTCATAGTCCAGCTACCAGATTGTCCATTGATTATCCATTCAGACGCTCTCCAACTCCGGGGTAACTTAGGTTCCTATCTGTCTTAGCGTCATTCATAAATTTAGATAGAACACATTTGCTTTATTTCCTAACACCTTTGAAAGGATTAAAATAAATGACGACGCTGTCACTGTAATCAATTACTTATATGAAAATAATAAAGACTAATCTTTCATATGAAGCTGAGAACTTCACACAGACAGGACTGCATGGTGGGTGCCGGGAAAGATACTGTTTGGGACAGGTACAGCACTGACAAGTAAGTAGGTGATATTACTTCCCTCGTGTTGTTTCAGTCATCACTTCCCATAGTCTAGGGAAAATTGAGGACTGCAGAGGCTGGAATCCAGAGTTTAGATCAGAGTAATACTGGAAAAGCACAGCATGTCATGCAGCATCTGAGGAACAGGAAAATCGATGTTTAAAGCAAAAGCCTCTCATCAGGAATAGCGACAGGAAGCCTCCAGGGTGGAGCGATAAATTGCGAGGGTGTCGGGGGGCTGGATAGAAAGTAGCAAAGAGCACAATGGGCGAGTAGAGGTGGTAATGAACGTGATACGTCAGGGAGGTGGGTGGGGAAATGCCGCAAAGTGTGGAATAGGTGAATGGGTTTGGGGATGGATGTTACAGTTCAGAGTGGAGGATGGAGTAAATAGGTTTGAAGGCAGATTGGCAGGTGGGACAGGTCATGAGGACAGTGCTGAACTGGAAGGTTGGAAATGAGGTAAGGTGGGGGGAGGGGAAATGGGGATACCGGTGAAGTCCACATTCATACCCTGGTGTTGAAGTGTTCCCAGGCGGAAGATAAGATGTTCCTCCTCCAGGCAGCGTTTGGTGAGGAAGCAGCGATGGAGGAGGCATAGGATCTGCAGGTCCTCGGCAGAGTAGGAGGGGGATTTGAGATGTTTGGACACAGGACGGTGAGGTTGATTGGCGTGTGTGACCTGGAGATGTCCCCTGAAATGCTCTACGAGGAGGCGTCCAGTCTCCCCAATGTAGAGGAGACTGCATCGGGAGCAACGGATACAAGACATGCCATTGGTGGATTTTCAGGTGAAACGTTGATGGAATTGGAAGGGGAGGGAGGGTTCAGAGATAATCCAGGTGAATTTAAGGTGGGAGTGGAATGCATTGGTGAAGTCGATGAATTGATCATCCACCTCGTGGCAGCACGATGTGGCACTGATGCAGTCATCAATGTAGCGGAGGACGAGGTGGTGGGTGGTTACTTGGATTCTGGTTGGTGAGGCGGTGTGGATGCTAGATTTGAAAGTATTGCGGAGGTGGGGGAGGAGCTAAGATGGGAGGGTGAGTTGTTGGGGGGTATGGACCTGACCAGGTAGCCACTTTGAGTACTGTCTTTGCGGAAAGCGGAAAGGGGTGGGGAGGGAAATATATCTCTGGTGCTGGGGTACGTTTAGATGCTCCAGAAATGGCGGCGGATGGTGTGGTTAATGCGAAGGTTGGATAGGTGGATAGTGTGGACCTGGGGGTTCTGTCTTTGTTACGGTTGGAGTGGTGGAGCTTGAGGGCGGAGGTGCGGAATGTGAGTGAGATGCATTGGAGGGCATCTTCAACCACGTGTTAAGGAAAAATGCGATGTCGAAAGAAGGCCATATGGAGTGTTTTGTGTTGGAACTGGTCCTCCTGGGAACAGATCCGAAGAAGGCAGGGGACTTGGGAATACAAGATGGCATTTTTTCAGGAGGTAGGGTGGGAACATATGCAATCCAGGTAGCTGTGGGAGTCGGTGGGTTTGTAAAAAATGTCAGTGTCAAGTCTGTCGTCACTAATAGAGATGCAGAGGTCCAGGAAGGGGAGGGAGGGTTCAGAGATAATCCAGGTGAATTTAAGATGGGAGTGGAATGCATTGGTAAAGTTGATGAATTGATCATCCACCTCGTGGCAGCACGATGTGGCACTGATGCAGTCATCAATGTAGCGGAGGAAGAGGTGGTGGGTGGTGCCAGTGTAACTACTGAAAATGGACTGTTCTACGTAACCGACAAAAAGATAGACATAGCTGAGAACCATACGGAAGTCTTGGAGAATGTGGAGGACGTATATGGGGAGTTCCTGGACTACGGGGGATAGGACAGTATCAAGTTAAGTGGACATGAGTGCGTTGGGGTAGAAGCAGGCTGACACAATGGGTCGGCCGGGGTTGTCAGGCTGGTGGATGTTGGGTAGGAGGTAGAATCAGGCGTTACAGGGTTCCCGGGGTACACGGTTTGAAGTTATGGGTGGCAGCTATCTTGAGGTGTTTTGCTTCTTCATAGTCAGGGAAGCGATTGTTTCGTTATGGGGATGGGGTCATGCTCGAGGGGATGGTAGGAGGAGATGTCTACGAGTTGGCGCCGGGCTTCAGCGGTGTGGAGGTCAGAGCGCTAAACTTTCACTGCATCCACATTATTTGCTCACTGAGGACAAAATATCAGCCCTCAGCAAAGACCTTACCTTTATCCCCATCAGGCCATGCATCAAGGAATTTCATACGCATCGTGACGTCGAACAATTCTTCCACTGCCTCCACCTGCGAGTTTACTATTGATATCAGGAATCCCGCTAATTTCTGGCCACACTGTCACTCGCCTCCATAGTTCTCCATCCACCCACCCACCTCCGCCCCGCTCTGGCCTATTACCAGCCCTCGATTTCCTCATTTCCAACTGCCGCCAAGACATTAACCGCCTCGATCTGTGTACCCACCTCCCCCATTGCAACCTCTCACCCCGACGATGAGCAGCCATCGACTCGCTCTGCTCCAATCCCAACCTCATCTTTAAAGCAGCAGTTAAAGGGGGTGCAGTGGTAATGTGGCACACTGACCTCTGCACCGCAGAAGCCATATTCCAACCCATTGACAACTGCTCCGAATATCCCCCGTCCAAGACCCCACTCCAATAACAAAACCATCATCTTCCAGACCGTACAGAACCTCATCATTCCAGGAGATCACCCACCCACAGCTTCCAACGTCGTATTCTGGGAACAGCAAACCACCCGATTCTACCGCCTTCCCAAGATCCACAAGCCTCTCCACCCTGGCCAACTCATTCTCTCAGCCTGCTTCTGCTCCACCGAACTTACCTGCACCCACCTCGATGCTGTCCTAAACCCTAGTCCAGGAACTTCCCACATGCTTTCGAAACATCACCCATGCCTTCCTGCTCCTCCAGGACTTCCGTTTCCCCGCCCCAATTCATCTTCATCGAGGACATCCAATCCCTCTACACCTCCACCCTCTACAACTAGGGCCTCCAAGCCCTCCGTTTCTTCCTCTCCCGAACACCCCATGTACCCTTTCACTGGCACTCTCATTCATTTGCCTGTACTGGTCCACACCCTTAACAACTTCTGCTTCAAATTCTTCCAATTTCTCCTGACCCAGGGATAGCCATGGGCACCCGTTTGGGCCAAGCTATGCCTGTCTCTTTGTAGGCTACGCAGAACAGTCCATTTTCCTTAGTTACACTGGCACCAAACCACACCTCTTCCTCCGATACAGTAATGACTGCATCGGTGACACCACGTGTTCACGCGAGGAGGCAGAGCAGTTCATCAATTTCACCAAAACATTCCACCCCAACCTCAAATTCACCGCGTCCTTCGCCGACACCTTTCTCCCATTCCTGAATCTCTCCATCTCCAATAATGATGACTGACTTGACACTGACATTTTGTACAATAACACCGACTCTCATAGCTACCTGGAGTACACATCTTCCCAACCTACCTCTTTGAAAAATGCCATCCCATATTTCAACCTCTTCCGTTTCACGGTATTTGCTCCCATGGGGACCAGTCCCACCACAGAACACACTAGATGGCCTCCTTCTTCAGAGATCGCAATTTCACTTCTCACGTGGTTGAAGATGTCTTCCAATGCATCTCATCCACTTCCCGCACCCCCGCCCTCAAAGCCTATTCCTATAACTGTAACAAGAACAGACCCTCCCCGTCCTCACTTTCCACCAAAACAACCTTCACATTAACCACATCTTCCACCGACATTTCCGCCACCTTAAAACGGGTCCCACTACCAGAGATATATTTCGATCCCCACCCCATTCCCCTTTCCAAAAATACCGTTCCCTTCCTGAATACCTGGTCAGGTCCACGCCACCCAACAAAACACCCTTCCATCCTGGCACCGTCCTCTGCCACCACAGGCATTGCAAAACCTGTGCCCGCACCTTCGCCCTCATTGCCATCAAAAGCCCCAAAGGAGCCGTCCACATGCATCAGCCTTTGACCTGCACATCCACCAATGTCATTTGTTGTATCTTGTGCTCCCGATGCTGTCTCCTCTACTCTGGGGACACTGGATGTTTAATCACAGAACGTTTCATGGAAGATCTCCGGACCACCCGCACTATATCAATCCTACCGCCCCGTGGCCCAACATTTCAAGTCCCTCTCCCACTCTGCCGAGGACATGCAGGCTCCGTCCACCACCCGACGTCTGGAGGAAGAACGCCTCATCTTCCACGTCGGAACACTTCAACCCCAGGGCATCAATTTGCACTTCACCAATTTCCTCATTTCGCCTCCTCCACCTTTCCTCAGTTCCAATCTTCGAGCTCAGCACAGTGTTCATAACCTGCCCTACCAGCCAATCTCCCTTCCAACGTGTCCACTCCACCCTCCCCATTGACCTATCACTTCGGTCCCCACCCCATTCACCTACTGTACTCCTTGCTACCTTCCCCCACCTTCACCTCAGACCTATCACCTCCATCCCCACCCCCATTCACCCATTTGACACTTTGCTACCTTCTTCCCCTGCCCCAACCCTCACCCCAGCACATTTATCGCACCACCCTACAGACTTTCTCCCACTGTTCCTGGTGAAGGGTTATTACCCGAAATGTCACTTCCCTTTATTTGGCTGTGTTGTATTAGAGACGTTACCGTGCTCTCTCAGGCATGGACCTAAGGAGACCCACTTGGGAATAGACACGAAAATACACACAAGGATTACATTCTATGTTCCTTCCACCCTTAATGCTTACTCAGATTTGTTTTCAAAATCAAGGAAAACTGAGACATCACTGAGAGATGTTGCAGAATGCAGTCGTTGTCCATCATCAGAATTTTTTTTGACTACCTTTGACCTGTTACCATGTAATGTCTTGTGTTCTGAAATCAATGCTGAGAATTTGCAGGATAATTACGTTCTGTACTGTCTTTTCGGTACCACCAATTGTGGTGAGACTGTCCTTCCAGTGGGGCAGGAGAAAACCAGGATGGCGATGATACGTCATGACCCATCACTCATCAAATCTGATCCGGCGAGTTCGACGACGTCAGACTGTTTCCTGAACAGACAAAATGATGAATAAAAATGACAACGGAGCTGGTCATAATACCTCATAAAGCTGAATGAAAGACCTTGTATCTGAGTGTTTGCTATATTCTCTGAAATGATTGATTCACTCAATGCATACATTGAATTAAATGACATTAGACAAAAATGTCCAGAATGAACATAATATTGAGGACATTTTACAGCTGATAGTCTTTATTCAAAACTGAACAGGAGGTGGGGAAGATCTCTGATTAAGAGGTAAAATTGTAAAATCATACAAACTGATCTGACATCAAACTATCAAAGCATTACCTTAACCTTTATGTTTTGGAGTACAGTGTACCAGTTGAGTCATGTTTCGGCAATATTTCGGTTGGCGAGGCGACGTTGATTTCACCAAACTTCATGAACGTAAGGCCCTTTGTGAATGCATATTTATGAATCTAACACATTCCACAACGATGTTCCCTGGAACCTTCTGTAACTATCATTGTCCAGAACATTCTCTTACTTTTCTTGTGGAAAGTTCCTTACTGACGTTCTTCAGAAAACTCTTTAACGACATTCTCCTCATCTTTCAGTAACTGACATTCATTGGATCATTCTGTCCCTTCCATTCAGTGTAGCATTGTATCCCCGACATTCCCCGCAACATTTTACAACTGTGACCCTCCGACACATTTCTTTACTTAGAACCTCTGGATCATTCTATTAGCAAAGTTCTTCAGATTATTCTGTCAACTACATTCTCCAGAATATTCGACAATAGACGGAATCTGAAATATTCTATGATAGTCATTCCCCGGGACATTCTCCAAACTGCATTCACGGAATAATCCATAACTGACATTTCCCAGAACGTTTAGATTAGATTAGATTACTTACAGTGTGGAAACAGGCCCTTCGGCCCAACAAGTCCACACCGACCCGCCGAAGCGCAACCCACCCATACCCCTACACATACCCCTTACCTTACACTACGTGCAATTTAGCATGGCCAATTCACCTGACCCCGCACATCTTTGGACTGTGGGAGGAAACCGGAGCACCCGGAGGAAACCCACGCAGACACGGGGAGAACGTGCAAACTCCACACAGTCAGTCGCCTGAGGCGGGAATTGAACCCAGGTCCCTGGCGCTGTGAGGCAGCAGTGCTAACCACTGTACAACCGAAATTCACCAGGACATTCCATAACGAGTCTCATTTTAGTAAACCGTAATAGACTTTCCCTGGAACATTCTCCAACCAGCATTCCTAGAACATTCTATGACAGACATTCCAAAAACTCCATTTCTCAGAACATTATCAATTGCAAATCCCTGTAACACTCTGAAACCGATATTCTCTTGAAAATTCTCCAACCGGTATTCCCTTATACATTCCATAACTGACATTACATATAACATTCTCCATCCGGCATTTCCCAGAACATTCCCTTAGGGGCATTGCCCAGAACATTCCACAACTGAAGTTCTCCATAACATTTGATAACTGACATTTACTGGAAAAATTACAACCGATATTCTGCAGAACATTCCGTAAATGAGAATTCTTGAAGCATGCTGGAACTGAAATTATTTGTGAACTGTCAGTTGTCAGTACTTCGAACAAAAGATACGATCAAGACGGAGGAGATCAAGTACCAAGAATAAGAACACACTGCTTCGAAGTCCCTCAGGCAATTAAAGGCGTGAATATGTTTTCCCTCGGTTAACATTTCTTCACGACAGAGGATAGACCACAATTGAGAGTAAAATATAGAAATTTCCATTCTCCACTTGTCTTCAATAAGCTGGGAGGGAATTCCTCGCAATGGCAGTGTCTTCTTCCTACATATTAGGAGCTGGAAAGAAAGTGGTGCCTGCTCCCAAGTGATCGAATGTGTGGGAATGTGCTGGAAACCAATTCTTCGTAAAGATGTGGCTATATGCATTTTGTAAGGAGGGATTCTTATGCTTTTTTCGCATTTCTGTAAGTAATTCAGAACATAAAATTTGTTATTTCAGCTCCAATTATTTCAAACATTCTTGGAATGCAGTCATACATTTGAAAATCTCGACGATTCCTTCATAAAACGGTATACTTTGCCTCCAGGCAGACATGTAATTTGTTTATTTTCCTTCCTCACAGTTAACGCAGTGACGATCTATGTCCTGCTTTGGAAAGATTGTGGATTGTCTCCATGTGTCAGTCGTTACCTGGGATCTATGGCAGTGGCGGATCTTCTGGTCATTATCCTCGACCTGATATTGAGACACATTCCCATTGTTTATTATGAACACTTTGGTATCATATGGTACATTCCCCTGTGTAATGTCCATGCCGTCCTGCTTTATGCAGTCACTGACTGTTCTGTCTGGTTCACCGTTACTTTCACCTTTGATCGATTTGTGGCCATTTGTTGCCAAAAGCTGAAAAGTAAACACTGCAGCAAGAAAACGGCAACTGTGGTTCTGGGAACAGTGACCGTGTTAAGTTGTTTGAAGAACATTTTCTGGTATTTTATGCTCACACCTCAGTATGTACTGAACAACTCCCCCTGGTTTTGCGAGGCAACAGTCGCTGTTTATAACTCCCGTGTCTGGGTCACAGTCGAGACCATCCACCACATTCTCAATCCAACTCTCCCATTTCTCCTGATCCTGTTACTCAATGCTTTAACAGTCAGACACATCATAGTGACCAGCAGAGCCCGCAGAAGACTCCGGGCTCACACCAATGGGGTGGTTCAATGTGACACAGAAATGAAAAATCGAAAGAAATCCATTATTTTACTGTTTGTTATCTCCGCCAATTTCATCCTGTTATGGTCAACATTAATGGTATATTCTATATGGAACCGGATGTGGTGGTTGGGCTATGACTCAATGAATCTGGCTCCCTTTGTGCAGGATTTGGCCTTCATGCTGCAGCTCCTCAGTTGCTGCACAAACACCGTGATTTATGCTGTGACCCAGACGAGGTTCAGACAGCAGCTGAAGAATGTGCTCAAACATCCATTTACCCAAATTCATCAATCAATCTGAATCATTTATTCATCAATGTATTCACTATTTTCTCATTTCAGTCGAATGTTACAACAATGAAGCAGCCAGTCGCTATGGTAACAGACTGAAAGTAGTGCTTTTGTTTCCCCAACCTTAACCCACAGGGGACTATAGGCCACATTTCAATGTTTCTCGCAACTCAGAGGCCATTGAGAAAAGGCACCATTACAAAGATTGCATCTATGGAATCAATTTATAATTAATAAATTGTTATTTAAATATACCAAGCAGCAGAGTGAACTATACTGTTGTTTGTCGTTGCGTTGAACAAGTTGAGACTGGGCCCCAGGTTCTGGTCCTCACAGAAGCGGATGGGTCAGGGGGAGAGTTCATCACGAAAGAAGAGTTCATCACCCTTCAGAACTGCGTTTAAATTCACTCTATGATTGATTGTTACTTCTAGGTCACCCACCAGGACGTGCCTTCAGCTGAATTCATCCATCCCTCCCAAACCATATATGTGTCTTCCATTCTCCCTTTCTCCCTCTCTCATGTGCTCTCTCTCTCTCCACCCTCCCCCCAATTTTCGCTACCTTTGTCACTGTCACTTTCTTCATGCCACGAATCCTCAAATCCTCTTTCACCTGTTGGTATGGGCGCAAGTAGGTGTGAAAACATGGTCTTACGCGAGTGGAAGACAACTGATGGACGAACAGAATGGATTTTGAGACAAATATCTTTGCGAGGGGACACACGTTGTGCCTGAATGCACTGTCATTGCTTCGATGTAAAGGGTGTTGATTGCATTGTCTGTTACTAGGGCAAAAGAATTTGGGTGGAATAACAGGTCATTGTGAATACAACTGATTCCATTGGACCACCGTTTGTTGCTTTGGGAGCAGAGTGGGGATGGTACTCTGGTCTGTGCATCGGGAAACAGAACGGTGATTAGTTCGCAGGCTGGTGCGGAGAACAGACAACGAGGATGAATGCATAGGCCATTGCTGGAGGAACAGAGTGGCAATGGGTTCATCCACCATTGTTGGGCAAAACAGTGATGGAGTGAGGGTGCGGAAGTCAGTTTGACGGGACGTAAGCTCGAATGTGAAGAACTCGGCTGGACAATGAGGGAGGCTGTGAAGGTGTCAGTGTGGCTATGAGGCAGTGAGTGAGGCTGTCAGCATTGATGTGTGATTGTGGGTGTGTTAGAATGACCGTGAGAGAATGAGTGTGTAAGGGAGTCGGAGGGACTGTGAGGCAATGAGTTGGATCGTGAGGAGTCGTTATGATAAAGCGGAATTGAATGAGACTGGGAAGGATCGTGTGTGACAGGAAAAAGTCGGTGTGACAGTGAGGGATTGAGTGTGACTGTCAGGGAATGAGTGTGATGGAGTCACCATTACTGTGAGGCATAGTGAGGCTACAAATGAATGATTGAGACCGAGGGAACGCATGTGTAACTGGGTGCGCATTTGTGAGCGTGCGGAAGTGAATATCAGAGTGCCATGTGAATGAGACTTTGATTGAGTAAGTGCAAGATAGACAGGATGAAAATGACAGATGAAATAAGACAGTGAGAGAGAGTGTGTTACTGAGGGAGTGTGGTCATGGACACGTGGTTTACTAAAGCAGTTGATGTTCTTGACAAGAGGAAGAAGAAGAGAGTGAACCTCGAAAGCATAGCAGATTAGGCAGCATCCGAGGATCAGGAAAATCGAGGTTTCAGGCCGGAGCCCTTCATCAGGAATCATTCCTGATGAAACGCTGCGGCCCCAAAAGTCGATTTTCATGCTCCTCGGATGCTGCCTGACCTGATGTGCGTCACCAGCAATAGAATATGAACTCTGATCTCCAGAATCTGCAGACCTCACTGTCTTCTCATTGATTTCCCATCAGACACCACGCTGTGTCTTCTTCGAGCGAGCCACGTTCTGATCCAAGCTGCTAAGTCGCACTCAGTGATATATCTCCGCATTTATTGCAATATTCCAGCGTGATGAAGCTTATCAAAACTGTATTGAAATCCAGACACACAAAAAACACTGCTTTCTCCTCACCCACCTGTTTAGTCACTTATCAAAGAACTCAGTAAGGTTTGTGAGGCATGATATACCCTTCACAAAACCCAAGTTGACTTCTCCCTATTCAACTTGTTCCTCCTTCGACAATTATTAATCCTCGCTCTTACAAACTTTTCCAATAACTTATCCACAACCGAAGTAAGGCTCACTGGTCTACAAATAGTAGGGTTGTCTCTACTCCGCTTCTTGAAAAAACGGACATTTGCTATCCTCCAGCCTCATGACATTATTCCTGTAGTCAATCATGACATAAATATCAAAGCCAATGGTTCTGCGAGTCTCCGCCCTGGGTTCCGAGGGAATGCAAGTATAAATTCCACCTGGCCCGGGGAATTATTTATGTTCACACAATCCAGAATTGCTGAAACCTCCTCCTTGTGAACTTCAAACCCATCTTGTCTGGTAGTTAGTTCTCAGTATTCTCCACAGCAATATTGTTGTATTTTTCTCTCGCATTTATATCGTCGAAACATATTCATTTTACATTTTCCCTATCTCCTCAGACTCCACGCAAAACTTTCCACAACTTTTTTCGATTAGCCCCAGACTTTCTCTCGTCATTCTTTTCTTCCCAATATGCCTATGCATCCTATTTACTGTAATGCCAACTGACGGATGAATAATTTTCTTTTTGATATTCTTACAGAATTATCATTGTTTTCAGCGGCCCATGAAGTTCACATCTACGTCTTATATGGTCCAGGATGAATAAGGCCAAGTTCTTGCATCCTTCCATTTCCTAAATTTTTAATTCTATTTATATTTCGAAATGTTTATATCTTAACTCGTATTCTTCGACAAAGTCATTCTTTCTGTGTGCCTGCATGCGTGTCTGTGAATAGTCCTCTGTCATTGTATTGAAGTGAGAAGAGATGTTAAAGATCTCTTTCGATCATCGTTTGCAAAAATTAACAATATGATGTTAATGGACTGAAAAATAAATAATTGGACAGTTTTGGATGACCAAATAATTAGATATTTTAAAACTAATTAAAATTTAGATTTTTCAAGTCTGTGCGGCACAGACTTTGTCTCAATAAACTGTCATATATGATGACAACATGAGAAATTACTGGAAAAGCTCAGTAAACCTGGCAACATCCGTGTTGATAAAGCACACTAAGCCTGGCAATATCTGCGCAGATAAAGCAGATGTTGCAGCTATTCGGAAGCAGGATTCCAGGTGCCAAGGACAAGGATGTTTCTGCGCATGTTCAGAAGATGCCAATGTGGAGGGTAAGCAGTCCCGATCTGTAATGCACATTGATACAAATGACACAAGCGGGAAGAGTGACAAGTAACTCTCAACAGAGTTCCGGGTGCAGAGTTTTAAAACAGTATCTTGGTGACTTAAATCTCAAGATTACACCCTGTGCCACGTGGACTTGAGGCAGGTATGGAAGGATTGTGTCGCTTCAAATGGGGTTAAGTTGTTGGTGAGGGGCGAGCGGTTCATATTATTGTAACATTAGGATTTTTTCCAGGGCAGAAGGGACCCATAATAAAAGGAGCTGTACCTCAACTGAAAGGGCACCAACATCCTGGTGGAGAGGTTCCATACAGCACCGTGTATGGATTGAAACTAATAATGCAGGAGGCTGGGAACCAAGGCAGCAGATCAGAAAGTGAGCAGAATGTAGAGGCGACTAGGACAAACAGGCACGATCAGACTAATGACTTTGGTGAGGGAAGAAATCATCGATGTCAAAATGCCCGGTCGGATTTCCCGAAAAGAAGTCGGGAGATGCAGCTGTTGGCAACTTTTGCAGTGGTGTAGCAGTGCCCCAATAAGTTCGGACCCCGGTGTCGACGGTACTGTTCTAGTAGTACTTGGGTAATGTTTTCCATTGATTGACTTGTTTGAAGTCGCCAGCCAAAACAAACAGGATCTCGGGGTAGTCCATCTCCAAGGTGTTCAAAGTGGAGTACAGCAGATCCAGAGCTTCCTTAATCTTCTCTTGTGGCGGTATGTACACAGCAATTAGTATAGCAGTGGTAAATCCCCGTGATAGATAGAAAGGGTGGCATTTGATGATGAGTAATTCAATATTTGTATAACAATATCTGTGCAAATTTATAATGTACATTCAGCACAAAGTATTGATTAAATATCAAACCCTTCTACCCTTTTACACAATTATATAATCGATAACATTCTGGCAAAACTGGGACAAATCATACTGCACAAAGTGGTTGCATTGCGCAGGATTCGGATAGGCGATGGGCTCGTCTTATTAACGCTCAATTGTTAATCTGGAGACCACATAGTGTTCTAAGAACTTGAGTTTGGATCCTTCCAAGGCAGCTGTTGGAGTTTAAGAAAACATCTTGAATTAAGATACTGATGACCATGGATCGATTGTAAGGAAAGCCCAAGTAGTTAATTAAAGTACGTTAGGGAAGGGAACTGCTACTCTTAATTCATCTGGCCTGTTTGTGACCCCAAACACAAAGCAACGTTGGTAACTCCGAAGTGATACTCAAAGAGCCGACAATGTTCACAGATATATATTGACACAGTACGAGAGTGGGGAAGAAATTGGCAGACGAGCTGACGAGGCTGAGTGCGAGGTTGCACATTTTTGGCCAAAAAAAGTTATGATTTAAATGGGAAACAGAGTCAAAGTACATGAACAATGGCTTACCTGGTAGTCTTCCTGCATTAATTGCGGAAAGCAGGCGTTCAGATGTAGCACTTAATTGGAAAAACAAACGAAACCTGCCGATTTATTGCAAGATTAGAAATGGAATGTAACATAGTTACAAATACATACGGTTTGGTTTCCAGACCTGAACAATTGCATCTAGTTTTGGTCTCCATACTGGAGAAATGCTGCGGTGGCACTGGAAGCATTTCAGAGGAGTTTCACCAGGTTGACTCCAGGCAACAAAGGGCTTCAATAGAGGGAGTAGTTAAGTAGCTTGGGCTTGTACTTGCTGGAGTCCAGACGAATATGGGAGAGATCTGACTGAGGTGCATGAAGTGCTGAAGCGGATTAGAAAAGTAGACGTGGGAAATATGTACACACTTTTGAGACAGCCTGGTATCGGAGGATCTAGGTTCAAAATTGAGAGCAGAAGAAAGTAATTATCTTGGATGATTTTGAATCTGTAAAACGTATTCACCCAGAGTGCTGTGCAGGAAGAATAGATTAACACATTTAAAAAAAGAGACATACATGTTTCCGGTGGAACACACTCGAAGGGCTGAATTACCGCACCTCATTCCTACCTTCCTCTCTTGTTCTAATCTGCAGTTCTTCGGTTCTGAGTCACCATCATGGAGCGGGTGGTTACAGTCTGGGGGTTTGCTTGAGGGAGGTGCAGATTTGCTCAGTGCGTGGGGAATAAGACAAAGTTAAAAATCACACAATGCCAGGTTATAGCTCAAACGATTTATTTGAACGTACTAGCTTTATGAGCGTGCATACCTCCGAACAAGTGCCATTGACTTGAGCTTCAGAGTATTTCAGCGATTTCATCAGAGTCATCACGTATATTCATACATTATAGAAGAGACCAGCGTGTCTGCTGCGCCGAGTGTTCATTCAAATACCATTAAAATAAACGTGTACCTCACATATATTGGAACTTATCCAATATCACATTAAATGCATGACCCTTAGTTTTGGGCATAAGAATTATGGGGAAAAGCATTTTCACTGTCAACTTGCTCTCAATTGTACAGACGTCGATCAAGTCTCTCCTCCGCTTCCGCTGCACGACAGAAATCAATATGAGATTTTCTAGCCCCTCTTTATTGCTCATATCCTTTAAGTAGGATGGCATCCTGGAAACCCTATTCTGCAAAGCCTCCACGTTCTTCTCTTGTGGCAACCAACATTGAACCCAAGCTCTAACAGAAGAAAATACATTATCCATTCCCTCGTCCTCAGCAATTCTCCAGTGGCCATTGATTATGGTCAACACCCCTGCACTTTATTGCCACACGTAATAGCCTTGGTAGATATTATCAGAACCTGGGATTTATTCAATTTAATACTCTTCAAGAGACACAGCACCACTTTTTCTTCATCTCAAAATGCTGCAGCATATCAGCTTGCTCTGCACAAATGTAGTTATTTTCCATAGCCTTCGCCATGGTGAATACAGATTCAAATAAGCGTTGAAGATCTCACCCACATACGGTTGTTACAAGCTCACGTTACATCCCTTATCCATGAATGGTCATACCATCTCCCCAGATATCCACTTATTTTAATGTATGTATAGAATGTCTTAAGACTCTCTTTACCCCTAATAATCAAGGTCATTTCACGATTATTTCTTGCTCTTCTAAATGCCTGCTTGAGATTTTACCTTTTCTTTATATTCCTCACTTGCTCTGTTGAATTTTAGCTTCCTAAATTTTACATATGCTTATTTTCCCCGTTTTGATGAAATTCATAACTTCCCTATTGTCCAAGGGCCCCTTACTTTGCCACTCTATCAATCCGCCTGTTTGGAACATCCTGGTATCAACACTGAACCCCGTGGAACGCCATTTCAAAAGTTCCTCTGGCTAAAAAAATATCTGTTCGTCATTACTGTCTCTTTCCTATAATTCAAGTCAAATCTGTATCCATGCTATCTCTGCCAATTGCACCATGACTTGTAACGTGCCTCATAAGTCTTCTGGAAATCCATGTGCATCACATCAGTAACTTTGCCATCACCTACCCTTTCCATTAATGAAAAACTCTTCAATAAGCCGTCAATGCAAAAAAATTCTCCAAATTTCTGCACATTGCCATGGGATCTGCCCGAAATCTTCCCACTCTCAGTCTCACTTCAGTCTCACTATCACTCTCACTGTCTCTCTCTTCCTCACACACACACTCACTCTCACTCTGACTCGAGTAATAGCTGGAGATTGAATCCAGAAAGGTAGAGAAGAGCAGCTAGTCACAGAAAAGGATGGACCGTTGTGAGGAAGGAAGAAAGAAAAGCTGATCATGAGGTTGGCTGTGCCTGAAGCATCCCGTGCCATGACAAGGGCCTGAGCTGTGGGGAAAGGACACTGGAGAAGGTATTGACGAAGTGAAATTGTTGACTTTGATATTGAGTATTGAGAACTACAGGGTTCACAAGCGGAAAATGAGTTCGTTCTTTTCTTCTTGCTGAGCCTCGTGAACCCCTGCTGCACGCCCCCACTCAGAGATGCTGGTCTGGAGACACAGTGATGTGTTGCAGTGACTGGAAACCGGAAGGTCGGGCTCATTCCCACGAAACGTAGACGCCCAGCCAAGCGAGTCTCCCAATCTGTGTCTCCTCTCCCTGGTGTAAAGAAGAACACACTGTGAGCAGCGAATGCAACACTCTCGACTGTGTGAACTGCAGGTACAATGCTTCTTCGCCTGGAAGGAGTCTGGGATCTCAGATATTTCGTAGGGAGGAGTGAGATGGGAATGGGTTGGGATCAGAGGATAACCCGGTGTCCATGGGGGCATGGTCCCTGCAAAATGCTGACAAGGCAGGGAAGGGGAATATATATGTGTATGATTGTTGCTCCGCACTGGAGGTGGTGGAAATTGCAGCTGATAATCCTTTGGCTGCAGATAGAAAGTATTCTTTCGGATTGCATAACAGCGTTCTTATTTTGGGGGGAGGGGCAACTCCTGGTAAAACTAGGAGAATTCTCAAAGATTCATGAACAGAGCCCAGTCCATCACGGACATAATCAAAGACAACTTCCACCTCAATTATTTAAAATGCGTTATATGCACACATGCTTAGATTCAAGAATAGCTTCTTCCCCGATACTATTAGACGTCTCAACGAAATTCTCTAATTTTAAAAGCAATGTGAATCTGATTCCCTCTGCACACTCTCGCAGCAGCCATTGTTTCCTTCACTCTGGTCGCACTTTTTGTAGTCTGTTAAGATCTGCATGTACTGTACACAAAACATGCCTTTTCACTGTGCACGAGCACATGCGATAACATTAAATAAAATAAGCTGTTGGGGTGACAATGAACACCAGTGGAATCCACATATAAGGTAAAAAGTGTACCCCGCTTTTTGACAGTGCCCTTAGCCATGTCCCAACGTTTTCCGATGCTGCTGCCCTCACCACCACGTTCTCTTCCTTCCCACAACAATGATAGCATACCTTTGATTGTCGCTTCCCATCTCACTAGCATTTGCATCCAAAAGATCATAACCTGCAATTTTGGCTGTATCCGATTCAGTTGTCCCATGGTCATACTGACCAAAAGAACCTCGTGTATGGTTCCTGCCATTAGGAATATGACAAAATAATAAGGATTTGGACAGAAAGAAGTTGTCTCAAAATGCCGTTCCCATCAAGCACATCTCAACCACGAGCAGAACGTCAGTGCCACAGTTGCTGGAGATCAGAGACGAGAGTGTAGTGCTGGAAAAACACAGCAGTGTCGATGAACGGTTTTGAGGCAAAACTTCGATTCTCCTGCTACTTGGATGCTGCCTGACCTGCTGTACTCATGCAGCACCACACTCCCTCACATCTCATCAGTTGATCCTCACGCAGCAGTCTTCAATGAGTTGTTCTCACCAGGCAGGTGAAAGATGGACCAGAGAAGAAGAGGATGACTGAGATAAGTGTTCCCTACAATGTCGCTGAAAGACGAAGCTCCTGGCCCCAAATGCTGTAATGGACTGTCTCATTTCGTGCTGAGAATCTGTTTGTCCTCTGGTTTCAGTACTGATACCAATTGCCACTAATGTACACTTTCTTTATGTCCCTCGAATCGAAATGATGCTGTGAATTTTGAAAGGCTTTAGAAAACTTTGATACAGATGTCGTCAGGGTTGGGAGGTTTGAGATATAGGTAGAGGGTGAATTGCTTAGGGCTGCTTTCCCTGGAGTGTAGGAGTCTGAGGATGACCTTACAGAGCTTTACAAATCATGAAACATCAGTTAGGATAAACATACTAAGTCATTTTGCCCGGTGAGGTGGAGTTTAGATCAGAGAACATAAGATTAGTGTAATACAGGAAAGCCTTAATAGGGGACTGTGATGCAGTTACAATGTTGTGGGGATAACTGAGACGTAGCTTCACTTGGACGGGGACTGAGTAATGAATAGTCAAGACTGTACGTGCTATCGTGCGGACAGACTGATGGGCAGAGGGTGTGGGGTGGCCCGGTTGGTAAGGAATGATATTCAGTCCCTTGCGTGGGAGGACCTATAATCAGGGGATGGAGAGTCAGTATAGATAGAGCTGAGAAATTCTAAGGGCTGAAGGACCCTTATGGGAGTTACCTACAGGCCCCCAAACAGTAGTCTGGATGGAGGGAGTAAATTGAATAAGGAGCTGGAATTGGCTTGTCACAAAGATATTACTACAATTGTTACGGGGGATTTCAACATGAAGGTAGATTGGGTGAATCAGGATGGTACTGGACCCCAAGAAATTGAGTTTGTGGAGTGACTCCGAGTGGGACACTTATAAGAGCTGGTGCTGGAGCCTAGCAGAGAGAAGGCAATTCTGGATCTGGTATTGCGTGACAAAACGGATTTGATCAGGGACCTCGAAGTGAAGGAGACATTAGGAGGCTTTAAGATGGAATTTGAAAGGGAGAGGGTACAATCAGAAGTGAAATATGGTGCTATGAGGGAGGAGCTGGCCAATGTTCAATGGTGCAATACCCGAGCAGGGATGGCAGTGTAGCAACAATAGAAGGTAATTATGGGTATAATGCAGAAGATGCACAATCAGTTCATTCCACAAAGGAAGAAAGATCCTAACAGGAGGCAGTGGTGACGTGGCTGACGAGGGAAGTTAAGAAGCATATAAAGTCAAAAGAGGAAAAGTATTACAGAGCAATCGTAAGTGGGAAAACGGAGGTGTGGGAAGCTTTCAAAGAACAACAGATGATTACTAAGAAGGAAATACGCAGAGAAAAAATAAGGTACGAAGGAAAACTGGCCAAAAATATAAAGAAGTATAGTAAAAGCTTTGTTAGGTATGTGAAAGGAAAAACAATTGTTAACACTAAAATTGGGCCCCGTGAGGAGAGAAACGGGTGAAGATATTACGGGGAACAAAGAAATGGCAGAATAGTTGATTTGGTAGTTCAGTTCAGTGTTCACTGGGGAAGACACAAGCAATCTCCCAGAAGTAATAGTGGCTGAAGGACATCATCTGAAGGGAATTTATATTTTCCAGGAAATAGTGTTGGAGAGACTGTTAGGTCTGCAGGCTGATAAGTCTCTGGCACCTGATGGTCTACATCCCAGTGTTCTAAAGGAGGTGGATCGAAATATCGTGGATGCATTGGTGATCATTTTCCAATGTTCTATAGATTCAGGATCAGTTCCTGCGGATTAGAGGGTGGCTAATGTTGTCCCACTTTTTTATAAAAGGAGGAATAGACAAAACAGAGAATAATAGACAAGTTAGCCTAACCTCAGTGGAGGGAACGATGCTAGTGTCAATTATAAAGGATGAAATTACGACACATCTGGAGAGCAGGAACAGTGTATATCAGAGTCAGCATGGAATTATGAAGGGGAAATCATGCTTGACTAGTCTTCTGGAATTTTTTGAGCATGTAACTCTGAAGATGGACAAGGGAGATCCAGTGGATGTAGTGTACCTAGACTTTCAGAAAGCCTTTGATAAAGTCCCACATAGGACGCTAGTGAGCAAAATTAGGGCGCATGGCATTGGTGGCAAAATATTTACTTGGATTGAAAATTTGTTGACTGACAGGAAACAAAGAGTAGTGTTAAACAGCTCCCTTTCAGAATGGCAGGCGGTGACAAGTACGGTAACGCCGGGATCAGTGCTGTGACTGCTGTTGTTTACAAAATACATTAATGATATAGATGATGTTGTTAAAATAATATTAGCAAATTTGCTGAAGATACAAAGCTGAGTGGCAGGGGAAAATGTGAGGAGAATATTAGCAGATGATAGGGTGACCTTGACAGGCGAGGTGAGTGGACAGATGCATGGCAGATGCAGTTTAATGTGGATAAACGTGTGGTTATCCACATTGGTGACAAGAACAGGAAGACAGATTGCGAACTACATGGGGTCAAGTTAGGTAAAAGGGCAGTACAACGAGGTCTAGGTGTTCTTGTACATCAATCAATGAAAGCAAGCATGCAGGTACAGCAGGCAGTGAAGAAAGCTCACAGCATGCTTGCATTCATAACAAGCAGAATTGAGTATAAAAGCAACGAGATCCTTCTGCAGCTGTACGGGACCCCAGTTAAACTGCACCTGGAATATTGTGTGCAGTTTCGGTCTCAAAATTTGAGGAAAGACATTCTGGCTATTGAGGGAGTGCAGCGTAGGTTCACGTGGTCAATTCCTGGAATGGCGGGACTATCTTACGTTGAAAGATTGGAGCGACTGGGCTTGTATACGCTTGAGTTTAGACGGCTGAGAGGGGATGTGATTGAGACGTATAAAATTATTAAAGGATTTGACACTCTGGAGGCAGGAAGCATGACACAGTTTAAAAGTAAGTGATAGGCCATTTAGAAAAGAGTTGACGAGAAATTTCTTCACCCCGAGAGTGGTGTGTGTGTAATGTTCTGCCGCAGAAGGCTGTGGAGGACAAGTCTCTGGATGCTTTCAAGAA
Source organism: Hemiscyllium ocellatum (assembly GCF_020745735.1). Classification (NCBI taxonomy): domain Eukaryota; kingdom Metazoa; phylum Chordata; class Chondrichthyes; order Orectolobiformes; family Hemiscylliidae; genus Hemiscyllium; species Hemiscyllium ocellatum. The sequence continues at coordinate 2,840,507 of NW_026867618.1, read as the reverse complement.
AGGTTAGTGTCGAAATCTTAAGGATAGTGTAATCAAGGGTTATTGGGATAAGGCAAGAACAGGATACAGATTGAGGATGGTCAGCCATGATCATAATGAATGCTGGTGCTGGCTTGAAGGGCGGAATGGCCTACTCCTGCACCAATTGTCTAGTGCCTATTGTCTATTGTCTACTTTGTTCATGCAAAAGGTAGTGCATGTACGGAATGATCTGCCAAATGAAGTGGTGGAAATTGGTACAAGTACAGCATTTAAAAGGCATCTGGATGGATAATGAATAGGAAGTGTGAAGAAGGATATGGGCCAAGTGTTGGTAAATTGGACGAGATGAACTTATGATATCGGGAGGGCGTCTCTTCCCGTGTTGTATATTTGTGTGACTCTATAATTAACTAATGCATCATGCCAAAACTGATGCAGATTCCAAAGTCAATAAACCATGAAAAAGGAAATTACTGACAAAATGTCGATTGCTTGTATGAGGTTCATGTGATCACGAATACTCCAAAAATCGAGAAGAGTGTGTCATTTTGATGAAGAGTGTGAGGTGTTAAGTGAGGCCTTTTTTGCCATTGAGATCAATAAGTCGCCTTTACCAAGCAAATCCTGGTGACACTGATGAGATTTCTACTCGTAAATGGCAAGACATCTATGAATCGCGATTAATACTCAGAACGATGCCCATTATTACTTAATCTTCACTTTTTAATACATAGGATCCCACTCGAGCCTCTGACGGATAGAAAATCAGAGTCGAGAACTTTCAACACAAAAGCAGATGAATCCTTGCAATACCAGCTCGGCACTTGCTCCTTTGGACAGACGCAGTCACCATCTCAGGCGTGCTGAATGAGTAACAGCCACATTCACCCCGAATCTCTTGATCCAGCCATCCAACTGTGTAGCCTTTCTGCATGATTGCAACACAGCAACAAGCTTCTTATAATTCATGTTTGGACCGGCAGTTTGCTCGGAAAAATTGAGCAAAAGAGCAGGTACCCAGTTCAACAGTTCATGTACACCCATGTGTCTGCATCTTTGTGAGAGTATGTACATGCACGAAAGTGTGTTTCAGTGTATCTATGTGTATGTGTAAGTATGATTGTGCACATGCTGTGAGTGTGAGTGCTTGTGTGGTTGACTCTGTGCCTGTGTGTGGTCGTGTGAGTGAGAGAGAGAGAGAGAGAGAGAGAGAGAGAGAGAGAGAGAGAGAGAGAGGACTCTTGCCGTGGCTGGAGCCTCGGCTTTTACTGCTCTGTTGTGTGAGTCTGAAGAGGTAGTCTTACCAATCCCTCTGAAGGGCAATGCATTGAGATCCATTTACGCTATGTTCTCATTGGAAGAGCAGCCACCCTCTACTGGTTCGCTCCGACTCTTCATTCACCATTTGGACAGACAGCATTGATTTGAAAATATATAAGTGGCAGCTCACTGAAGGGAACATGAATCCAAAATGTCTAAGTCTAAAACGCTGCTTGTCTAGAGGGAAAGAGACAGAGAGACAGAGACAGAGACTGCGGAAAGAATGAGGATCAACACAGTGGCCAGAGAGAGTGGTAACGTGCGTACAGAATTTGGAGAGAGATTGAGGGACACAGCCAGAATGTGTGAGAGAAGAGAATCACAGACCGATCGGACATAGATAGCGAGGTATACGAGAAAGGCAGAAGGAAAACAGGCAAGAGAGAAATTGAAATCAGAGTGAGACACAACGGCGGAGGGAGAGAGTTGGAAGGGACCACAGATTGACAAACCCTGATCCTGAGACAAAGGTTCGCAGAAGGACTGAGTACGTCGGTAGGTAATAATGCAGAGACAGCACCACAGTCAGATAGGAGAAAGGCCAAGAGAGAGATGCACAGAGACTGAAGCAAGTTAGAAAGAGAGAGAGAGCGAGATAGAGAGAGAGAGACACGGACGTAGACAGAAACAGCCAACTAGAACATGAGTCACAGTTAGAGTCAGAGGGAGGGACTTTGGAAAGAGAGACACAAAGACAAAGAGGCAGAGACAGATGAAAAGTCAGAGGGGAGCATATGCGAAGGAGAGAGAGCGAGACTAACATCTTGCAGAGATATAAGGACAGCAGCAGAGAGCACGGGGACAGTCAGATGGGGGTTGGAGAGAGAGATGCAAACACGAAAAGACAGAGGCATTGTCAAAAGGGAGGGAGACACACGCACACAGACACACATGCGCGCGCACACGCGCTCAGAAAGGTATAGTCAGACAGGGAAAGACAAAGAGGAACCTGGAGAGAGTCAGAACAGAAGAATTAGCCTTCGAGAACAGGAAAAAATAAGAGACAGCTTCATGTATTGAGAGACAGATAGCAAGAAATCAAGTTTGAATGGAGTCCAGAGAAGAGAGCGCTGAAATAGAGACGCAGGCAAAGGCAAGATAACATGACGGCAGCAAGCCACAGAAACAGAGGGGCACAGAGAATGTGGGAAATGGAGACAAGGTGGAAGAGAGAGAGATAAATATCGATAAATAAAGACGAATGTAATTGGGCCAACACAAACAAAAGAAAGACGATGAAACAACTGGAAGAAGCGGAGAGTGAGAGACACCATGAGAGAGTGGGGATCAGAGAAACAGAAGAAGACGGACAGGTACACAGAGGGAGAGGGGCAGAGGAAAGAGTGGAATAGTTAATCCTCTAAATCATTGCCAGAATGTGACACGATCCACACAACCCAGGAAACAGTAAGCTTCAAGAGAATCATCTATTTCTCTCACAGTGGTTTGACGTCTGCAGCCTTCTGTGTAGGGGAAATCCACATCATCATCATGCTCTCAGTGAAGACAGTTTTCATCTCAGTTATACATGGTCATATCTTATGAAATAACAAGACTGACAAGGCTCCTGCCGAAAGATCGTGCATTGCCTATGACTATGAAATGTTTTTGGCGTTTAAGGTTTACGTTCTCAACCAACTCCAGGAATTCTCAATCTGACATCAATTCAACACAAATTTGGAGAATACCGCACTGTGTTAACTGGACTTCTAGTCTTTGGATGGTTGCTCAAGCCCATGTAGTCAATTTAGTAATCCCAACAAATTCTTCCTTTTTTGTGTTCTGCTCCTTCTCACTTCACGATTTGAAATACAAAAACCACCGAAAATAGGGGCAGAGGTAAGTCATTCGGAGTTTCCAGTCTGCTGCACCATTCAACATGCTCACGGCTGATCATCCAACACAGTTCCCTGTTGCCACTTTCCATAAAATCACTTGAACAACATTTAACACGAGGTTGAAAACATTCAATATTTTGGTTTCAGCGACCTTCTGTGGCAGAAACTTCCACAGTTTTTCACTCTCTGGATGAAGATATTTCTGCTTATCTCAGTCCTAAGTGGCCCACATCTATCTTTAGGCTGTGACTGGCTAATGTATCGTCTGTAGTTTTCCACAACATCCTTGCTGATTTAATCCTGTATACTCGCATTAGAATTTTGCAGTTTTCCATGAAAACCCTCATCATCAATTAAACACATTGAATACAATCCTATCCGTTCCAATCTCATTTCATATATCTGTGCTGCCATTCCAATAATTTGTCCATTAAAACTTTTCTGTTCTCCGTCCATCATCAGAACATCCTTCCACTGAAAAATAGACCACAGCTGCATACAATATTCCAGGTTTGTTCTCAAAAAGACCCTGCACAATTGTGGCAATTTATCCCTTGTCCTGTCGTAGAATTCCCTTGCTATGAAGATCATAACGCCATTTAGCTTTTCGTCATCTCCTAATTTACTTGCAGCAAGAAGTGCACAAAGGCACCAGTTCTTGTTGTAGGGCCTACTGTTTGTCGTTCAACAACTGATGTTTTACTGGACTCGTCGCTCTCTTCTAGTCCCAGGGCAAGTGTTATACAACAAGGAAACAGTCCCTTTTGTCCATCTCGTTCATACTGACAAGGCATTTTTCAGTTAATTCATGCCATCTGCACGCGCCTCACCCACATCCCTCCAATAGTTCCCTATCTCTGTATATGTCCCGCTGCTTCCACTTCCTCTTGCAGCTCTTTCAATCCATGCACGACTATTTCTGTAAGGAAATAATCTCTCAGGACTCTTCTGAATCGTTTCTCATGCACCATTAACCTAGACACTCCAGTTTTGGACTCCCTACCCTGGGAAAAGGATCTTGGCTATTCACTTTATCCGTGCCACTCATGTCTGTATCAATTCTATAATGCCACCACTCCTCTGACACTGTCCGGAAAAAGAAGTCGCTACTTATCCAACGTCTCCATACAACTCAAACCTTCCAGTTCCAAGAACATTCGTGTAAATTTGATCTACAATCTTTTTCGGAAAACAAAATTCGTTCCAAAGTAAAAGGACCAGAAATATAAAGCAGTATTCTAAAAGTGGTCCCCCCAATGTCCACCACAACCACAAAGTGTTGTCCCAAAGCCTTTAGTCAATACTCTTACCAATGAAGTCAAACATGCAAAATGCATTCTTTTCTACTATGTCTACCTCTGATTCCACTTTCAATGAACTCTGTACTTGCGCCACAGGGCCGTCTGTTCAAAAACACCCCAGAGTGATACTAACTTGCAACCAATGTGGCATGTCCTGGATTATTAATGATCGTGAAATCCCAACACAAGGTCCTCCAAAACTGAATAGTGCCGATTTCAGTTTCTGACACATTTCCAATTGTCTGACTATCACATCTGCTCGTTACAGTTTTTCCTCTCTATTGAGTACAGCTTGTGCTCCTTCAGTTGCACTAAGTGATCTGAGAGGATGGTGACTTCAGCACACGCATCCAGCTTCAATTTAATAGGGTGTTGCCGGACCATGAACAGGCTTTGGGAAATCAGGTTCTGACAAACATTCTCAGATTAATAGACAGTGGGAGATTGAAAGGTCAACGAGTAAGTGAGACAGAAACAGAGAATGTTAAATAGATAAGATGTAGACAGGGTGTAAGAAGAGAACGTAAAATATTCAGAAAATTTGAGGAATAAGACAAGGACAGACTTACAGGAAAATGGTGAGAAACGGAGAAAATGGAAGGACGTACACGTCGGGACTGATAACGTGGGACTGATTTATAAATTCAGATTCGCCGAGGAAGACAGAGAGTGAAAGAACAGAGGGTACGTGTAAGAGAGAAAGAGAAGAAAAGAGATAACAGAGGGATATGGCCGTGGAAACGATTGGGATTGAGTTGGGGTTCATCATGTTTTTCAGGGCATTCCGTGTTGATGCCTGTTTACTTTTTCTCCTGAGGAAGCTGGGAGACACATTCAGGTTCAGGATATGAGGTCATTCCAACTTGAGCCTGCAGGAGAGAGCAATTTGATGATGCAAGGATCAGTGATGATACATCAGGATCTAGTGACACTATTGACTGCATCATGGGCTGGGGAGAAAGCACTCAGGACAGAATGACTAATGAAGAGTCTAATAATGCGACACAATACGGAAGATGTTGCCCAACAGAGAGATCTCATACAGAATACACTGACAATCGAGGGGCATCGCTCAGAACACATTGACCATTAGAGAGACATCGCATAGGAAGGACTGACCAACAGAGATTTAATTCAGGAGTGACTGAACTATAGCGAAACATTGCACAGGCTGTGACAGCAGCATTGTCTATCTGTCTGGTTGTGTAAGATTCACTGGGCTGTGAAATCAAGCAGGGGCCTGAACGAAGATGTAAACAAACTCAGGGATCACAGTGGAACTTGTCATGGAGCCAACATGGCAGTGCAGGACAGCTTTGGTAGAATACACACAGGGCCAACACAGAGCTTCCTGCTCGGTGCTCCAGCAGGATCTTCTGTCAGTACAGAGTAGCTCTCTATATGCACACAATGAAATTGCTCAGAACACTCTCAACCTTAGTGTCGCCTCTGGAAAAGTTGAGGACAAGAGGTTTCTGGCAACTTTTAAGGAACATAATGGCTTCCTCCATGGAGTTGATGTTGATGATTGGCGGAATTTGAATGAAAACCTTCTTCTGCATCACTGCATCCGATTCATTTGCATCTATCAGGTCTGTTGAATTGGGGAACAGAAGGTGCAGGATCATTTGGAACCCAAATGGCAGGGAAAACAAGTATGTTTTATGAAATTGTAAAGTATATGGTAAAAAAAATCACAACATTGTGGGAAACAGGATGTGAACGAGGAATGTAGACGAAGAAATAAATGACAGCGGAGCCATTCAGGCCGTTGACTGTATCCCTCCATTCAATATGATCATGTTAAGTTGAAACGTTTCTCTACTTATTTCACTTAACGTTGCATCTTACCCAGCATCAATAATCGAACAAACTTGGTTATGAAAACACTCACAGCCTAACAATAAAATTTATGTCAGAGCATTACAAAAATTCAGACTCACTGAGTAAGAAGTTTGTTCGTCTATCATTCTCGATTCCAACGTCATAGAAACATTTTTGCACTTAATGGTGTTCATAGTTAAACCTAACAATAGATATGTATTGTAGAATCCCATAGAATCCTGACAGTATGGAAACAGACCATTCGACTCAACAAGCCTGCATTGACCCTCCAAACATTATCTGATCCAAAACCATCCCTCCTCCCCTGTCATCCAATGAAAAGGATACAATCCAAAACCAACCCGCCACCCTTCATCGTGAGTTTTCCCATGGCTAGCACAACCACCCCCAACTACTCCGTATTTTTAAATTAGCAAAGTCAATCGAATTAACTTACATATCATTGGATAGTGGGAGGAAAAATGTTGTGTTGAAAACGCACAGCAGTTTAGGCAGCTTCCAAGAAACGGTATTCCTGATGAAGGGCTTTTGCCCAAAACGTCGACTTCTCTGCTCCGCGGATGCTGCCTGAACGGCTGTGCTTTTGCAGCATCACTGTAATCCAGAATCGGTTTTCCAGCATCTGCAGTCACTGTTTTACCTAGCATCCAAGGAGAGAAGAATCATTATTTCTGGCAGAAGTGTTTCATTAGTAATGAGACTTGTAGGCTGGGGGGCAAAGAATTTAAGTTGGCACCACTATGTTGACTTGTCCATTCACCCTCATTCCACGTGACCGACCTGTCAATTTCTCCCGAAACCTCATCTATATATCGCATTCTCAACTGTTTTTTCAACAGCCCCACCCATCTCCCGTTTGTTTTTCTCTAAGAACCACCACCCAAAGCCCCCCCCCCCCCCCCGTCTGAGAAGCCTCATGGCTGGTAATCGGATTTTGTGCGAAACATCGTTTCTCCTTCTCCTTGGATGCCCTCTGACCTGGTGTGCTTTACCAGCGTCAGCGTCTCAACTGTGATCTCGAGCACCTGCAGTCCTCACTTTTACCTTGTGCGTAGGAGCCGGAGCACCCAACGGAAGCACACACAGACACGGGGAAAATGTGCAGACTGCACACAGGCTGTCACTAGGGGCTTGAATCAAAGCCACGTTCCTTGTGTCATGAAGCGCCAGTGCTTGTAACTGAGTCATACTGAGTCAGTGCTTCAATGTTGGAAGATCAATACAGAGAAAATGATGCACTGTTGAATGTTCATTAATAACTTAACGCCACATGTTGGACATTCAGTACTAAGGAAGTGAAGAACTGCTGTAGGGTCGATGCTGAGGGAATGCTGCACTGTTGCAAGTTCTGGACTGAAGCATTACTGCATTGTCAAAGGGCAAGTACTGAGGGAGTATTGCACTGTTGAAGGGCCACAGTGAGGAGAGCTGCACTATCAGAATGTCAGTCGTGAATGACTGCCGTATAGGCAGAGGGTCAGAACTGAGGGATCAGTGCACTGTCGGTGGCTTAGCACTGAGTGAACTGATGGACAGTTACACTAAAAGGGAGGTCATTGATGCATTTGGATTGACATTCACATTTTACACATCTGCATTTTCGAGACGTTCTGCACTATGTGGAGTTGCTGCTTTGATTATGGATGTGTATCAGTATGATATTAAGGTTTGGTTCAGACGTTTTTCTTAGGGCGACTGTCAGAATCTATTGCAGATGTGTTCGTCGGATGACCTTCCTTTGTTCTAGAATTTATATCATGCGATGTGTTTTTATATTTATTTTAAGTGATGACGTGAGTTTGACTTCGATTAAATACACAAAATGAATCCGTTAACGTTTTCGATGTTGGGAACGGTGCTAAATTAGTTTACGGAGAAAGTATAACATTGCAAGCTGTATGGAGTGTGGCATTGTCATCTTATCTTTAGGTTAGTTTCTTGTACGCTCGAGGCTAATGTTCTGTCGGTGTGGGTTCAAATCCACCACAACAGGTGCTGACATTCAAATTCCAATCTGATTTGGATACAAAAGTCTCATCCATGTTTCCATTGTTGGTAATCCATCACGTGCAATGGGTCCTCTTCCCTCAGGATAGACAGTATGTTCGCTTCACTTGTCTCTTCATCTGATTCTGGATCCTTGGAAATTGGCGATCGGAAATAAGTATTGACCACGAAAGCGAAGAACACAACCATTGTGTGAAAGAAGCACATTTCAATCATCGAATGAAATGTCCTTGCTTGAAAAGGGCAGCTCCTACCTGAGAGTACAGACGGACAGGTCTGAGACACACGTTCAAACTTCTAATAAACTTCACTGATGCAGCGTCGGTAGAAATAATTTGTGGTCGGGATAGGGCTCATGGTGTTTGAGTGGACTATGTTATCTCTGGAAGATTGCAAATAATGTTTTTGTTAGTTCATCATGATATATGAACAGTTATATTCCTTTGTAATTGTGACTTAGATTGTTATTGTCCTAAAATTGTTGATTGACAGCAATTTGAAAAAACCAACGAAGCTGAGAAATGTTGTTACCTCGATCTCCCCAAGGAGCTTCCACACAGTATAAGTCGACGTCTCTGAGAACACATCAGCTCAGTGTTTCAAATAAGGAGCTTCTGAGCTGCCTGCAGGAACAGATCACCGTGCACGGTAAAATGCACCTACCAATTCAACACGTGGAGAAGGTGTTCTACACCATCCTTGCTTTTATTGGGATTCCTGGTATGGCATTATGGCAAATGAAGTTGTTTTAATCTGCCAATGATGTACTTTCTGTTTTTTAGCTTTTCACCAATAATGTCTCCATGTACTGGCTGGTCAGTCTTTCACAAGCACCAGAACAGTGACAGCAATTCACACAGCAGCATTCTCAATACAACGGGCACTCCTAGCTTCACTAATGCAGCAGAATTTCCTGATTTCAGTGTTCTGTCATCGGTTCCGTTTTCATACGGTTTGAAGGTATGAGGACAGATCATGCAAATTAGCTCTGCAGAAGAGTCACTGGAACCGAAGCGTTAACTCTGATTTCTCTCCCACGGATGCTGCCGGATCTGCTGGGAAAATTCTAAGTTTGATCTGCAATTTAGGCTTGTTTTCTCTAGAATTTTGATGTGAACGATGACGTACAATTATTGAAAATAAAACACAGGAAAACGTGAATTGTTTCCATTGGTTGTGCATTCTAGAATGAGGGAGCTTAGGGTGCGATTTAGGTTCAGAGCGACCAAGAGAAAGGTTGGACAGATTTGGAACTCTATTAAATCCTGATATTAGATACTGGATCAGTTATGAATTTTATAATGGATAGTACATTTTTAAAAAATAATAGGAATCGGGGAAACGGCGCTATTTTGATTTTTAAAGCTTCATCTAACTACCATTCCTTCTTAAAATTCTCTCCTCCCCACCTTCCATGATCAGTGGATTATAGTCTTGACAGAATAACCTTTTGAACTTTATTTTGAGATGTACATCATGGACAGATGTGCAGGTTTACAACAGAAATGTCACAGCCGTCCTCACACTCACACATTGTCACGAAGGGAGACCTGCATCATCAGTTATGATGCCCTTGTGCAAACCAAATTGAACAGTCTTGTTTAAGATGCTGTGAAAATTTTGATGACCTGTTTCCTGGTCTTATTGGGACTCCGATCGGGATTTGGCCCAATGAACAGAGGATGACCTGATCTTAAGAGAGAGAGAAGAATTTGTTTCAATGATATTTCAATCACCAGTTCGATGACTCAGTTGCATGCGAGATTTCCAATGGGTTCTGCATCTGAGAAACTTGGAGCTGAAAACTGTCAGAATCGACGATACACATTGGGATGTACTTTTGAGAGTGGACAAAGAATTGAGATGGAAAATAACGGACAGCAGGTCATGCAGCATCGGAGGAGGAGGGCAGTCGACTTTTCAGTTTGAAATATTTCAGCAGAACTCAATGGGGTAAGGGGACACAGAAATAAACGTGTGGCATGCGGCTGGTGGAAAGATATGTGGGGTGGCAATATGTGGACCAATTCGGAGGTGTCTGTGATTGGTCAGTGGGAAAACTGGAATGTCTGGGTGGTGAGGAAGATGGACAAGTCGAGTCAGGTCAAGGCGGTGAAGGTTGGGTCTGGGATGAGATGAGTTGTTGGAAGATTTGGGAACTGCTAAATTCTATTTAAACGTCGTAAAATCTTAGTGTTGCTGTCTGGAGCAGGCACGGTTAATTTATGATCAGTAATTCATTGCTTCTGTTACTATTTGTATTCCACAGTTAATTTGCTGGCAATTGCAACTCTTTCCGGGGTAAAGTGCGGTGTTTCTCCTTGTACTACTCGCTACCTGCTGGTGATGGCAGCTTCCGATCTGATGGTCATTATCACGACTGTTCTCCTGTGGAGATTTCGTTTTTATTATTATGGACGAACCTTCCTGCACATCATTCCTGTGTGTAATATTATTGGATCCATGTGTCGTGTAGCCACTGACTGCTCTGTCTGGTTCACTGTCTCTTTCTCTTTTGACCGATTTGTTACCATTTGTTGTCAGAATCTGAGAACGAAATATAGTACTGAGAACACTGCAACTCGTGTTCTATCAACAATCTGCACTTTGTTCTGTTTGAAAAACATTCCCTGTTATTTCGCATATGAACCATTAAGAATAATCAACAATGTGCCATTCTATTGTAGGACAAGGTCAAGCTACTTTACTGAGACTTGGTGGGTAGCATTCGATTGGCTTGATACGGTTTTAACACCTTTGCTGCCATTCGTTTTAATTCTGTTGCTTAATGCTGCGACAGTCAGACATATTTTATTGACCAGTCGAGTCCGGAAGAGGCTGAAGGGTGTGAGCAAAGGAAAGAATCGCAGTGATCCCGAGATGTCAAGCAGAAGGAAGTCTGTGATATTACTCTTCACCATATCTGGGACCTTCATCCTCCTGTGGTTAATCAATGTTGTAAAATTCTTCTATTATGCAATTCAAAAAGTCAATCCTGCCGATTTTACATCTTTTCTATCTGACTTCAGGAGAGTTGGTTATATGCTGCGGAACCTGAGTTGTTGTACAAACACGTTTATTTATTTAGCAGCATTACCTAGGTTCAGAACGACGATTAATTATGCAGTAAAATACCCGATTACACGAATTTCTTGCTTTTTAAAAAATAAATAAGACTAATTATCACACATGGTGTCATTACATTTTTTAAGCATTACCTGGCCCATTCCAATGGCTGCTACTTCAATGCAGTCTAAAGGAGAAATTTCCTGTCGTGTGTTGAAAAGTCACTATTGATTGATCCATTATCATGTGTAACGATGTACAAAGAAAAGCTGTTTTTCAGAATACTACAGTCAGATTATAGTAAGTTAAACTGTGAAGATCAAAAGACTAAAACCGAGACATACGCGTTACATTTCAGACAGCATGCACTCGATGACACCAACCTTAGCAAGGTAAGTATTATTTGAGGTTGGAACCCGAATATTGCAGCAAAGCTCCCTCGTGTTGACAGTGATACAATGGCACTCTCTGCTGGCCTCCCCACGCCACTTTATAGGGGCTGGTCAAGGATTCAGTTGCAGAAGGAAAGAGGGAGGGCAGCCGTTCACAGCATTACAAGACCATCATCAGATCGGGACATGCGTCGATTTAAACTTCGACTCAGCAGTGTTAGGTCAGAAAGTAAATTGAAAGTGGGACAAAGCACAGGATGTTACTCTATTCGCTCTGCCACCGTTTAGGAAAACAAGTGTCTCAGGTTTCAATAGTGCTTGAAATGGGATAAAGAAGAAAAGGTAACTCATTATTGGAAGTTTGCTTTCAAAATCAGTTTTGCTCTGGGATGTATTTATTTTACAGAACGCAATTCCAAATCATGTGCATGGTTTTAACGTGTTGAAGTAATAAATTCGACTGCTTAAGATTCTCCTCGCCTCGCTACTTTGATAAACACACCACTCTCTTTGCCCGATTCAAAGAAGATATTAATATAGTTTTATCGCTTCACAGTCGTTCTGGTTACAATGTTAACTATGTAGCACGAAATTATTCATTAAGAAAACGTAGGAGTGCAGATGTTGGAGAGACAATCAAAGAGTGTGGCACTGTAAAAGAACAGTAGGTCAGGCAGCATCCGCGGTACAGGCGAGTCGACGTTTCGAGGGTAAGTCCTAAACCAGAATGCAGAGGGTCAAGTGGTATGAGAGATAAATGGGGTGTGAAGTGGGGTTGTGGGTAAGAAAAGATATTCGAAAGTCGATAGTCGGATGCAGGTAAGGACAACTGTGATAGGTCTGCGAGCAGGCTGGAGCGAACGGGTGGGAAGGAAGACAATCAGATATGATAGATCCAGATATCTGTGCCAAGTTAGAGGGTTAGATCGTGATGAGAAAGTGGAAGGGGACATTAGGCAGTTGGTGAACTCAAGTTTGATTACATGATATTGAAGAGATCTGAGGCGGAAGATATGGTGTTCTTCCTCCACTTGGGGGGTGGATTTGATTTGGTAGTGGAAGAGGCCCAGGACCTGCATTTCCTTGGGGGAAATTAAGGGAGATTTGAAGTGGGTGGCACAGGGCGGTAATGTTAGTTGCTGCATACATCCAGAGATGCCCTCTGAACCACTCTGCAAGTTGGCATCCTGTCACCAAGATGCAGTGGCAACCACATTGAGAGCAACAGATACATTAGATGAGGTCGGGGTCCATGCGAGAAAATCTCCGCTGAATCTTCGTGAGGTACTTCCTGGTCAGTTTAATTTGGGAACTATATGCCACATTTTGCTCCACCAACCAAATTCCTCAATCAATTTTTACAGCTTCCGCCATTTCTTCCAGAAGTTCACTCCATACACGCACCACACTCTGTGTGACTTCTTTCCTGTTTCGAAACTAAACCCATAGTAAATCAGTAGATGAGTGCTCAAACATCCTCTCTCCCATCGTAATGCTGTCCTTCACTAACATAGGCACACCTCCCCTCTTTTCTCATCTTCTCTGTTCTGACTGAAACATCTAAATGCTTGAACCATTCCAGACACTGTTCTATCCATGTCTCCCAAAAGACCCCAACATCAAAATCCCAGGAACCAATGCATGCTGCAGGCTCACACATCTTATTCCGGATGCTCCTGGCATTGAAGTAGACGCACTTCATACCCCACTCCGGCTTGCTGGTTCACCCTTGCAACCTTGAAATCTCATTTCTGATCTCAGTACGCTTACGTCCTGGACACTGTAAATTCGAATTAGTTTGCCATCGCTCCGTTGAATTAGTTTAAACCCTCTCAAACAGCCATAACCAAATTCCCTTCGAGGATATAAGTACCCCTCTGGTTCAGATGCGAACCATCATGTTTGTCGAGATCCCACCTACCCCATAATTACCACCAATTATCCAGGTATGCGAAACCCTCACACCTGAACCATCCTTGTAGCTCCGTGTTCAACTAGTCCCTCTCCCGAGTCCTCACCTTGCTGGCATGTGGAACCCGCAGCAAACCAGTGATAACAAATCTGCTTGTTCCAGTACTAAGACATGAGGCACAACATTTATACAGAGAATGATCCATGTGTGGAATAAACTAACCACGTATTGACGGATGCATGTGTATGTACAACGTTTAAAATACATTTGTAGATTTACAAGGATACTCAAAATTTAGACCAAAATGGGCCAAACAGTGGCAGCTTGGACTTATTCAATTTCGGAATATGGTCAGATTTGACAAGTTGAAGTGAAGAGTACGTTTACTACACTGTTCAACTTTATCTTTTTTATAACTCAGCAGTTTCTCTCTGAGGGGGAAATCTATTTCCTCTATTTCCCACTGTTAGCCACGCTCCTCATGCTGTCCCAGGACGTTCAAATTGGGTTCACTGACGGCAAATCATCTCCAATGAAAATTTCGCAAAAATAAACCTATTTATTAATAAAAATGCCGTGGTTTCTGGATTGAAATTGGGAAGAAACAAGCATTTCACGTGGTTTGAATTTGTTTTGCGAATATCCTTTTTTTGACCAGACCTTTGTGAAAGAAAGGCTGCTCATGAGCGCTATGCAAGTTGCATCAAATAAACATGGCACCCTTCAATCCTGCTGTTGTCCCACTTTAGGCACGTTACCTATTCCAGGCCTGCTTCAAGTCAGGAACTCAATTTTCTCATTCCGACTTTAAAGGATCTCCCAGAGTTTTGAAAAAAATCCCAATCCCTTCTCGTAGTCATCTACCTGAAGAATGGGCAGTTCTCCGAAACTAATACTTCCAGATAAGCCCGTTGGACAATAATCTGGTGCTGTCTTCTCTTGAGCTTGTCCAACACATCCACGTCATGGAGAAATGAACAGGGCAAGATCATTCAGCATACGAGCCTTGAATATCATCAGGGCTGGTTGGACATTCCTCAGGTCCATTTTCCTGCCCTTTTCCCATAACCCTCTATTCCTGGACAGAACAAGAATTTATCCCACCCTTAAATATGTACAAGAAATCTAAACCCCCACCTCATTGGCGAGAACTTCCAAAGATTGACAACCCTAGAGCGAAAACATTCCTCCTCATCTCGCCCTTAACTTCGTATCACTTTATTGAAACTCTGCCCTCTGATCATAGATATGCCCAGGAAGGGAAACATCCTTTCAGCATTTACACTGTGAAGCCTCTAAAAAATAGGAGATATTTAAATGAGATTACCATTCAAGGCTGAGATGGACAGATATATTTTAACTCGTTGAAAAAAGGCAAAATTTTGATGAGACTTTAATTCTGATACAGGCTCAAAACACTGTCAAAATTCAGTCGGATGGGCAGCGTTTGTGGAGAGAAAAAACAATGAGTACATGAATAGCGGTACACCTCGTTACGAATCATCATTATGGGAATCAAAGTTTATGGGTGAAGGTCATGAAAATGAAGTTGAAATTATTGAACTATCTCCGTTATTTTTGAATGGATTCGAATTGACGGGCTGACTGACGTCCTTCTGCGCTCGTATCTCACTAGAAATTCAAAGTTTCCAGTACTCACTCCTTCTGCGCATGCTCCAGAAAAGTTTCGGCACTGCACCTGTCAATTGGAACCCATCACGCATAATGCAGTAATTCTGGTATTATGAGCGTGCATATTGGAGCTGTGATCATCGTCGAGTCGTTAAGGTTATGGAATTAGCATGAGCTCCGTGGAAATTCTTGCCATTAAGACTTTTTTCATGACTATAAAGGCACGACCATGGATTTGTTAGTACCACAGAATACGGACCTTGCTTTTTCCTTTTGTGAATCCGTCAGCATCACAAAATTAGCAGTCTGAAGCTGTAGAATCTTTGGACATAGTAGCGTTGCCAATTCATCTGAGACACTGTTTCAAAATTCTACTTCCTGCGAAGATAAGTGTGTACTTTACACAGCTGCTCTATTTCCCCGTACCTCACCTCCAAAAAATGTCAGAAACTATCTTTGGAGAAGCAAGTGACAGTTCAGATTTGAATCAAGAGGTGTATATTGTTTCCATGCTGCAGGAAATGTGAGGAGATGCAATGTGAATATAAATGCTTGTGCGTGAACGGTAAAATGTTGTGTAAAGATTTGAGGCTGTATTTGAGAATGTGGTGATGGAACAGGCAGAGCAGTTCGGGGACTCTTCCGGTAATAACGTAGTCTATGTTTCAGGCATAACATTTCATCATGAGTCTTTGGAGGGTTATGCCCGAAACGTCGACACTTCTGCTCTCAAAGGCTGCCAGACCATCTGTGCTTTTTCCCTTCACCAGACTTTTTCGACTCAAACTCTCCATCATCTGCAGATGTCATTTTCCATTTGTGTCTGACAGATAGGCAGGCTGTTATAGAGACAGAGTGGAGTGTAGACTGGAAAGAAGAACTCTCCTTGGAGCACTCTATATGAGTGTTAACTTAGAGTGACAGTCAATGAAAGAAATATTTTAATAGGTCCTTTCAATACCTTCATACGACAGAAAAAGCTTTGGTGTGTTGATGTGTTTCCGATGTGCTCTCAACCCTATCATCTATTTACAGAATCTGACAAAACGCAGGACGACTGTGGTGAAAAAAAAATCTCTCCCGCTTTCAGCCATGAAGGTAATAATGTTCAGTCCATTCACTACCTCTGCTGCTTAATTTCAGTTTCAGTTACTGGGCTTGGGGAAGTGGGGGAAGCGCGGGAGTGGGCAAAGTGCTGACCTTTTCAGTCATCAAGTCAGGACCGTCCTAAAATGATACGTTCCCAGCTTCAGTCCACACTGGGAGTTCCTGATCATCGGGAAGTGAGTTTCTCTTTTGCTGAACAACCTGCTGTAAGGAGTTATCCCAAAAGAATGTGCAATTATGACCAAAGAAATATGCATTTACAGAGTGCAAGCCACCATCTGAAGCCAACTCAAAAAGTTTCAATTTCAGTTTGGCAATTTCCGAATTACAGACGCTGGAGGACATTAGAAGTCCATTCCTGCACACTGAGATCCCTCAGACAGTGATCTGACGATGAGTAGTTCACCTGTTTTCATTCACGATGACTGAAGGATAAACATCTGACAGCAGGACTTTTGGGTTAATTTCTCTTTTCCCCATTGCCTTTCCATTTGTGATCATTTAAAATCAACCGTTATATTCTACCCGCATATTTTCACCGAAATGACAATTTGTCCAGATAACATCTTTTGTGAAAGGTAAGTAATAATTCATCCGAAATCCTCTGGAATGCATTCCAATATAAGCTTCTTCTCTGTGGCCAATGCCTTAATCAATCTGCAGCTTTGGCAAGTTATGGTATTCGCATGCCGAATGCAGCATTTCAAAGCAAAACACTTTTATGCCTTGGTTCCATAATTCTGGCAAGTGATATCAAAGAGGGAAGATAAACTGGTTCAAGGACGTAGAATGATACAATCCCTACGGCACATTGAGTCCACATCGAACCTCCAAACAGACATAATCCCCACGCTGTCTCCGTTACTCTACATTTGCCAAGGCGAAACAACCTCATCTGCAAATTCCCGAAAACTATGGGAAATTTAGCAACTTCACAATCCACCCAAACTGTATGTCTTTGGATTGGACGAAGAAACTGAAGCATCTGAAGGAAACCTATGCAGATCGAGGAGACTGAGCAAACTCCACAGAACCCGAGGATTCAATTGAACCCGACTGTGTAGCCCAGTGAGGCTGCAGTGCTACCCATTGCACTAAAATGCCCATGACATTAAATGCTCACTGGATAAAAAAAACGCAATGCTGTCATCAAACTGGGAGAATCTCTCGGTAAATGCCGTCCAATTTGGAGAAGAAGCATCTGTGAACTATCCAACCATTTTATGCATCTCTGCCAATTCCAGTTGAAAAGTAATTATTTAGATAGGAGGATTCGTAAACCGAGCATCCCACATACTCATCTCAACATTTGTCTGACCAAATATTGAGATTGTGGATCCAAAATAAAACTATTTAATTCGTTCGGGACACACAACTGTGCAGTGGATGACAGTCACCTTCAGAGTCAGTGTATCTCCACTTTGACACAAGGAATAATTGGTCATAAGGGGTCATGATATACACTTAGCGAGCAGGTTTCATGAAAACACTGAAGACTTTTAATCATATGTAAAGAGAAATCCGATCACAAGGGAAATGGGTGGTCCACTGAAAGTCACAGGAGTAAATATATGCTTGAGAATTGGGTGAGATTCTGAATGCATACATTGCGTCGGTATTCACCGTGGACAGTGAAATGGCAGGTGTTGAGGTTGGGTATAGATATTTGATTACAATATGTCAGGTCGCCTTTAGGAGGGAGTATGCATTGGGTATTATCAAAGGCACTAAGGTGGACGTGTCAGTGAACACGATGGAGGTCGTAGGAGACTGGTAACATATTGATGTTGCCCCCTTGTTTAAGAAGGTTAACATGGATAATCCAGGTAATTACAGACCCGTGAGCCTGACGTCAGTGTTAGGGAAGCTACCGGACATGATAATGAGGGATAGGGTATGCGCCAATTTGGAATAAAATGCGTTTGTCATGGTGATAACATGGTGTTGTGCATGGAAGGCCATACCTAACAAACTTAATAGAATCTTTGAAGAGGTGTCAAAGGCACTTTATCAGGGAAGGGATATAAATGTAACATATATAGACTTCAGTAAGGCGTTTGATAAAGTTCGCCATGGTAGGCTGATGAAAAAGTTGAATTTGCATGAGATCCATGGTGTTCTACCTAGAAGAACAGAGAACAGGTTGGTCAACAAGAGAGAGAGAGAGAGAGAGAGAGAGAGAGAGAGAGAGAGAGAGAGAGAGAGAGAGAGCTGAATGGAAAAAAAAGGTACACGAACAAAAGCCGTGCATTTAAAAAAAAACAGAATTCTGTTAAGTAGTGGAGAGTAATAGTGGATGGGTGTTTTTCAAAATGGAAACCTGTGAGCAGTTGGTGTTCTACGGGGATCGTGCTAGGACAACTGTTGCTTGTGATAAACATAAATGATTTGGAGGGTGATGTAGGTTGCCCCATTAACACGTTTGCAAATCACGATGAGGTTTGTCGAAGAGAAGATAGTGAAGGTGACTGTCAGACAATACAGCAGACTATAGATGGATTGGAGAACAGGGCAGAGAAATGACAAATGGAGTTCAGTCATTCAAATGCGAAGTGATGCACTTTGGAACATCCAATTAAAGAGTGAACTGTCGAGAAAATGGAACCGTCCTGGGGAAAATTGAAGTTCAGAGAGACCTCGTTGTTCAGGTCCATTGTCCCCTGAAGCTGGCAAAGCAGATAATTAAAGTGGGAAAGAAGGCATCCGGCATGCTTTCAATTATCGGACGGGATATTGAGTACAGTTGCATAAGACTTTAGTTCAGCCATTTTGGAGTATTCTGATCTCCGCATTACCAAACGGATGTGGATGATTTGAAGAGGGCGCAGAGGAGATTGAGCAGCCTGTTGCCTGTTATGGAGATTGTTAACTGTGAGGAGAGTTTGAGTAGATTATGATTATTTTCATTGGAAAGAAGGGATGAAAGAAAGAAGAGACCTGATTGCGGCCGTCAAATCCATGAGATGTGTTGACAGGGCGGATAACAAGAAGACTTTTCACAGAGTAGATGAGTCAACTACTAGGGACCACGTGATCAAAGTAAGAGGGCAAAGTTTAGCAGAGATATACGTGGAGCTCTCTGCATTTAGAGGACAGTAGATGCCTGGAAAGCGTTGCCAGTTGAGGTGGTTGGGGCAGGAAAGATATCGTCATTTAAGATATATCTGGCCAGGAACATGAATAAGCAGGGGGAAAAGGGATACAGATCCTTAGAAGATAGGCGACAGGTTTAGATCGAGCATCTGAATCGTCACAGGCTTGGCGGGCCGAAAGGACTGTTGTGGTGCTGTAATGTAATTTGTTCTTTATTCTTTAAAGATAGGCTTTACAAGAGGTATCATTGGAAATACAGTTTGGATAGTTAGGACACATTTTGTAGATTTTGTGAATATACCACTGCGTGTAGAAGTATAAACTCCCACCTCCCACATGCATCCTCCTTATCGAGGTTTGGTATGATGAGTTATGCGACAATGTTCCTGTTTTTCCCCAAATAGCTTTCAGTGAAGATGCAGATTTTCGGGTTCACCTTCAGTATGACTGAACGTAGGAAAATAATAACTCCGACCTGAGAAGTTTAGGAGGGGTGCACATCAGCCCTTCAACACTACTCCAACATTGGAGACAATGATTACTGAGGTCAACTCCTCACTGGGATTTCCTGAACACTGAACACTTCTTGACCCTTCAACCCAAAGTTAATTCAAAACCTGTATCTCTGCGTTAATTTTGTTCCGTGCCCTAGCATCACTTAGATTTAGGGGAGAGATTACATCAGATTCGCTCCTGTATGGAAACAGGCCCTTTGGAATGATTCCCACAGATCCCAACACTTTTACACAAGGATATCTCTCCACAACTTTGGATAAATCTCTTCCTTCTATTGTTCTCCAATTCATAAATGTCTGAATCTTTCTTTCTGATGTCAGAAAGCTTTTTTTTTTATTTTGGCTAAGGGGTGTCACCGTGAACTCCAGTGATAGACCAAATGACGTGCGAGTCTGAAAGGGTGTTCTGTTCCCACAATACTCCACCCCATACTTTTTGCAGACGTTCCAGAGAACTCCAGTGGATTCATGGAGACTACAACTCCCACAATCGACCGAGGCAGGTAAACTTGAAACAGCGCATGTGGGAAGCTGTCACGGGAATCTGTAAATGTTTAAAAAGTGTTTGGGATGGTACGCGTTCAGCTCTGTAATTCGTAGAGAAAGGCCGCATGCGGGTTTTTTCAGTGGGTAGAGACAAAAAAACTACAGATGATGGAATACAAGGTAGACGAGCAGGAGGTTGGCAAAACGCAGCAAACTAGGCAGAATTAAGAGGTGGCGACGTAAATGTTTCGAGTGCGAAACTTCTTCAAGAACTGTAACACCAGAAACATTGATTTCTCCCCATCCTGGTGCTGCCGGGTTTATTCATTAAATTATGGGTACAACATCCCCACTGCCAAGTCGTTCTTGGTCCCACTCCCACGGTCATCTTAATACAACAATACAACAAGAAAACTTGGAAGACAGTAAGTACTCTGGTCTCCCAACCAATCAGAGCTGCCCTATTGCCTGAGTTTCAACGTTGAACGATGAACTTGTATAGCTGCTCCTTCTTGCTAAGCAGAGCTTTTGCTGCTGCTGCTGCTGTCTGAATAAAGGTGAAGTTTCACCTAGAATCCAACTTCCTCTAGGGTGAGCACAGCACTGTCAAAACAATATTATATCTTTTTTTCTGTCCATTTCCTCTCTTATAAAATTCTGAGATTAAATATTTTACTTGTAGAATTGAAGGAAAACGAGGAGAACCCAGAAAGGGAGCAGAGACTGTCCAGTACAAGAAGGGTTGACTCTTTATTTGTTCATAGAAACTTGAGGAGAATGTGGTGGGTATACATTATGGTCAGCGGCCTGACACTGGTGGAAGAGATGGTGTGAGGTGGAGGGTTACACAGATTTCGTGGAAGAGGGAAGAAAATGCCACTCTCTAGAATCGGGAATTGTTTGTTCTGAGTTTTGCTTATGCTTATTAACTGTGTAACTCCTTTTATATGATACTAGAAGTCAAAGTTTGACAGAGAGATGCGTTCTGTGACTAGCCTCTCACATGGTCTCTTGCTGTCTCTCTCTTCTCCCGTTCAAAAGACCTCTGCTTTTGATTTTTTTTTTCCGAAAGTTCCAAAACAACGCAAAAGCTTACAAATCCTTAATGAATTCTTCAAGAAATCGAAGAAATGAGCTGCAGCACGTAATGAACCTCAAAGCAAAAAAAACCCACAAGTAACACGAGTCCCTCCCATTTCCCATTTAATTTCATTTATCCCATGAAGACTGCATCGTATTCTGGGTGCATGAGCCTTTAGCTGATTTTCAAACTTTCAAAGACTCAATGAGACGTGCAACATGGAGGAACTAAAAAATGCATTTCCATGGGGAGGGATTATATTCCACGTCAACACTGGAGTTTCTTCAACATGGTCACAGCTGGGAGAGGCCATTTATCTTCTCGGAATATGGGAAGGAATTCACAGATGTGTTTGCCTCTGGAAACACAGCGTGCTTCCACTGGAGAGAGGACACTCATCTACACTGAGTGTAGGGAAACAAACAGTGAATATTTTTCCCTGTTGAGACACGTGCTGGCAGATGAGGCTAGTTTGGGTTGGGATATCTGGTCAGCATGGACGGGTTGAACAGAAGGGTCTGTTTCCATGCTGGACATCTCTATGACTCTATGACCAGTGAGGTCACACAGGGGAGAGTTCAACCGTCTGTTTGCAGTATGTAAATCTAATAACTCAACTTTCCTGTTTGTAGATGAACCATTCAATTCACACTGCCGTGTTTCCATTTAATTTTTGTCATTGTAGAAAGGCGATGTACTGTCGAATTCTGACTGGATAAAAGTTTATTCACCTGGACTGAGTGTGGGAAAGCATTCACTCAGTCATCAAAACTGTGGAAAGACATGCTTGTTAACAAATATCTGTAGAGGCAGGAGTTGGATCTTCTGTGAATCGACAATTTCCATGATCTTTCAAATTGAATTCCAAGGTCTCAACCATAACCGTGCATGAGCACACAAAGGCAACAGTTACGTCACAAAATGCAAACTCCCCTCCATGTCATGTACCAGCCTCTGGTTGAGCTATGCTAGCTGTTCCTTTACCATCACTTCGTCAAAGTCCTGTGGACAATTTTCATCTTCAGATTGAATGCAAATGGTTCTGCAAATAATTTCAGGTTTTCAAGACTGAGGAATGTCTCAAGGAAGCAGCTGTTGATACTTGCCAGAATGAGACTTCCAGAAGGACAATACACTGACTGAAACAGAGAAAACAGGAGCAGGAACAGGCCATCCAGCCCATCTTGCATGGTCTCCCATTCAGCATGCTCACTGCTCATCCTGCATCTTGGCCCCATTTTCTCAGTTCTCTCCGTCCCGTGTGATATATTAAATCTCCAATGTATGATCAATCTTTTTCTTGATTCCATTGAGAAACTTACCTACATAGCTGTTTACGGTTGAGAATTTCAGATTGAAAGCCAGTTCCATTCAATATGTTCTCCTCTATGTCTGGACACTTTGACCTTTGGTTTGAGAATCGAATCCCAGAACTGGTGAAACATCCTTCAGGCGTCTGATGTGTTCAAAACTGTTACAATCGGAGCTATACCACTCAGATCTCCACGGTGGCGGGCTGGTTAGCAATGATGCTTCAATGCATCAGAGACCCATGCTCAGTTCTCACCTCAGGCGACTGACTGTGTGGTGTTTGCGCATTCGCCCCGTGTCTGCGTGGGTTGGCTTCACTGTACTTCCAAAACTCTAAAGACATGTGTAGGATCCGTGAATTTGCCACGATAAATTGCCAGTTGTGTAAGGTGAAGTGGTAAATGTAGTGGATTGGGTCTGGGTGGTTAGCGCTTCAGCGAGTCGGTGTGTACTTATTGGGACGAAGGGCTTGTTTGAGAATGTAAGTAATCTAATCTCCCCCTGCCCCACTCATACTTCTGATTATATGTACAGGTGAAGCAACCTTTCCTCAGGATCCATCCTCTCACATCGTTTGTTAGGCAGGCGAACCTTCGTTGCACTCCCATTGAATGCCCAGTTCACAATTCCAGGCTTTGAGTTAAGTGAGATTTCCGACTGGATATTATAACATTGGAATATGAAAATGTTGCGTGTGCATTCACATCTCATCATATCACTTTGCTGTCTGATTCATGTGAGGCATTTTAAAAATGTTTACAGAATAAATATACTGTGGTGAAAAGTGATTCATGTTTGCAGAAAAAATAGAAAATAAAACAAAATACTCTGAGTTGAAATGTTGAGAAATTATTAAACGTTATTTTCCACAGGGGTTATGCGATGCAAAATGTAACATGATAATAGAGACAACAATGTGCAGGACAAATAATACACTGTGGTTATTGACATTGTGTCACGAACATGTGTAAGTGTTGTGAATTTCTCTTGGTCTGGAATTCCATTTCCCTGAAGATATTAACATATATTTCGGGACTTCCCGTCGCACAGTCGCTCTGTGGCACATTCTACACACGTAAGCACAAAACCATGCGGACACAGAACCTCTCATGCAAACTCCAGCACACAGACAGTCGTAAAATCAAAAACACTAGTATAAACGCACTGACACATGCTCACAAGCACAATCAGACATTGATTGTCAAGTTGTCAGTAACAAACACACATATACACACAAACTGTAATGCAAGTACCGTCAATATCATGCGCGTGCACACATACACTTGCAAACAGAGAAACACACACTAGGAACCTTATGCACTTACAAACTTAATCAGTCTATTTTCACATTCCTTCTCACGTACTTGTAACACTGTCTGACCTATATGTACTCAATGACAAACTCGGTTACCCTTACAGGCACACAATCCTTCACACAAACACACATGCTTTAACACACGTGCGTTCTCATTTAGACGCATACGATCTGCAACATATCTGTCTGACATCTGCACATTCCATCATACACACACGAGAACATTCTCTCAAAGCACACACGCACCTGCACGGCGAAGCTGCAGATCCAGACTGAAGCTCCATCATTTTTTTAAGATTCTAAAACACGGACATTTCCTTCACAACCACGGAAACACACGCAAGAGTGGGGCGTTGTGAGTGCACGTCATTTGATCGTTAGTCACTCTCAATACCTTATATTATATACTTTATCCAGTCAAACTACATTTGTCCACGCCCAAAACACCCAGAATCATTGAACATAGGTCTTGAGCCAAATCTGTTTAATCTGATCTCTCGGCAAAGTAAAACGAAACATGTTGAATATGTCGAGGACTCAAACTCCACTCCACCAAACTCCCTCTACATCGTATTATCCGTCGTCATTTCCGCTATCTCCAAACGGACCCCACCACCAGGGATATATTTCCCTCCCCTCCCCTATCAGCGTTCCGAAAAGACCACTCCTTCCGTGACTCCCTCGTCAGGTCCACACTGCTCACCAACCCAACCTCCACTTCTGGCATGGTTCCCTGCAACCGCAAGAAATGCAAAATGTGCGCCCACACCTCCCCCATTACTTCCCTCCAAGGCTCCAAGGGAACCTTCCATATCCGCCACAAATTCACCTGCACCTCCACACACATCATTTACTGCATCCGCTGCACCCGATGTGGCCTCCTCTGTATTGGGGAGACAGGCCGCCTACTTGCGGAACGTTTCAGAGAATACCTCTAGGACACCGGGACCAAACAACCCAACCAGCCCGTGGCTCAACACTTCAACTCCCCCTCCCACTCCACCAAGAACATGCAGGTCCTTAGACTCCTCCATCATCAGACGATAGCATCATGATGGCTGGATGAATAGCGCCTCATCTTCCGCCTAGGAACCCTCCAACCACAAGGGATGAACTCAGATTTTTCCAGTTTCCTCACTTCCCGTCCCCCCCTCTTGTATCAGTCCCAACCCTCGAACTCAGCACCACCTTCCTAACCTGCAATCTTTTTCCTGACCTCTCCGCCCCCCACCCCCACTCCGGCCTATCACCCTCAACTTAACACCCTCACCTTAACCTCATTCCACCTGGTGCATTTCCACCGCCCCGCCCCCAAGTCCCTCAAACCTACGTTTTATCTTAGCCTGCCTGGCACACTTTCCTCATTCCTGAAGAAGGGCTCATGCCCGAAACGTCGATTCTCCTGCTCCCTGGACGTTGCCTGACCTGCTGCGCTTTTCCAGCAACCGATTTTCTGCCCAAATAGTTATGAACCAGTCCGTCTGCCGAGCTAAATTCTAAATGGAAATGAGGAAGTCGTCCACAGTCTTTTACCATCAAATTTTCGTAATGTTTGGACATATTTGTACTTACCCTACCGGTTTGTTAGCTATGAGGAGTTGCACACCTTCACTTCCACCTTGTAACTATCCTTCTGTCATTTGAGTTATATTTTGCTTCAAGTTCCATCTTCATCTTTTCCATTTCAGACATTCATTCAATTTTTTCTCTCGTTTTCTTCCTCTTTCTCCTGCTTGTAACCGCAATTCAAAATGCTTCAGTCCCTTTTCTTCCTCCTCTTTCCTTTTCCTTATTTTCTAATTCTAATTGTTTAATTTTCGATTTAATTTTTCTATCTGCATTGCAGTTACCCTTTCTCAGATATAACTAAGTATTTGACCGATTCTTGTATAATTTGAGGTTTCTTCCTTTTTCTAGTTGAAACAAATATTAGCCTGTTTGCTCAGACTAAAAGTTTAAGAACATTTAGCCATTCAATAAAGTAAAGGTAGATCTTTCCGTGCCGTTAGCTATACGTACTCGCCCTCTCACCATTAACATTACTTCCCTTCCTACCGAAAATATTAGCTATGTTACATTCAAATACGTTCACTGAGAAACTCTTAACTATTTCACAAGGTTCGGAATGCCACAGAATCACAACTCTCTGCGTACAGAATGTTCTTCTCAGTTCAGACCGAAACCCGTTCCACCTAATATTTAGGCTATTCCCTCTTGTCCTAGACTAATCCGCCAGTGGAAACATCCTCTCTACTTCTCTAGTATAACATCCGAGGTTTCTGTGAGATCCACAGTCATTTTTCTGAATTTCAATGGATTCAATCCAGTCTACTCCATCTGTCCTCGTAAGCCGAGCGCCTCTACGCCAGAATCAATCCAGTGAACATCCCTTGCACCCCTCGTCGTGCTACTACATCATTTCTCAAGTAGGGAGACCAAATCTGCAAGCTGGACTCCAGCGGCGGGCTCACCAACAACCTACATAACTGCAACATGACCTCTCTACATTTAAAATCAATCCCTGTCCAATTGTAGGCAGAATTTCATTTGCCTTATGAATTAATTGTTGGTGCTGCAGACCAGCGTTCTGGGGATCATACACACGGGTCATTCAGCAGAGCAGCGTGTTGTAATTTCTCGCTATTGAAGTGAAATTCCTTTTCACTGTTAGTCCTAATGGAATTGATGACGTCATGTTTATTAACATTGTATTGCCTCTTCTAGATGTTGGCCCACTCACTTAAACTATCGAAGTTCCTTTGCAAACTTTCACAGCCCTTCGGACATTTTGCTCTAACACTCATCTTCCTGTCATCTGCAAACGTTGCCACTTTGCATTTGTTCCGCAACTCCAAATCAACAATCTAAATTGTGAATAGCCGAAGATACAACACTGATCCCTGAGGCAACCCATTAAACAGTAACTATCAAGCAGAAGAGTACTCATTTATCCCCACTCTTAGCTTCATGGTGTTTCCCGTAAGCCTTCGCATTGTATCTTATGCAGCATCCTTCTGTGTTGTAGAATGCCTTTTGGAAATCTTGATGCACAACATATACTGGATCCACCTTGACCACCATGGTTATAAGTCTTTATAGAATTCCAATGAATTAGTTATGATAACCTGCCCTTCAGGATATCATGCTGAGTCTGCCCAAATGAACAATTTATATCAAGATACCTTACAACTGCACCTTTGATAATAGACTCAAGCATTTGTTCCACTCCAGAAGTTAAGCTAATGGATCTATGATTTCCCATGTTTGCCTACTTCCAGTTGAAAACACTGGCGTCACATTTGATGTTTTCTGATTTGCTGCACTGTCGCCGAGTCCAGTTAATTTCGGAAAATTACGACAAATGCACTTGCTGTTTCCTTCCTCCAACCTTTTGTCACATTGGGCTGCATTCCATCAAGGTCAGGAGACTTGTCTACCATTCACTCCATTCGCCTGCCCAACACTGCCTTTCTTGCGATAATGATTGCTTTCAGGTCCTCCGCTACCTTCTTGTCTCTGTCAATTTCTCGCATGTTATTCGTTTCCTCCACTCTGATGACATAAACAAAATAACTAGTCAAAGTCTCAGCCAGTTCCTCATACCCCATCACCAAATTCTTCCTCACCTCCGCTGAAGAATTCTATTACTTTAGTGAATATTTATTGTTTCACATATGAAATGATACTTTTGCTTGTTTTACACATTTTGTGCTAGTTCTGTTTTTTTCTCATAATCAGTCCGAGTTTCCTTTATTACACTCTCTGTGGCATTCTGTTTACCTTTAAGCCTTGCCTGGTCTTCTAGTTACATCCGATCTTAACCACATTACATGCCTTCTCTTTCCATTTGATAGCCTGCGCGTTTTCCTGAGAGACGAATGACAGTTTACCCCTTTGCTGTAGCCCTTGCTTTTCACTGAGATGCACTTCTGCTGAGCACTTCGAAAAATTGTTTTGAAAGTTCTTCACTCTTCGTCAACTAATCCACCATAAAGTTTTTGCTTCCAATCTACTTAGGCCAACTCCTCACTCAGCCTATTGTCATCAATCTTGTTCAAGCTCTTGATCCTTGTTTTGTATTTTATCTTCTGACTTTCCATCTGTATTCTAAATTCCACCATACATGGAACGCTCTTGCCAAGAGGAGCCCTAACTATGAAGACATTAATTATTTAGTTCTTCAAAGACAGCGCCAAAGCTATGACATCTTGCTCTTTCGTCGTTTACATTATGTAGAATTGAAGAAAAGTATCAGGACTAGCCTGCTCGAATTCATTCGGCCAATCGACATGTCGGTTAAAATTCCCCATGATAATTGCCGTACCATTTTTGCAGACATGCGTTAGTGCTTTGTTTATTGCCCACCCCGTTCTAATATTGTTATTTGATTATCGATCGAAGACAGCTATCAATGATTTTATCGTCTCCGAATTTCTAAATGTCATCTAAGTTGATTCATTTATTCCCCGTAAAACCTGTATAATCTCGCAACACCACCACGATGCCGTCCTTAAACATCAGAATTGCGCCACCACCCCTTACTTCTTCTATTCTTCCTAACAGTCATAGACTCCTGGATATTTAGCTCACATTCGCGCCCATACTGCAAACATGTCTCTGCAATGACTACGAAAGCCTGAACCTATGTGATGATATATGCCGCCAGTTTCTATCATTCCTGTATCTTTATAAACGTTCCTGGAAAATATCGGTTCACATCATCAAACACCAGAAGCTCTTCAGCCATGTTCAGAGCGATTTCCACTCGTTTTGAATTAACCAATCGCACGCAAACGAAATTGACTAGATTATGATCACTTTGGTTTCAATCAAAAAAGTAGGACACCAGTCAACAAGTGTGTTCAATTCAGCAGGAAACATTCGTGCTTTAACCTGTCCAAATCTGTCCTTTTCCATTCAGATCTGTTCAGATCTGTCCCGATCCCTGACGAATCCCCGTTCTGTTTCGAAGGGGAGAAGGTCAAACCACACTGATTAATAAACTGAAACATGAGTCATATTCTACTGCGACAGGAGTGCAGGTTTCCTTCTCATACCTAAACCCGGAAATCCAAGAGTAGATTGTTTCGTCCTTGAGAATCTGTTAAAGGATATAACAACTGAAAAAACCTACGTCACGTCACTCCCCCACTCAGTTATAAATGAGTGGTCAAATGAAAGGCTATTCCTTGACTCACTATATAATTCACAAGTCACCTTTGAATCATCTGACTCCAAAAGTGTTCAAATCGAAAGTGTTGGTTAAAAATCGACGAATTCTTCATAACAACTAACCATTCCGTAACTAAGCTAAATTCTACAGCTATACTGTTTCAGTAAAGCAGGTCTCACCTACTGATATCGAATTGTCAAGAATCATAGGCTGAAACTAGGTCTCTCAAAGTTAGCAATGAAATGGTCTTCAGAAATGCTGCTCACCCTGTCCTCTGAACCTGTTTCCAAGATAACCCTCTGTGTCAAGTTCTTGTGGCAGCCGGGTCGTATCTTTGAAGTCAGCTTTCTTGAACAGTAGTGAAACGGGCCGTGATACTTGTTCTGGATAGATGGTGCTTGTCTTGAGAGCTGGAAGTAGTTACCCTTACAGTAGTCAGTCAGCTGTTCCGAATTTCCCAAACTGTCCTTATCTTTTTACATTGATGACCTATTTATTTATTTAGAATCGGACTAGTGAGCAGGGTGGGAGGAGGTGAAGTTTAGGTAGCTGTGGGAGCCGGTCGGTTTATAGTAAATGTCTATTATAATGTATAATACAAACCGACCCACTCTCATAGCTACCTCGACTTTGCCGCCTCCCACCCTGCCCCCTGTTAAAATGCTACCCCCATTACAATTCCTTCGTCTGGGCCACATCTGCTTCCAGGAGGAACAGTTGCAATACCAAACAACCCAGATGGCCTCAATCGTCAAAGAGCGCAATTTCCCACCAAACTTGGTCGATGATGCTCTCCACCGAAACTCGTCCACTTCCCGCTCATCCACACTTTTGCCCCGGCCATCCAATTGCCGCCAGGACAGAACTACTCTGGTCCTCACCTACCACCCCACCAACCTCCATATACATCGTATCATCAGTCGTCATTTCCACCACCTCCAAACGGACTCCACCACAAAAGATACATTTCCCTCCCCTCCCATATCAGCGTTCCGAAAAGACCACTCCCTCCGTGACTGCCTCGTCAGGTCCACACACCAACACAACCACCACTCCCGGCACATTCCCGTGCAACCACAAGTTGCAAAACGTGCACCCACACCTCCCCACTTACTTCCCTCCAACGCCCCAAGTGATTCTTCCATATCCGCCACAAATTCACCTGCACTTCCACACACATCATTTACTGCATCTGCTGCACCCGATGTGGCCTCCTCTATATTGGGGAGACAGGCTGCCGACTTGTGGAATGTTTGAGAGAACACTTCTGAGACACCCAGACAAACAAACCCAACCACCCCGTGGCTCAACATTTCAACCCCCCTCCCACCCCACCAAAGACATGAAGATCCTTGGAGTCCTCCATCGCCAGACCATAGCAACACGACGGCTGGATGAAGAGCACCTTATGTTCCGCCTAGGAACTCTCCAACCACAAGTGATGAACTCAGATTTCTCCAGCTTTCACATTTCCTCTCCCCCCACCTTGTCTCCGTCCCAACCACCGAGCTCAGCACCACCTTCCTAACCTGCTTGCTTCTTCGTGACCTCTCTGCCCCCACCCCGACTCCGGCCTATCACCCTCACCTTATCACCCTCACCTTAATGTCCTCCCACCTATCGCATTTCCAACGCCCCTTCGCCAAGTCCCTCCTCCCTACCTTTTATCTTAGCCTGCTTGGCACACATTCCTCATTCCTGAAGAAGGGCTCATGCCCGAAACGTCGATTCTCCTGCCCCTTGGATGTTGCCTGACCTGCTGTGCTTTTCCAGCAACACGTTTACAGCTCTGATCTTCAGCATCTGCAGTCATCCTTTTCCCCTGGTGTCTATTTGGGTCATGTTACTGAACAATAAGCAGATTGACAGACTCAGTGAGACCTATCCAAACCTTTCAGACAAAAAATGGTTGAATATGCATTAATGAATGAATATTAATTCCGTGAGGGCGTGAAAGTGGGGAGAAAACGGAGATACTTCAACGAAAAATGAACATGAGATCACACTAAGTATAAATTAACACGGGTAAGGAAAGAAGCCCAAGTGGGTGGAAAGGAGGTGAAAGGTTTCATATGTTTTCACTACAATAACGTGGGTTTTTATGAATGGCACTGGGGAAGAAGAGATATGTTAAAGAAGGTTCAACTGTCACACTCACTCCCACCCCCTCTCAATGATACTCGCTCCCCTTTGAGGTAGTGAAAAAAAAATCCCAAAGGAAGTCGAGGAACTCGAGGACAGTGCAAGCCTTCCAGCGGGCTGGCTAGTTAGATGTTGCCAGATTTTGTACATCGTCTTCATATCTGTGTGAACGCTTTACTCAGGAAGAACACGGGGGGATGGTAAAGAACACAAGGTATTCAGAGATTCGGGAGTAAATAGTCTCTAAAAATCAGTCATAAAAACATTTGTATTCCATCTGAAATTTTGCAGAGTTAGTGATAATCTGCAAAATAAAGAGAGAGGGATTTAGCATTCCCCTGTATAAGGTTGAGTTGGCAAGTCGAATTCAGACTTTGGAAGTTGTACTGAGATTCAAAGAAAGAATCTGTGTCCACAAGTACTGTTTGTTCTCGCAGGATTAAAGGCAGGATTGACACCTGTTGTAGTCGGAAAGCCGAAGGGAAATCAGGGACTTTGATGAATTTAAAGAGAAACACCCGAGAATATTTCTAGACTGTCTAGTCACAAGGACACACTGCCATAACCTAAGCAAGAAGGAACGACCAAAGAGAAAGACGAAGCGTTGAAATCCACTTAGCTGACAGTCTGTTTGCTGAAATTGTCAAGAAAGAAACTGAGCAGGTAGAGGAAACGGCAGTGGTGTTTAGTTTTGAAATATCACTGGAATTACAATGAAAAGATGAGAAAATAAAAAGATTGATACAATAAAGCATGACAGAAAAGAAATCCACTTGAATTCCCATGTGTCATTATCTCAAGGACATAATCCTGTAACACGATCGGAGATATCAGCAGGTAGTATAGAAATGGGCACATGTTGAGCAGACTGTGTTGCTGGTAGCACACAGACAAGGGGTTACAATGGTAGCACATGAGTTATCAGTAGGAGATTATATTGCAGTGAGGAACAATCAGGCTCAGGCATAACCCTACTTCCTTTCGCCTCGATTATGGAAAGATGTCGGTGAATGTGGACATGCCACGTATCAAACGACAGGAAAGAAACATTCAATGCCAAACAAAATCCAGCGCCTCTCTAATGAGAAATATTGAAACACGTATTATTTTCTGCCTTTCAGAATTGGTAATCAAATTGAGTTCGTTTTAAATTTGTTGTGTCTGAGAATGAATTGATTAATGTGGACATCATTAAGTAGTCGGGTAAGGTCGGACGTTATCTTTCTCAGCGAAAAAAGAACTAAATTGAATGGCTTTTGTCAATGATATGAGAACATGAAGCGGAATAGAATACGGAGGACTGATAGTGCATGCAGTTGGTGTAGGGAATGCTGTTTCGATACAACAACCCGCTCCTGGTTTTATCCTCATGAAGCTGCACAGATACAGAGGAAAGTGGAAGCGATGCTCCAAGAAGGAATTCATAAAGCCAGCTCAAAGCGAGCCAAGTTCACGCATTGTATTGGTTCTGCAGTCTGTTGGTATTCAACGATTCTCTCAGGATTATCAGACGGTTCAATGGTGTAGATAAGTCAGGTTCATTACCAATTTCAAACCGCAGGTTGTTTGGAAAAGAAATGGACAAGCCAGCTACGTCACAAATTTGGACTGACTGTTTCGTTTTTGGCAAGTACCTTTTTCGGTGTGTGTGAAAGATGTCTCTGCATTTGTAACCTCAAACGGGCCATATCATTTAAAAGCTGTGCCATTTGGAAATAAGACTGCTCCAGCCACATATCAAAGCTGTGACAGGATTGACAAAATGCAGTCTCCATATTGATGATCTAGTGATCGATAGCCATTCATGGAACCATGACATGTTGCATTTGGCAGAGCCCCTTGAAAAACTACAGATTGCAAATCTGGTTATACATTTCGCAAAACCTGAATTTGCGACAGCAGAAGTGATGTTCTTGGCACACAACATCGGACGTGGAAGGATTACTTTGATGCATATAACGTCGATGACAATTAAGGAATGAGAAAAAAAACACACTCGAAGAAAGAAGTGCTCCAATTTTTAGGACTGACTGTAATCTGCTGGACATTTATACCAAACGTCAGCAGTGTGGTGGCACCACAGATGGATTTGCAAAAGGAGAACATGAAATTTCGATGGATAGAGAAATGCCAGGAGGAATTTGAGGATGTAAAAGCAATGTAAACCACCGCACCCACCAAATTTCTTGAACTCGTTTAAATACGCTATTGAGGCCAGTGTTGTAGGAGTTGGAGCTGGGTTGATGCAGGTGATGAATGGTGGAATTCAAATGCTTTTTGGTAATTTCACAAGGACGCCCAGCAGAGCAAATACACCACGGTAGGAAACCATGTGTTATTGAGGTTAGTTCAGGCCTGAAAACATATTAATGTTTATGTTATGAAAATTATATCGGAGGTGGTTGTGGACATGGACCATAACACTGTTACCTTTTTGGAAAGATACAAGGACAAAAACAACAGATTATTTTGTTGGAGTCTTATGTTGCTGGATTAATTCATGAATTACACATGCTACACGTCATAAAGTTCGATTATAGATGTTTTATTGCAGGTGTACAAGAAATCGTGCAGTCAGACATAACTGGTATAATAACATTTTATGTGTATTTTCAGAATTAGTATAAAATATATAACTTTAGATAAACGACCTGCAGCGATAATGGTGTTAAATATTTGAAGCGAAAAGAAAATGAAAGCTGATTTTCATCACTTTGGTTCATGGTGTTGCGAAATTGATATGTAGTTGCTAAATTGAGAAGAGTGCGTGCCCCCTTTAAAGGCTGACATGTTGTTTTCGATTCCTTCGATTTCAAAGCAAACAAATGTCTGAACAGCTGTTGAAAAGGGAGGTACAAAGAGTGACCGAAATGAAACATTTTGTATTAAAGATCCAAACGGCAATTTTAACGAGACAACAAATTATTTCAAACTTAATCAATCAATTTAAACCAAACGCTGAGACACTAAAATTCTGTCAAATTGAAAACTGATGGCGTTGACAACACTGAACCAATCCAGTTGTAAAATCGACCGTTAAGAACATAAAAGTAAGGGCATTTTAGAAACTGAGGAGAACCATTGGCAACTGAAGAGGTTATAGCTTCCAAGTTTCTGCAAAAGCACCAGCCAATCATAAGTACTATATCAACACGTTTAACGATTATACCAGGCGGCAGAATTCACAAAAATACAGGTTTTCATTATCATTCGACAGACAGATGTGTAACGGAAAGAATATCAGCAAGGAGGATGAGGAACAAGTCTGAAGACAGATTCGGTGTGGAATTTGAGACTTTTTTTTGTAAATGTCTGATTACTTGGATATCTGTAAGTGGGACCTGTGTCACTGGAACAGCGTAACAGTAGAAGTTTGCGCAGTTTCAGAATGGTTAGTTGTTAGGGATGAATTGTCTGCTTTTTGGTTATTCTCTTAATTTGTTCACTGTTGGAGTTAGATGAATAAATTATCACTTGTGGATCGTAGAGCGCGTGAAGGAATGACATTTCATTCGACTACTCCTGAATAAGAAATTGGGAAGGTGGTTGGGGAATGGAGAGTTAGTGAGACGTATGTGATACCAGTTTTCTCACTCAGTTAGCAGATTTCTAGTGGCAAGACGAGCTACGGTGACTGTTTTAGTTTTACTTATCAGAAGTGAAAGGATTTGAATGAGGCAGCGAAGGCTGGAGAGTGAAAAAGAGGGAAAGAAAGTGAGTGCTATTGTTAATGAGTTAGAATGACTATGGTATTGTAGGCATGAGTATGTCTGAAAGGGAGTGAGAGAGGGGTGTGAGTATCATTATCAGGGAGTGAGAGGGAGTGTGAAAATGAAAGAGCTAGTCTGACAGTGAAGGTGTGAGTGTGAATGTGGGAACGCCGTTTAGAACGTGATGGAGAGACAGTCGAAGTCAGATGCTGAGCGTGGCTGTGAGGAAGACTGGGAATGAAAGTTTGAGTGTGAGAGAGAATTTGATTCTGAAGGCGTGAGAGAGAGGGTGAGTGAAAATGAAAATAATGTAGTGACAGTGAACAGGATTGTGAGGGAGTGACCTTGACTGTGAGGGACTGTGCGCCTGAAAGGGATAGAGAGGGGCCGGGAATGTCACTGTAAGAGAGTGAGAGCACATGAGTGACTGAGACTTTGATGGAGTACATTGGGGAAGTGAATGTTAGAGTGACTGAGTGATTGTGACACAGATGGAGCGAGAGTGAGAGTGGAGAGGGAGAGTGACAGGGAGGGATGCATGGGACAATGAAAGAGTGAGTATGTATATAAGTGAAGGAGGGACAGTGAAATACAGGTCATGACCACGACTATGAGGAAGTGAGTATGACTGAGAGGGAGTCGTGCTCACAGTGAAATACTGGATGCACTTGGAGACAGTTAATGTGACATTGTGGGAGGAAGCAATTCTAAGACGGAGTGAGCTCGAATGTCAGAGAGTCAGTCTGACTGTCAGGGAGTGAGTGCGACAGTGAAGGAGAAAATGTAACTATGTGGAAGTAAGAGTGAGTGTAGGGGTAGTGAGTAAGGTAGGGTCTGAGTAAGTGTGTTTGCGACAGAGTGAGCCTGAATCTGCGTGAGTCAGTGTGACTGTGAGGGAGAGTGCATGACTGTGAAGCTTTAACTGTGACTGTGAGGGAGTGAGTGTGCCGGTGAATTGTCAAAGTGACAGTGTTTTATTTAATGTGATCGTGAAGGAGTGAGCCCGAATTTGAGACATTTAATTTAACACTGAGGGAGTGCGAATGACGGTGAAGCAGAGACTGTAACTTTGCCGAAGCGAGTGTGCCTGTGAGGAATTGATGCTGATCATGAGATACTATAGGTACTGTTAGGCGTTAATTGTGACAGTGAGTGAGAAAGTGCGACTGCGATGATCTGCGCAAATATGAGAGAGTAATTGTAGTTGTGAGTGAGTAAGTATTACAGTGAGGGACTGAAGATGATGGTGAGGGAATGATCGTGGCTGTGAGGGATTGAGAGTGACTGTGTTGGAGTGATTGGGACAATGCCAGAATCAGCGTGAGTGTAAGGGAATAAATGTGATTGTGAGGGAGTTAGTGTAATTGTGAGCGAGTGAGTGAGGCAGTGTGGGACTAAGGGTGAACGTCACAAACTGAGTCTAAACCTGACTGAGTCAGTGTAACTACGAGGGAGTGAGTATGCCACTGTGGGCGCAAGTGTCACTGTGAAAGATTGAGGTGGAAAGGGAGAGAGTGAGTGTGACTGTGAGGGAGCGAGTGTTCTTGTGAGATTATGAAACTCAGTGTCAGAGGCTGATGGTTAAAATGCGAAAATAAGAGTTATTGTGAGGGAGATGGCATGGTGGTTCGGGACTGAGTGTGACAATGGGGGAGTTAGGGCAAATGTGACAGTTGTGAGCCAGAAACGGATTGAGTCAGTGCAACTGTAAGGGAGTCAGTGTGACTTTAAGGATGTGTGGGTAACTGTGTGGCAGTGAACGTGACTGTGAGGGATTTAGTATTACAGAGACAATTTCTAACGGAGCGATACAAACCTGTGAGATTCAGTGTGATTGTGAGGGAGTGAGTGTGACAGTGTTGGCCCAAGTGTGACTGTGACGGAGTAATCCAGAAATTGAGAAAGTCACTGTGGCTTTGAGGGCGTGTGAATGACTGTGAGGAAATTTGAAAGACTGTGAGGGAGTGAGCGTTATGGTAAGGGAGATAATGTGACTGTGAGAGTGTGGACGTGACTCTGAGGTAGTAACGTGGCTGTGAAGCACTGAGCGTGGCTGTGATGGTGAGAATGTGAATGTGAGGGAGTGCGTATGACAGTAACGGAGTCAGCGTGACGCTGTGGGAGAGAATGGCACTGCACGAGAGTGAGCATGACTTTGAATGTGACCGTGTGGGAGTAAGGTTGACTGTCACGGTTTGAACACGAATCTGAAAGACTCAGTGTGACTGTGAGGGAGCGCATGTAACTGTGAGGAAGTGAGCTTGACTGGGGGTGAGTGAGCTTAAATTTCAGAGATTGTGCATGACTGTGAGACAGAGAGTTTCATAGTGACGGAGGTAGTGTGCCTGCAACGGAGTGGCGCTGACAGCAAGATAGTACATGCACTCTCAGGAATTTGTTGCACAGTGCATGCGGAGATGTGCCTATGCTGGCAAACGCGAATATAAGTGAGTCATTGTGGATGTGAGAGAGTGAGGTTTACAGTGAGGGAGTGAGTGTTACAGTGAGGGAGTGAGGATGACTGTGAGAGATTGATCGTGACTGAGAGAGTGAACCTAACTGTGAGGAAGTGAAGCTTGACTGTGAGGTAGCGAGTGTAGCTGTGAGAACGTGAAAACGAGATTTGGAGGCAAAGACTCAAACTGAGAAAATCAGAGTCACTGTGAAAGTGTGAGTGTGACAGTGAAGCAGAAAGAGTAATGGAGTGAGTGTCACAGCGAGTGAGTGTGAGTGAGGCATTGATAGCCAGTGAGTCATGACAGCAAAGGAATCAGTTTGACAGGGAAGGAATAAAGCGAACGTGAGAGAGACATTGTTGCAGTGAAAGAGTGAGAGTGCAAGTCAGATTGTGAACGTGACTGCGAAGGAGGCGTTAGTGGTGTCTGTGAGTGAGTGGCAGTGACAAGGAGATACTTCATGTACTTTGTGGCAGTGAGTGAAACACTGTTGGAGCAATTGGAACTATGCCTGATCGAGGGCGAATGTGGGAGAGTGAGTATGACTGTGAGGGATTGCGTGTGACAGTGACGGAGTGACTGTGACTTTGAGGGAGTGAACGTGATTGTGAGGGATTATGTGCCACTTTGAGGGAGTGACTGTGACTGTGTGTGAGTAAGTGTGACTGTGAACATGTGAGCCCGAATCTGATAGAAGAAGTGAGGAAATCTGTATGACTGTAAGGAAGTGAGAGTGAATGTGAGGGACTGAGCGTGTCTGTGAGCGTGAAACTGTGATTGTGAGGAAGTTAGCTAGGCGGTAATGGAGTGAGTTTGACAGTCTGGGCATTATTGTGACTGTGAAGGAGTGGGCCAGAAACTGAGAGATTCAGTGTGGCTTAGTGGGAGTCTGCATGACTGTGAACGAATTAGAGTGACTGTGGAGGAAAAAAAGTGTAAAGG
This sequence comes from Hemiscyllium ocellatum, assembly GCF_020745735.1. NCBI lineage: Eukaryota > Metazoa > Chordata > Chondrichthyes > Orectolobiformes > Hemiscylliidae > Hemiscyllium > Hemiscyllium ocellatum. The sequence continues at coordinate 2,801,881 of NW_026867618.1, read as the reverse complement.
CGACGGAGTGAGCATGACTGTGAAGTAGTAAACCAAAATGTGAGAAAGTGAGCATGACAGTGCGCTGGTCAATATGACAGAGAATGGGAAACTGAGTGGTGTGGGAGGCTGAACGTAATTTTGAGATAATGAGAGTTACTGCGACAGAGTGATTGTGACAGTGAGGGAGTAAGTGTCATGGAGTGAAGGTCACAGTGCGTGAGTGAAACATTGACAGCCAGTGACTCGGATTGACACCGGGGAAGTCAGTATGACAATGAAGGACTAAATGTGAACGTGACAAAACAATTGCAGCAGTAAAAGAGTAAGAGTGCAAGTCAGATTCTGAGAGTGACTGTGTGCTAGTGATGAGGACTGTGAGGGAGTGGCGGTGACTCTGAGAGAGAGGCACTGACAGTGAGAATCTACATCTAATTTGTGGCAGTGAGTGTGACAGTGGGGGAATAACTTAGGGTGGCATGGTGGCTCAGTGGTTCGCATTGATGCCTCACAGCGCAAGGTTCAAATCCTGCCTCAGGGAACAGTCTGTGTGGACTTTGCACATTCTCCCCATGTCTGCGTGGTTTTGTTCCCGGTGCTCCGGTTTCCTCCCACAATCCAAAGATGTGCAGGTCAGGTGAATTGGCCATGATAAATTGCCTATAGTGTTAGGTGCATTAGTCAGGAGTAAATATAGGCTAGTTGTCTCTATGGGTTACTCTTCGGAAGGTCAACATGGACTTGTTGTGCTGAAGGGCCTATTTCCCTACTGGGTTGATTCTTATCTAATGGATCGTCTGATAGTGTGGCCGAGCGGTCTGAGGCGCTTGATTAAGGCTCTCAGGAGGCATGTGTTTGAATCCCACCGCTGCCATTCCTGAGAGTCGCAGGTTGCACTTCAGTGTGTTATAGTGGGCGGCACAGTGGTTCGCACTGCTGCCTCACAGCTCCAGAGATCTGGGTTCAAGTCCTGCCTCAAGCGACTGACTGTGTGGAGTTTGCACATTTTCCCTGAGTCTGCATGAGTTTCCTTCGGGTGCTCGGCTTTACTCCCACAGTCCAAAAATGTGCAGGTTAGGTGAAGTGGCTATGCTAACTTGCCCGAAGTGTTAGGTGAAGGGAAAATGAAGGGAAATGGGTCAGGGTGGGTTGCGGGTCGGTGTGGATTTGTGGCGCTGAAGTTTCCATACTGTAAGTAATCTAATCTTAAAAAATAACGTCTCAACTACTCATCTGATAATAATTGCACTGTGCCAGACCGAGCGTGGATGTGACAGAATCAGTGTGACTGAGAAAGGGTGAGTTTCAGAGTGACTGACTGTGTGGGACAGTGGGAGAGTAAGCATGACTGTGATAGAGTGAATGTGATTGTAAAGGAGTGAGTGCGACAGTGACAGAGTCAGTGAGAGTGTGAGGGAATGAGAGGGACTGTAAGGGTGTTAGAGTGTCTCTCAGGGAGTGAGTGTGACAACGAGGGAGTAGGCGTGAATGTGATTGAGTGAGCATGAAACAGATTGCCTCAGTGCATGATGACTGTGACAGAGTGGCGGTGTCTGTGAGGGCGTGATACTGACCATGAAATATTACATGTACCTTGTGGCAGTGAATATGGCAGTACGGGAGTAACTGTAACTGTCCCCAACTGCGTCTGAATGTGAGAGAGTCAGTGTGACTGTGAGGGAGTGAGTGGGACAGTGAATGTCTGGGTGTGACCTTGGGAGACCGAGGTTGAAAGTAAGGCAGTGAATCTGACTGTGATGGAATTGGCACTGACAGTGAGATACATCATGTAATTTGTGGCAATGAGGTTGTCAGTTTGGGAGTAATTGTAACTGTGTCGGATGAAACGCGAAATTCAGAGCGTCAGTGTGACAGTAAGTGAGTGAGGGCTGCAGTGAAGGACTAAGTGGGAACGTGAGACTGCCATTGTGGTAATAGTAGAGTGCGAATACAGACTGACTGTGAAAGAGTGATGATGATTGTGGGTAGCGGCGATGACTAGGGGGTGTGGCATTGACAGTGAGGTACAGTACGGATTTTCCGGCAGTTAGTGTGACATTTTGTGAGAGAGTCAGTGTGACAGTGTGGTTGTCGTCTGGCAGTGATAGAGTGGGTTTGACTGTGAGGGAGTGAGCATGACTGTGAGAAAGTGAAGTGAGTGCAAGAGAGTGAGGGAGTGAGAGTGACAGTAAGGGAATTGTGTGTGACAGTGATGGAGTGAGTGTGAGAGTGGGGGATTTACGATGTGGGAGACTGAGTGAGACAGTGAGTGTAATTGAATGTTCATGACAGAGAGTGAATGTGAGAGCGGATTGACAGTGAGGGAGTGAAAGTGACCCCGTGTGTTCAGACTGATAGTAATATGAGAACAGGATATTCAGTTTAACAGTGTACGTGTGAACGTCAATGTGAGAGAGTAATTGCGACATTGATAAAGTAGAATGAAAGTCAGGTTTGAGCGTGACTATGAGGTTGTGACGGCGACAGTGAGAGTGTGAACGCCACTTGATAAGTGAAAATGAGAGTGCAACCGATTGAGAGAATGCGACGATGATAAAGTGAGAGGATAAGTTTGACATTGGGGGAAAGATTGTGACTCTGAGGCAACGACATTTAGAGTGAGGGAGTGAGAGTGTGGGGGTGAGAGAAATGGAGTGAGAATAATGGCGAGTGAGTGAGAGTGAAAGAGGGAGAGTGACACTGGAAGACAGATTGTGACAATGAGAGAGTGAGAGTGAGGGAGTGAAAATGAATTGAGGGACTCATTGTGTCAGTGAGGTATTAAGTATGACAGTGAGGAGATGAGCAGAACGGTGAAAGTGTGATCGTGACAGTGAGGGCGGAAAACTGGGAGTGAGAGTAACAGTGAATGGGTAAATGTATCTGAGAGAGTAAATTGACTTTGAGAGAGTGAGTGCGTCTGTAATAGTATCTGTGGGTGAGTCAGTGTAACTGTGATTGTAAGGGAGTGACTATGACTCTAAGGGAATCAGAGTATCAGTGTAAAAACGGAGGAGTGAGTGTGTGCCTGAGACAGTGTCAGTGATAATGGATGAGTGAGCATTAAAGTGAAGGAATGAGCATTAGAATAAGGGAGTGACATGTGTGAATGATACTGGCTGTTACACTATTCCTCCGTGTTGCAATGTGATAATATCCAGTCATTACATTTCTCTTCCGAAGGGCCAAAACTTCACTGGCTCTGACAGTGTTAACTGGGCAGGGATCGGGGATGTTAATGTGTTATTGAGTTAGTTTAGAGATTCCGGCTGCACGGGGACATTTCAACAAATTATATTCCACCACCCGATTAATTGGTCACGGGAGGAAGCTGTATGTATTTGTTTATAGCCACTTTGGTTGTTGGCACAGTTTTCAGTCCCACCCAGCGAGGTTATGTCAGAGAACCTGCGATATATTGCACTTGTTCCCTTCACCAGAATCATTGACCCCGGCTTAACGACTTGTATCAGCTGAATAAGCTATTTACTGCCGCCCCCCGAAGTAATTCGGAGACACTCCAAGACATAGCAAACACTGTTACACTCAGTACGCAATTTGCCTTAACCTTACAATTTAATAACATCCTGCTAAGAAACAACCACAGAGGTTAGCAAGGGAGACAGAGAAGTCCCAGACAAAGATACCGGTATAGAGAGGCACAGAGAGAGAGAGAGAGAGAGAGAGAGAGAGAGCGAGTGAGAAAGAGAGAGAGAGAGAGAGGAGAAAGAGAGAGAAGACAGTGATAATTGGGGAAGAGAAGACAGAAAAGGGCGATAAAGATACAGGTAGAGAGAGAGAGAGATAGTTGTAATGGCTTACTGAGATGAATAGCTCCCCAAATGTCCAGGCAAGACTCAGAGACTTTTCTGTAGGCATCGAGCAGTTTGGAGATGGGATGTGAAATCGGGGCCAAAGATTTTTCGATGAGATAAACTAGATGCGATATCTCACTCTAGTTCTCCCACCATGCTGCACCTGTTCTGGGAGCATTTAATGAGGATAGTCTGGAGAAGACTTACTCTGTCTCGGACCCAGGATTGTTATGTTACTTGTGTATGTGCACAGCAAAGAGAGATATTATTTATCTCTTTTCAAATCTGCTGACACTATCCTGTGAATTTTGAAAGGGGAAAAACAAATGGAGAGATTTGAACCCTTGATATATTCAACAAGTTTCATTTGACTTTGCCGAGAGATCAGATTTAACACAGATTTGGCTCAAGACTCACCTCTTCCTTACACTGTGAGGGTTCTGTATCACACAGCGCATTGGAATTACGTGCTGTGTTTGGAAAGAGGATATAGGTCATGAGATTAGGACATCTTCATATGTGAATGTATTAAAGCACGAATCCAAACGAGAATCAGAACAGAGCAGAGATTTCTGAACGCATAACATGAATTTGTGGATGATTTTAGTTCCTTTTGAGTATTTTTTAAAACCGAATTATATATAATGCCGATCAATAAAAATAACTGCTGGACATGCTCAGCTGCTCTGGCACCATCTGGGAAGAGAAATCAGAACAAATGTTCCTGGCCTATTAGCTATTGTTCTGAAAACAGGAACCGAAACATTAACTTGACTTTTCTTCACAGATGCTGCTAAAACTGTTGAGCTGTTCATGCAAATTCTGTTTTTGCTTCTGATTTACAACACCTGCAGTTATTTCACTTTGTTTTGATATTTTGACTCTTCATGTCTGAATCAAGAGTTCAGAATTGTGCTTTGAACGGAAGCATGTAAGGGAGACTGGTTAAACTGACTTTAATGCGAGATCTCTGGTCAGATTCTGCTTGTGCTTCACAAAGCTGATTGGAACATCATGGAACGAGCTCCCCATGCCATTGTTTTTGGAAAGAATATGACTGGAACACTGTAGAGGCAAGCTGCCTTGCATCTAAATCCATCCTCAATATTTCTGGGTGTTTTCGGTGTGGACAAATGTATATTGACAGGATAAAGTATATAATATATGGTATTGAGAGTGATCAACGATCCAATGAACGTGTACTCACAACGCCCCACTCTTGCGTGTGTTTCCGTGGTTGTGAAGGAAATGTCCGTCTTTTATAAACTTCGAAAACTGATGGAACGTTAATCTGTATCTGAGGATTGGCCGAGCAGGTGCGTGTGTGTTTTGAGAGAATGTTCTCGTGTGTATATATGAGGGAATGTGCCGATGTCAGACAGATATGTTGGAGATCGTGTGTGTCTATACGAGAACGTACGTGTGCAAACGCATGTGTGTTTGTGTGAAGGATTGTGTGCCTGTCACGGTAAGGGAGTTTGTCATTGAGTACATATAGGTCAGACAGTGTTACAAGTACGTGAGAAGGAGTGTTAAAATCGACTGATTAAGTTTGTCAGTGTGTAAGATTCCACGTGTGCGTTTCTCTGTGTGCATGTGTGCGTGTGCACACGCGTGAAATTTAGGGTACATATATTACAGTGTGTGTGTGTACACGTGTTCGGGACCGACAAATTGACAGTCCATGTCTGAGTGTGCTTGTGAGCATGTGCCAGTGCTTTTATACCATTCAGTGTGTTTTCGACAGTACGACTGTCTGTGTGCTGGAGTTTGCATGAGAGGTTCTGTGTCTGCATGTTTTTGTGTTTGCGTGTGTGGAATGTGCCACAGAGCGACTGTGCGATGTGGAATCCCGAAATATATGTGAATATCTTTAGTGAAATGTAGTTACAGACCAAAAGAAATTCACAACACTTACCCATGTTCCTAATACAGTGACAATAACCACAGTGTATTGTTTGCCCTGCACATTGTTGGCTCTATGATCATGTTAGATTTCGCATGGCATAAACCCTGTGGAAAATAACATTTAATAGTTTCTCACCATTTCAAATAAGAGTATTTTGTTTTATTTTCTATTTTTCTGCAAACATGAGTCACATTTTACCACAGTATATTTGTTCTGTAAACATTTCAAAAATACCTCACACGAGTCAGACAGCAAAGTGGATGATATGATGAGATGTGAATGCACACGAAACATTGTCATGTTCTGATGTTACAAAATCCAGTCAGAAAGCTCACTTAACTCAAAGCCTGGAATTATGAACTGAGCATTCAATGGGAATGCCGCCAAGATTCGCCTGGCTGACAGACGTAGCGAGGGGACAGTTCCTGAGGAAAGGTTGCTTCACCTGAACGTATAATCAGAAGTATGAATGCGGCAGGGGCAGATTAGATTACTTACACTATGGAAACAGGCCCGTCGGCTCAACAAGTACACACCGACTCGCCGACGTGCTACCCACCCAGACCCAATCCCCTACATTTACCCCATTCACCTAAAACAACGGGGAATTTAACCTGGCCAATTCACGGAACCTACACATTTTTTAGGAGTTGTGGAAGGAAACGGGAGCAAAACCACGCAGACACGGGGCGAATGTGCAAACACCACACAGTCAGTCGCCTGAGTCAGGAAATGAAGCTAGGTCTCTAGCGCTGTAATGCAGCAGTGCTAACCAGTGTGCCACCGTGCCGCCCACTTGTGTTGAACACATCAGATGCCTGGAGGATCTTCAACCAGTTCTGGGATTCTCAAACCAAATGTCAAAGTGTCCGGACATGGAGGAGAACATATTGAACGGAATTGGCTTTCAAACTGAAATTCTCAACCACAGACAACTGTATAGGTCAAGGTACTCAATTGATTCAAGGAAAAAGATTGCTCATACATTGGAGATTAAATATATCACACGGTATGGAGAGAACGGGGAATATAGCGCCAAGATACAGAATGAGCTGTGAGCATAATGAATGGGAGATCACGCAAGATGGGCTGAATGACCTGTTCCTACTCCTATTTTCTCTGCTTCAGTCAGTGTATTGCCCTTCTGAAAGTCACATTCTGACAAGTATCAACAGCTGCTTTCCTGAGACATTACTGAGTCTTGAAAACTGAATTTTTTGCAGAACCGTTTGCATTCAACCTGAAGATGAAAGTTGTCCACAGGACTTTGACAAAGTTCAGGTAGAGGAACAGCTAACATTGTTCAACCAGAGGCTGGTACATGCCATGGAGGGGAGTTTGCATGTTGTGACGTAACTGTTTACTTTGTGCTCCTGCATGGTTGTGGTTGAGACCTTGGAATTCAATTTGAAAGATCATGGAAATTGTTGATTCACTGAAGATCCAGCCCCTGCCTCTTCAGGTATTTGTGAATACGCTCATCCTTCCGCAGTTTTGATGACTGAGTGAATCCGTTCCCACACTCAGTCCAGATGAATAACCTTTTTCCAGTGACAATTCGCCAGTACATCTCTTTTCCACAATGACAAAAAATAATGACGAAACACAATGATACACGGCAGTGTGAATGGAATTGTGCATTTCCAAACAGGAAATCTGAGTTATTACATTTACATACTGCAAGCAGATGGTTGAACTCTCCCCTGTGAGACCTCACTAGTCATAGAGTCATAGAGATTTACAGCATGGAAACAGATTCTTCGGTTCAACCCGTCCATGCTGACCAGATATCCCAACCAAAACTAGCCCCACCTGCCTGCACGTGTCTCAACAAGGAAAGATATTCACTGATTGTTTTCCTACATTCAGGGTAGGTCAGTGGCCTCTCTCCAGTGGCAGCAAGCTGTGTTTCGAGAGGGCAAACAAATCAGTGAATTCCTTCCCGTATTCCGAGAAGATAAATGGCCTCTCCCTGCTGCAACCATGTTGAAGCAACCCCAGTGTTGACATGGAATATAATCCCTTCCCATGGATGTCAACTTTTCAGTTCCTCCATGTTGCGCGTCTCGTTGAGTCTTTGAAAGCTTAAATATCAGCAAAAGGCTCATCCACCCAGAATACAGCGTGGTCTCCATGGGAAAATGGAATTAAATAGGGAATGGGAGAGAATCGTGTTTGCAAGGCTTGCTTCTTTGCTTTGAGCTTCATTGCTTGCTGCAGCTAATTTATTCGATTTCTTGAAGAATTCAATACGGCTTTGTAAGCTTTTGTGTTGTTTTTGGAACTTTCGAAAAAAAATCAAAAGCAGTGGTCTTTAAACGGGAGAAGAGAGAGACAGCAAGAGACCATGTGAGAGGCTAGTCACAGAAGGCCTCTCTTTGTCAAACTTTTACTTCTAGATTCCTATAAAAGGAGTTACACAGTTAATAAGAATAGATTAGAAACTCAGAACAAACAATTCCCGATTTTTGAGAGTGGCATTTTCCTCTCTCTTCCACGAAATCTGTGTAACCCTCCACCTCACACCATCTTTTCCACCAGTGTCAGGCCGCTGACCATAATGTATACCCACCACATTCTCCTCAAGTTTCTATGAACAAATAAATAATCAACCCTTCTTGTCCTGGACAGTCCCTGCTCCCTTTCTGGGTTCTCCTCGTTTTTCTTCAGTTCTACACGTTAAATATTTAATCTAAGAATTTAATAAGAGAGGAAATGAACAGAAAAAAATGTGCTGCCAGTGTTGTGCTAACCCTGGAGGAAGTTGGATTCCAGGTGAAACTCCACCTTTATTCAGACAGCAGCATCAACAGCTCTGCTTAGCAGGAATGAGCAGCTATACAAGCTCATTGTTCAATGTTGGCACTCAGGCAATAGGACAGCTCTGATTGGTTGGAGGACCAGAGTACTACTGCCTTCCATGTTTTCCTGTTGGTCAATTGTTGTATTAAGATGATCGTAGGAAAGAACGAAGAATGACTTGGCAGTGGGGACATTGTACCCATAATTTAATGAATAAACCCGGCAGCACCAGGATGGGGAGAAGTCAATGTTTCTGTTGTGACAGTTCTTGAAGAAGGGTTGAACTTGAAACATTTACGTCGCCACCTCTTGCTTCTGCCTAGTTTGCTGTGTTTTGCCAACCTCCTGCTTGTCTACCTTGTATTCCATCATTTGTAGTTTCTTTGTCTCTACCCAAAGAGCAAACCCGCATGCTGTCTTTCTCTACTAATTAAGAGCTGAATGTGTACCATCCCAAACAGTTTTTAAACACTTGCAGATTCCCGTGACAGCTTCCCACATGCGCTGTTCCAAGTTTACCTGCCTCGTCGATTGTAGTCTCCATGAATCCACTGGAGCACTTCAGAACGTATGTCAGAAATGTGGGGTGGGGTGTTGTGGGAACAGAAAACCCTTTCAGACTCGCAAGTCATTTTGGCCATCACTGTAGTTCACGGTGACACCTCTTAGCCAAAAGCAAAAAAAACTTTCTGACATCGGAAATAAAGATTCAGACATTTGTGAGTTGGAGAGGAATAGAAAGAAGAGACTTAGGCCAAAGTTGTGGAGAAATAGCCTTCTGTAAGAGTGTTGGGGATCTCTGGAAATCAATCCGAAGGGCCTGTTGCCATACAAGAGTGAATCTAATCTAATCACTCCCCTAAATTTAAGTGATGCCACGGCTCGGATCAAATTTAACACAGAGATACAAGTTTCGAATTAAGTTTGCTTTGAAGGGTCAAGAAGTGTTCAGTGTTCAGCGTTCAGGAAATCCCAGTGAGGAGGTGAGCTCAGTCATCATTGTCTCCAAGGTTGGAGAAGTGTTGAAAGGATGATCTGCACCCATCCTCGCCTACTCAGGTTGGAGTTATTATTTTCTTACGTTCAGTCACACCGAAGCTGAACCCGAAAATCTGCATCTTCACTGAAAGCTATTTGGGGAAAAGCAGGAACATTGTCGCATAACTCATCATATCAAACCGAGATAAGGAGGACGCATGTGGGAGGTAGGAGTATATACTTCCACACGCAGTGGTATATTCACAGAATCTACAAAATGTATTCTAAATATCCAAACTGTTTTTCCAATGATACCTCTTGTAAAGCCCATCTTTAAAGAATAAAGAACAAATAACTTTGCAGCACCACCACAGGCCTTTCGGCCCACCAAGCCTGTGACTGTTCAGATGCTCCGTCTAAACCTGTCGCCTATCTTCTCAGGATCGGTATTCCTTTGCTCCCTGCTTATTCATGTATCTGTCCAGATATATCTTAAATGGCGCCATCATTCCTGCCCCAACCAATTCAACTGGAAAATCTTTCCAGGCACCTCCCGGCCTCTAAATGCGGAAAGCTCCACGTATATCTCCGCCGTTAACTCCACCCTGCTCGCAGAGCTGTCACATTGTCTTCACCTGCATCCAACTATCGACTTTCGAAATATCTTATATTACCCACAAGCCCCACTCCAAACCCCATTTATCTCTCATACCACTTGGTCCTCTGCATTCTTGTTAAAGGGCTTACACACGAAACGTCGACTCGCCTGTTCCTCGGATGCTGCCTGACCTACTGTGCTTTTCCAGTGACACACTCTTTGACTGTATCTCCAGCATCTGCTCTCCTAGGTTTTCTTAATGAATCAGTTCGTGCTGATAGCTAGCATTGTAACGAGAGCGACTGTGAAACGATAAAACGATATTAATGTCTTCTTTGAATCGGACAAAGAGAGTGAAGTGTTTATCAAAGTAGGGAGGCGAAGAGAATCTTAAGCAGTCGAATTTTTGACTTCAACACGTTAAAACAATGTACATGATTTGGAATTGTGTTCAGTAACATGAATACATCCGAGAGAAAAAATGATTTTCAGAGCAAACTTCCAATAATATGTTACCTTTTCTTCTTTATCCCATGTCAAGCCCGATTTATACCTGGGGACTCTTCTGTTAGAAATATTGGCAGGGCGAATAGAGTAACGTTCTGTGCTTTGTCCCCCTTCCAATTTACTTTCTGACCTAAAACTGCTGAGTCGAAGTTTAAATCGAAGCATGTCCGGATCTCTTGACGGCTTTCTAATGCTGTGAACGGCTGCCCTCCCACTTTCCCTGTATAACTGAATCCTTGACCAGCCCCTCTAAAGTGGCGCGGGGAGGCCAGCAGAGAGTGGCATTGTATCACTGTCAACACGAGGGAGCTTTTTTCTGCAATATTCACTCTCCAGCCTCAAATAATACTTATCTTGCTAACATCGAGTGCATGCTGTCTGCAATGTAACCGGTATGTCTCTGTTTAAGTCTTTTGACCTTCACAGTTTAACTTACTATAATCTGACTCTACTATTCGTAAAACAACGTTTCTTTGGTACATCGTTACACATGCTAAAGGATCAATCAATAGTGACTTTTCAACACACGACAGGAAATTTCTCCTTTGGACTTCATTGAAGTAGCAGCCATTGGAATGGGCCTGGTAATGCTTAAAAAATTAATGACACCACTTGTGGTATTTAGTCTTATTTATTTTTGAAAAACAAGAAATTCGTGTAATCGGGTATTTTACTGCGTAACAAATTGTCTTTCTGAACCTAGGTAATGCTGCTAAATAAATAAACGTGTTTGTACAACAACTCAGGTTCCACAGCATATAACCAACTCTCCTGAAGTCAGATAGAAAAGGCGTAAAATCGTCAGGATTGACTTTTTGAATTGCATAATAGAAGAATTTTACAACATTGATTGACCACAGGAGGATGAAGGTCCCAGATATGGTGAAGAGTAATATCACAGACCTCCTTCTGCTTGACATCTCGGGATCACTGCGATTCTTTCCTTTGCTCTCACCCTTCAGCCTCTTCCGGACTCGACTGGCCAATAAAATATGTCTGACTGTCACAGCATTAAGCAACAGAATTAAAACGAATGGTAGTAAAGGTGTTAAAACCGTATCAAGCCAATCGAATGCTACCCACCAAGTCTCAGTAAAGTAGCTTGACCTTGTGTTACAATAGAATGGCACATTGTTGATTATTCTTAATGGTTCATATGCGAAATAATAGGGAATGTTTTTCAAACAGAACAAAGTGCAGATTGTTGCTAGAACACGAGTTGCAGTGTTCTCAGTACTATATTTCGTTCTCAGATTCTGACAACAAATGGTAACAAATCGGTCAAAGGAGAAGAGACAGTGAACCAGACAGAGCAGTCAGTGTCTACATGACACAAGGATCCATTAACATTACACACAGGAATGATGTCCAGGAATGTTTGTCCATAATAATAATAAGGAAATCTCAACAGTAGAACCTCCATGATAATAACCATCAAATCGGAAGCTGCCATCGCCACCAGGTAGCGAGTAGTACAAGGTGAAACACCGCACTTTCCCACAGAAAGAGTTGCAATTGCCAGCAAATTAACTGTAGAAGACAAATGGTAATAGAAGCAATGAATTACTGTTCATAAATTCACCCTGCCTGTTTCAGAAAGCAATACTAAGATTTTAAGGTCTTTAAATAGAATTTAGCAGCTTCCAAATCTTCCAACAACTCACCTCATCCCAGATCCAACGCTCCTTCTTCATCTCACTGCCTTGACCTGACTTGACTTGTCCATCTTTCTCACCACCCATACATTCCAGTCTTCCCACTGACCAATCACAGACACCTCCCGAATTGCTTCCACATATTGCCGCCCCACATATCTTTCCATCAGTCCCACACCACCTATTTATTTCGGCGACCACTTACCCCATTGAGGCCTGCTGAAATATTTCAAACTGAAACGTCGACTCCCCTCCTCCTCTGATGCTGTATGACCTGCTGTACATTATTTTCCGTCTCAATTCTTTGTCCACTCTCAAAAATACGTTCTAATGTGTATCGTCGATTCTGACGGTTTTCAGCTCCAAGTCTCTCAGATGCAGAACTCAAGAGAAATCTCGCATGCAACTCAGTCCTCGAACTGGTGATTGAAACATCATTGAAACAAATTCTTCTCTGTCTTTAGATCAGGGCATCCACTGTCCATTGAGCCAAACCCCGATCAGAGTCTCAATAGGACTAGAAAACAGACCATCAAAATCTGCATAGCATCTTAAACCAGGCTGTTCGATTTGTTTTGCACAAGGGCATCATAACTGATGATGCAGGGCTCCCTTCGTGACAATGTCTGAGTGATAGGACTGCTGTGACATTTACGTTGTAAAACTACACATATGCCCATGAGATACATCTCAAAATAAAATTCAGGAGGTTATTCTGTCAAGACTATCATCCACTAATCATGGACGGTGGGGAGAAGAGAATTTTCCGAAGGAATGGTAGTTAGATAAAGTTTTAGAAATCAAAATAGCCCCGTTCCCCGATTCCTATTATTTAACAAAAGTGTACTATCCATTTTAAAATTCATAACTGATCCAGTATTAAATGCCAGGATTTAATAGAGTTCCAAATCTGTCCATCCTTTCTGTCCAGAAGTGTTTCCTAACATCTCTCTTGGTCGCTCTGAACCTAATTCGCACACTAAGCTCCCTCATTCTGGAATGCACAACCGATGGAAACAGTTCACGTTTTCCTGTGTTTTCCTTTCAATAATTGTACGACATCGTTCACATCAAAATTCTAGAGAAAACAGGCCTTACTTGCATATCAAACTTGGAAATTTCCCAGCAGATCCAGCAGCATCCATGGGAGAGAAAGCAGAGCTCGTTTCCAGTGACTCTTCTGCAGGGCTACTTTGCATGATCTGTCCTCATAGCGTCAAACCGTATGAAAACGGAACGGATGACAGAACACGGAAATCAGGGAATTCTGCAGTATTAAGGAAGGTAGGAGTGCCCGTTGTATTGAGAAAGCTGATGTGTGAATTGCTGTCACTGCTCTGGTGCTTGCAAAAGACTGACCAGCCAGTACATGGAGACATTATTGTTGAAAAGCTAAATAAAAGAGAGCAGATCATTGACAGATTATAATAACTTCATTTGCCATAATGCCTTACCAGGAACGCCAATTAAAGCGAGGATGGTGTAGAACACCTTCTCCACGTGTTGAATTGGTAGGTGCATTTTTCCGTGCACTGTGATTTGTTCCTGCAGGCAGCTCAGAAGCTCCTTGTTTGAAACACTGAGCTGATGTATTCCCAGAGACATCTCCTTATACTGTGTGGAAGCTCCTTGGGGAAATTGAGGTAACAACATTTCTCAGCTTAGTTTTTTTTCAAATTGCTGTCAATTAACAATTTTAATGCAATAACAATCTTAATCACAATTACAAAGGAATATAACTGTTCATATATCATGATGAACTAGCAAAAAACGTTATTTGGAATCTGCCAGCGATAACATAGTCCACTCAAACACCATGAGCCCTATCCCGACCACAAATTATTTCTACCGATGCTGCATCAGTGCAGTTTATTAGAAGTTTGAACTACGTCTCAGGCCTGTCCATCTGTACTCTCAGGCTGGAGCTGCTCTTTTCAACCAAGGACATTTCGTTCACTGATTGAAATGTGCTTCTTCTCACACAGTGATTGTGTGCTTCGCTGTCGTGGTCAACACTCATTCCTCATCGCCAATTTCCCAGTATCTAGTAGGCACAAGTGAAGCGAACAAACTGTCTATCCTGAGGGAAGAGGACCCATTGCACATGATGGATTACCAACAATGGAAACATGGATGAGACTTTTGTATCCAAATCACATTGGAATTTGAATGTCAGCACCTGTTGTGGTGGATTTGAACCCACACCGACAGAAATTTAGCCACGAGCTTAGAAGAAAATTACCTAAAGATAATATGACAATGCCACACTCCACACAGCTTGCAATGTTATACTTCATCAGTAAACTAATTTAGCACCGTTCACTACTTCGAAAACGTTAACTGATTCATTTTCTGCATTTAATCGAAGTCAAACTCACGTCATCACTTCAAATAAACAGAAACACTTCGCATGATATAAATTCGAGAACGAAAGAATGTCATCCAACGAACACATCCATTCTGCTACAGATTCTTACAGTCGTCCTAAAGAAAACGTCTGAACCAATCCTTAATATCAGACAGATACACATCCATAATCAAAGCAGCAACTCCACACAGCGCAGAACGTCTCGAAAATGCTGGTGTGGAAACTGTGAATGTCGATCCAGATGCATCACTGACCTTCAATTTTAGTGTGACTGTCCATCAGTTCACTCAGTGCTAAGCCACCGACAGTGCACTGATCCCTCTGCCAGTACGGCAATCATTCACGACTGACATTTTGACAGTGAAGCGCTACTCAGTGCGACCCTCCGACAGTGCAATACTTTGTCAATGCAATACTGCCTCAGTCCGGAACTTGCGACAGTGCAGCATTCCCTCAGTACCAATCCTGCAGCAGTTCTTCACTCCCTGAGTATTGAATGTACAACATGTGGCGTTACGTTATTATTGACCCTCCAACAGTGCATTATTGTCTCTGTATAGACCTTCCAACATTGAAGCACTGATTCAGTATGACTCAGTTACAAGCACTAATGCTTCATTACACAAGGGATGTGGCTTTGATTCAAGCCTCTGGTGACAGCCTGTGTGCAGTCTGCACTTTTTGCCCGTGCCTGTATGTGCTTCCGTTGGGTGCTCCGGCTCCCACGCACAAGGTGAAAGTGAGGACTGCTGATGCTCGAGATCACAGTCGAGACACTGACACTGGTAAAGCACACCAGGTCAGGCAGCATCCGAGGAGAAGGAGAATCGATGTTTCGGGCAAAATCCCATTTCTAGGAATGGAGCTTCTTGGACGGCGGTGGTGGTGGTGGTTGGGGGTGGGGGGGGGAGAGATGTTGGTTCTTAGAGAAAAACAAATGGAAGGTGCGTGGGGCTGATGAGAAAGTAGTTGAGAACGCAACATATGGATGTAGTTTCGGGTGAAATTGATAGGTTGGACAGGAGGAATGAGGGTGAGTGGACAATTCAACATGACGATGCGAAGTTAGAATCTTTATCCCCAGCCGACAAGCCTGATTACGAATGAAACACGTATGCCAGAAACATTGATTCTTCTCACCTTGGACGCTATATAAAATAGTGACTGCAGAGGCTGGAAACCAGATTCTGGATTACAGTGGTGCTGGAAAAGCACAGCAGTTCAGGCAGCATCCGAGGAGCAGGAGAGTCGACGTTTTGGGCAAAAGCCCTTCATCAGGAATACAGTTTCTTGGATGCTGCCTGAACTGCTGTGTATTTCTAACACAACATTTTTCCTCCCACTATCCAATGATGTGTAAGTTAACTCGATTGACCTTGCTAATTTGCAAATACTGGGTAGTTGGGGTTAGTTGTGCTAGCCATGGGAAAACGCACGATGATAGGGTGACGGGTTGATTTTGGATTGGATCCTTTTGGTTTGGATGACAGGGGAGGAGGAATGGTTTCGGATCAGATCCTGTTTGGAGAGTCACTGCGGACTTGTTGAGTCGAATGGTCGATTTCAACACTGTCAGAATTCTATGGTATTCGACAATACCTATCCATTGTTAGGATTAACCTATGAACACCATTCATTGCAAAGATGTTTCTATGACGTTGGAATAGAGAATGACGGACGAAAAATCTTCTTACTCAGTGAGTCTGATTTTTTGTAATGCTCTGACATAAGTTTTATTGTTAGGCTGTGAGTGTTTTCATCATCAAGTTTGTTCGATTATTGATGCTGGGTAAGATGCAATGTCAAGGGAAATAAGTAGAGCAACTGTTCAACTTAACATCGTGATATTGAATGGAGGGATAGAGTCAACGGCCTGAATGGCTCCGCTGTCATTTATTTCTGCGTCTACATTCCTCGGTCACATTCTGTTTCCCACAATGTTGTGAATTTTTTAAACAAATATACTTTACAATTTCATAAAACATACTTGTTTTCCCTGCCATTTGGGTTCCAAATGATCCTGCACCTTCTGTTCCCCACTCCAACAGACCTGATAGATGCAAATGAATCGGATGCAGTGATGTAGCAGAAGGTTTTCATTCAAATTCCGCCAATCCTCAACATCAACGCCATGGAGGAAGCCATTATATTTCTTAAAAGGTGCCAGAAACCTCTGGTCCTCAACTTTTCCAGAGGCGACACTAAGGTTGAGAGTGTTCTCAGCAGTTTCATTGTGTGCGTATGGAGAGCTACTCTGTACTGACAGAAGTGCCGGCTGGAGCACCGAGCAGGAAGCTCTGTGTTGGCCCCAGTGTGAGTTCACCTACTGCCTAATGTCCCCTTCCACGATCTCATCCCGTATTCTCCCAAAGCTGTCCTGCACTGCCATGCTGGATCCATGACAAGTTCCACTGCGATCTCTGAGTTTGTCCACATCTTCGGTCAGGCTCCTGCTTGATTTCACAGCTCAGTGAATCACACACAGCCAGATAGATAGACAATGCTGCTGTCACAGCCTGTGCAATGTTTCGCTATAGTTCAGTCACTCCTGAATTAAATCTCTGTTGGTCAGTCCTTTCTATGCAATGTCTCTCTCGTGGTCAATGTGTTCTGAGCGATGCCACCCTATTGTAAGTGTATTCTTTATGAGATCTCTCTGTTGGACAACATCTTCTGAATTGTGTCGCATCATTAGATTCTTCATTGGTCATTCTGTCCTGACTGCTTTCTCCCCGACCCATGATGCAGTCAATAGTGTCACTAGATCGTGATGTATGGTCACTGATCCTTGCATCATCAAATAGCTCTCTCCTGCAGACTCAAGTTGGAATGACCTCATATCCTGAACCTGAATGTGTCTCCCAGCTTCCTCAGGAGAAAAAGTAAACAGACATCAACAAGGAATGCCCTGAAAAACATGATGCCCCCCAACTCTATCCCAATCGTTTCCACGGCCATATCCCCCTGTTATCTCTTTTCTTCTCTTTCTCTCTTACACTTATCCTCTGTTCTTTCACACTCTGTCTTCCTCGGCGAATCTGAATTTATAAATCAGTCCCACGTTCTCACTCCCTACGTGTACATCCTTCCATTTTCTCCGTTTCTCACCATTTTCCTGTAAGTCTGTCCCTGTCTTATTCCTCAAATTTTCTGAATATTTTACGTTCTCTTCCTAAACCCTGTCTACATCTTATCTAGTTAACATTCTCTGTTTCTGTCTCACTTACTTGTTCACCTTTCAATCTCCCACTGTCTATTAATCTGAGAATGTATGTCAGAACCTGATTTCCCAAAGCCTGTTCATGGTCCGGCAACATCCTATTAAATTGAAGCTGGATGCGTGTGCTGAAGTCACCATCCTCTCAGATCACTTAGTGCAACTGCAGGAGCACAAGCTGTACCCAAGAGAGAGGAAAAACTGCAAAGAGCAGAGGTGATAGTAAGACAATTGGAAAGACGTCCGGAAACTGAAATCGGCACTACTCAGTTTTGGAGCACCTTGTGTTGGGATTTCACGATCATTAATAATCCAGGACATGCTCCATTGGTTGCAAGATAGTATGGCTCTGGGGAGTGTTGTTGAACACACGGCCCTCGGGTGCAAGTGCACATTTCATTGAAAGTGGAATCAGAGGTAGATATGGTTGAAAAGAATGCATTTTGCCTGCTTGCCTTCATTGGTAAGAGTATTGACTAAAGGCTTTGGGACAAAATTTTGTGGTTTTGGTGGACATTGGGGGGACCACTTTTAGAATACTGCTTTATATTTCTGGTCCTTTTACTTCGGGACGAATTTTGTTTTCCGATAAAGATTGTAGATCAAATTTACACGAATGTTCTTGGAACTGGAAGGTTCGAGTTATATGGAGACGTTGGATAAGTAGCGACTTCTTTTTCCAGACAGTGTCAGAGGAGTGATGGCATTCTAGAATTGATACAGTCATGAGTGGCACGGGTAAAGTGAATAGCCAAGATCCTTTTCCCAAGGCAGGGAGTCCAAAACTGTAGTGTCCAGGTTAAAGGTGCATGAGAAACGATTCAGAATAGTCCCGAGAGATAATTCCCTGACAGAAATGGTCGTGCATTGATTGAAGGAGCTGCAAGAGGAAGTGGGAGCGTCGGGACATATACAGAGAGAGGAAACTATTGGAGGGATGTGGGTGAGGCGCAGAAAGATTGCATTATTTAACTGAAAAATGCCTTGTCAGTATGAACGAGTTGGACAAAAGTGACTGCTTCCTTGTTGCATGACTCTTGCCCTGGGACTATAAGAGAGTGACGTGTCCAGTAAAACATCAGTTGTTCAACGACAAGCAGTCGGCACTACAACAAGACCTGGTGCCTTTGTGCACTTCTTGCTGCAAGTAAATAAGGAGATGACGAAAAGTTAAATGGCGTTATGGTCTTTCTAGCAAGGGAATTCTACAACAGGACAAGGGATAAATTGCCACAATTGTGCAGGGTCTTTGCAGCTGTGCAGCTGTGGTCTATTTTTCTGGGGAAGGATGTTCTGATGATGGACGGAGAACAGAAAATTTTTAATGGACAAATTATTGGAATGGCAACGTGGATGTATGAAATGAAATTGGATCAGTTGGGATTGTATTCAATGGGTGTAACTGATGATGAGTTTTTTCATGGAAAACTGCAAAATTCTAACGCGAGTATACAGGATTAAATAGGGAAGGATATTGTGGAAAACTATAGAGGATAAATTAGCCAGTCACAGCCTAAAGATCGATGTGGGCCACTTAGGACTGAGATGAGCAGAAATATATTCATCCAGAGCGTGGAAATGTTTTCAACATCCTGTTAAATGTTGTTCTTTGGGTTAAAAGTGACTTGGGGGAAAGTGACAACAGGGAACTGTGTTGGATGATCAGCCGTGAGCATGTTGAATGGTGCCGCAGACGGGAAACTCCGAATGACGTACCTCTGCCCCTATTTTCTGTGGTTTTGTATTTCAAATGGTGAAGGGACAAGGAACAGAACCCAAAAAAGGAAGAATTTGTTGGGATTACTAAATTGACTACATGGGCTTGAGCAACCATCCAAAGACTAGAAGTCCAGTTAACACAGTGCTGTATTCTCCAGAGTTGTGTTCAATGGAATGTCAGATTGAGAATTCCTGGAGTTGGTTGAGAACGTAAACCTTAAACGCCAAAAACATTTCATAATCATAGGCAATGCACAATCTTTCGGCAGGAGCCTTGTCAGTCTTGTTATTTCATAAGATATGACCATGTAAAACTGAGATAAAAACTGTCTTCACTGAGAGCATGGTGATGATGTGGATTTTCCCTCCACAGAAGGCTGCAGACGTCAAACTACTGTGACAGAAATAGATGATTCTCTAGAAGCTTACTGTGTCCTGGGTTGTGTGGATAGTGTCAAATTCTGGCAATGATTTAGAGGATTGACTATTCCACTCTTTCCTCTGCCCCTCCCCCTCTGTGTACCTGTCCACCTTCTTCTGTTTCTGTGGCCCCCACTCTGTCATGGTGTCTCTCGCTCTCCACTTCTTCCAGTTATTTCATCATCTTTGAATTGTTTGTGTTTGTCCAATTACATTCGATATTTATCTCTCTCTCTCTCTTCCACATTGTCTCCATTTCACTCATTCTCTGTGCCCAACTGTTTCTGTGACTTGCTGCCTTCATGTTATGTTGTCTTTGCCTGCATCTCTATTTCAGCGCTCTCTTCCCTCGACTCCACTCAAGCTTGATTTCTTGCTAACTGTCTCTCAATACATGAAGCTGTCTCTTTATTTCCTGTTCTCGAAGGCGAATTCTTCTGTTTTGACTCCCTCCAGGTTTCTCTTTGTCTCTTTTCCGATCTGACTGTCCCTTTCTGTGTGTGTGTGTGTGTGTGTGTGTGTGTGTGTGTGTGTGTGTGTGTGTGTGTCTCCCTCCCTTTTGATGATGCTTCTGTCCCTTCGTGTTTGCATCTCTCCCTCCAACCCCCTATCTGACTGTTTCCGTGCTCTCTGCTGCTGTCCTTCTATCTCTGAAAGTATGTTTGTTTCGCTCTCTCTCCTTCGTGCCAGCTCCCCTCTGACTTTTCATCTGTCTCTGCCCCTTTGCACCTCTCTTTACTGCCTTTGTCTGTGTGTCTCTCTTTCCAAAGTCTCTCCCTCTCTGCCTGTCCCTCTGTCTCTATCTGCGACTCTTGTACTAGTTGTCTGTTTCTGCCTACGTCTGTGTGTGTGTGTGTGCGTGTGTGTTTATATATATATATATATATAACTTGCTTCAGTCTCTGTGCATCTCTCGCTTGGCCTTTCTACTATCTGACTGTGGTGCTGTCTCTGCATTATTCCTACCAACGAACTCAGTCCCTCTGCGAACCTTTGTCTAAGGGTCAGAGTTTGTCAATCTGTGTTCCTTTCCAACTCTCTCCCTCCGCCGTTCTGTCTCACTCAGATTTCAATTTCACTCTTTGCCTGTTTTCCTTCTGTCTTTCTCGTATACCTCGCTATCAACGTCCGATCTGTCTGCGATTTTCTTCTCTCACACATTCTGGCTGTGTCCCTCAATCTCTCACCCCATTCTGTACGCATGTTATCACTCTCTCTGGCCACCGTGCTGATCCTCACTCTTTATGCAGTCTCTGTCTCTGTCTCTCTGTCTCAGTCTCTGTACAAACAGCGTTTTAGACTTAGACACTTTGGATTCATGTTCCCTTCAGTGGAGTGAGCTGCCATTTATATGTTTGCAAATCAATGCTGTGTGTCAAAATGGTGAATGAAGAGTCGGAGAGAACCAGTAGAGGGGGGCTGCTCTTTCAATGAGAACATAGTGTAAATGGATCTCAAAGCATTGCCCTTCAGAGGGATTGTTAAGAATACCTCTTAGGACTCATACAACAGAGCAGTAAAGGCCAAATCTACAGCTACGGCAAGAGTCCTTCTCTCTCTCTCTCTCTCTCTCTCTCTCTCTCTCTCACTCGCACCAACACACACAGGCACAGAGTCAACCACACAAACATTCACACTCACAAACATCGACACAATCATACTTACACATACACATAGATACACAGAAACACAATCTCGTGCATGTACATACTCTCACAAAGATACAGACACATGGATGAACTGGGTACCTGTTCTTTTGCTCAATTTTTCCGAGCAAACCGCCGGTGCAGACATGATTATAAGAAGCTTGTTGTTGTGTTGCGATCATGCAGAAAGTCTACACATGTCAGAAGTTGGATGGCTGTATCAAGAAACTCGTGGTGAATGCGGCTGTTATTCATTCAGCACGCCTGTGATGGTGACTCCGTCTGTCCAAGGTCGATGTCCAGAGAAGCAAGTGCCGAGCTGGTGTTGCAAGGATTCATCTACTTTTGTGTTGAAAGTTCTCGACTCTTATTTTCTATCCGGCTGAGGCTCGAGTGGGATTCTTTGTATTAAAAAGTCAAGATTAATTAATAATGGGCATCGTTATGAGTATTAATCGCGATTCATAGATGTCTTGCCATTTACGAGTAGAAATCTCATCAGTGTTACCAGGATTTGCTTGGTAAAGGCGACTTATTGATCTCAATGGTGATAAAGGCCTCACTTAACATCTCACGCTGTTCTTCAAAATGACACGCTATTCTTGATTTTTGGAGTGTTTTGATCACATGAACCTCATACAAGCAGTTGACATTTCGTCAGTAATTTCCTTTCTCATGTTTTATTGATTTTGGAATCTGCATCAGTTTCGGCATGAGGCATTAGTTAATTATACAGTCACACAAATGTACAATACGGGAAGAGATGCTCCAATCCAACTCGTCTACGCCCTCCAGATATCATAAGTTCATCACGTCCCATTTACCAACACTTGGCCCATATCCTTCTTCACACTTCCTATTCATTATCCATCCAGATGCCTTTTAAATGCTGTACTTGTACCAATTTCCACCACTTCATTTGGCAGATCATTCCGTACATGCACTACCCTTTGCATGAGCAAAGTAGACAATAGACAATAGGCACTAGACAACAGGTGCAGGAGTAGGTCATTCTGCCCTTCGAGCCAGCACCAGCATTCATTATGATCATGGCTGATCATCCTCAATCTGTATCCTGTTCCTGCCTAATCT
Source organism: Hemiscyllium ocellatum (assembly GCF_020745735.1). Taxonomy (NCBI): domain Eukaryota; kingdom Metazoa; phylum Chordata; class Chondrichthyes; order Orectolobiformes; family Hemiscylliidae; genus Hemiscyllium; species Hemiscyllium ocellatum. The sequence continues at coordinate 2,779,176 of NW_026867618.1, read as the reverse complement.
GCATAACCCTTGATTCCACTATCCTTAAGAATTCGACACTAACCTTTCTTGAAACCATTCAGAGACTTGTCCTTCATCGCCTTCTGGGGCAGAGCATTACACACACACTACTCTCGGGGTGAAGAAGTTTCTCGTCAACTCTTTTCGAAATGGCCTACGTGTTATTTTTAAACTGTGTCATGCTTCCTGCCTCCAGAGTTTCCAATCCTTTCATAATGTTATACGTCTCAATCACATCCCCTCTCAGCCTTCTAAACTCAAGCGTATACAAGCGCAGTCGCTCCAATCTTTCAACGTAAGATAGTCCCGCCATTCCGGGAATTGACCTCGTGAACCTAAGCTGCACTCCCTCAATAGCCAGAATGTCTTTCCTCAAATTTTGAGAACGAAACTGCACACAATGTTCCAGGTGAGTTTCACCAGGGCCCTGTACAGCTGCAGAAGGTTCTCGTTGCTTCCATACTTGACTCCGCTTGTTATGAAGGCAAGCATGGTATTAGCTTTCTTCACTGCCTGCTGTACCTGCATGCTTGCTTTCATTGATTGATGTACAAGAACACCTAGACCCCTTGTACTGCCCCTTTACTTAACTTGACTCAATGTAGGTCGTACTCTGCCTTCCTGTTCTTGTCACCAATGTGGATAGCCACACATTTATCCACATTAAACTGCATCTGCCGTGCATCTGTCCACTCACCTCGCCTGTGCATGTCACCCTGTCATCTCCTCACATTTCATCACATTTTCCCCTGCCACTCAGCTTTGTATCTTCAGCAAATGAGCTAATATTACTTTTAACAACATCATCTATATCATTAATGTATTTTGTAAACAACTGCGGTCACAGTACTGATCCCCGCGTTACTGTACTGATTACCACCTGCCGTTCCGAAAGGGGGCTGTTTAACGCTACTCTTTATTTCCTGTCAGCCAGCCAATTTTCAATCCAAGTAAATATTTTGACTGCAATACCTTGCGCCCTAATTTTTCTCACTAGCGTCCTATGTGGGAATTTATCAAAGGCTTTCTGAAAGTCTAGGTACACTACATCCACTGGATCTCCCTTGTGCATCTTCAGAGTTACATGCTCAAAAATTTCCAGAAGTCTAGTCAAGCATGATTTTCCCTTCAAGAATCCATGCTGACTCCGAAATACCCTGTTCCTGCTCTCCAGATGTGTCGTAATTTCATCCTTTATAATTGACACTAGCATCATTCCCTCCACTGAGGTTATGCTAACTTGTCTATAATTTTCTGTTTTGTCTATTCCTCCTTTCTTTAAAAGTGGGACATTAGCCACCCTCTAATCCGCAGGAACAGATCCTGAATCTATAGAATATTGGAAAATGATCACCAATGCATCCACAATATTTCGACCCACCTCCTTCAGTAACCTGGGATGTCGACCATCAGGTGCCGGGGACTTATCAGCCTGCAGACCTAACAGTCTCTCCAACAGTATTTCCTGGAAAATGTAAATTTCCTTCAGTTTATGTCCTTCAGCCACTATTACTTCTGGGAGATTGCTTGTGTCTTCGCCAGTGAACACTGGACTAAAGTACCAAATCAACTATTCTGCCATTTCTTTGTTCCCCATAATATATTCACCCGTTTCTGTATTCAAGAGCCCAATTTTAGTGTTAACCATTGATTTTTTTTCTTTTCACATACCTAACAAAGCTTTTATTATACTCCTTTATACTTTTGGCCAGTTTACCTTCGTACCTTATTTTTTCTCTGCGTATTTCCTTCTTAGTAATCCTCTGTTGTTCTTTGAAAGCTTCACATGCCCCCGTTTTCCCACTTATGTTTGCTCTGTAATACTTTTCCTCTTTTGACTTTATATGCTTCTTATCTTCCCTCGTCAGCCACGGCCACCACTGCCTCCTGTTAGGATCTTTCTTCCTTTGTGCAATGAACTGATTCTGCATCTTCTGCATTATACTCATAAATACCTTCTATTGTTGCTCCACTGCCATCCCTGCTAGGGTATTGCAACATTGAACATTGGCCAGCTCCTTCCTCATAGCTGCATAGTTCACTTCCGATTGTCCCCTCTCCCTTTCAAATTCCATATTAAAGCTAATTGTATTATGGTCACTACCTCCTAATGTCTCCTTCACTTCGAGGTTGCTGATCAAATCAGATTCGTTGCGCAAAACCAGATCCAAATTTGCCTTTTCTCTGCTAGGCTCCACCACCAGCTCTTATAAGTGTCACTCTCGGAGGCACTCCACAAACACAGATTCTTGGGGTCCAGTACCATCCTGATTCACCCAATCTACCTGCGTGTTGAAATCTCCCATAACATCTGTAGTAATATGTTTTCGACAAACCAATTTCAGCTCCTTATTCAATTTACACCCTACATCCAGACTACTGTTTGGCGGGCCTGTTAACAACTCCCATGAGGGTCTTTCAAACCTTAGAATTTCTCAGCTCTATCAATACTGGCTCTACATCCCCTGATTATAGGTCGTCCCTCGCAAGGGACTGAATATCATTCCTTGCCAACAGGGCAACCCCACTCACTCTGCCCGTCAGACTGTCCGCACGATAGCATGTACAGTCTTGACTATTCACTTCCCAGGCCCTGTCCACTTAAAGCTACGTCTCCGTTATCCCCACAACATCGTAACTGCATCGTAGGCCCTTATTAAGGCTTTCCCGTCTTACACTAATCTTATGTCTTCTGGACTAAACTCCTCCTCACCAGAGAAAATGATTTAGTATGTTTATCCCAACTGATCTTCCATGATTTGTAAAGTTCTGTAAGGTCACCTCCAGCCTCCTATGTTCCATGAAAAGCAGCCCGAAGCAATTCACCCTCTCCCTGTATCTCAAACATATTTCGAGGGGCAGGAAACATGTTTGAGGTTCTTTTGGTCAGTGTGAACATGGGACAACTGAATCGGAAAAAGCCAAAATTGCAGCTTATGATCTTTTAGATGCTAGTGAGATGGGAAGCGGTAATCAAAGGTATGCTATTAGTGTTGTGTAAAGGAAGGGAACGTAGTGGTGAGGGCAGCAGCATAGGAAAACGTTGGGACATGGCTAAGGGCACTGTAAATCCCAGCGGGACCACTTTTTATTTTATATGTGGATTCCACTGGCGTTCATTGCCACCACAACAGCATCTTTGATTTATTGTTATTGCATGATTTCGGGCAGATCCCATAGTTCCGTGGAGGAATTTGGGTTGATTTGACAACGTCAAGGAAATTGTTTTACATTGGCAGCTTATTGAATGGTTTTTCATTAATGAAAAGGGTAGATGATGGCAATGTTACTGATGTGATGCACATGGATTTCCAGAAAACTTATGAGGAACGTTACAAGTCATGGTTCAAGTGGCAGAGACAGCACGGATACAAATTTGACTTGAATTATAGGGAAGAGAGAGTAATGACCAATAGATATTTTTCTAGTGAGGAACTTTTGGAATGGCGTTTCACGGGGTTCAATATTGATACCAGGATGTTCGAGAAAGGCAGATTGATGAGGGTGGCAAGGTAAGCGGCCCTTGGATAATAGGGAAATTATGAATATCATCAAAAGGGGAAAATTAAGCATTTGCAAAATTTAGGAAGCTAAAATTCAACAGAGTTAGTGAGGAACATAAAGTAAGGTTTAAACTCAAGCAGCCTTTTAGAACAGGAAGAAAGGGTGGTGAAATGACCTTGACTATTAGGGTTAAAGAGAGTCCTAAGACATTCTATACTCAGATTAAAAATAAGTGGATATCTGGAGAGATGGTATGACCATTCATGGATAAGGGAGGGAACGTGTGCTTGTAATATCTGTATGTGGGTGAGATCTTCAACGCGTATTTGAATCTGTATTCACCATGGCGAAGGCTATGGAAAATAATGACATTTGTGCGGAGCAAGCTGATAGTCTGCAGCATTTTGAGATGATGAAAAAAGTGGTTCTGTGTCTCTTGAAGAGTATTAAATTGAATAAATCCCAGGTTCTGATAATATCTACCAAGGATATTTAGTGAGGCAAGAAATTGCAGAGGCCTTGACCATGGTCACTAGCCACTGCAGAATTGCTGAAGACTAGCGAATGGATAATGTATTTTCTTCCGTTAGAGCTTGGGTTCAATGTTGGTTGCCACAAGAGAAGAACGTGAAGGCTTTGCAGAGTAGGGTTTCCAGGATGCTGTCCTAATTAAAGGATATGAGAAATAAAGAGGGGCCAGAACATTTCATATTGATTTCTGTCGTGCAGCGGAAGCGGAGGAGAGACTTGATCGACGTCTGTACAATTGAGAGGAAGTTCACAGCGAAAATGCTTTTTCCCATAGTTGATATGCCCAATACTAAGGGGCATGAATTTAAGGTGAGATTGGATAAGTTCCAATACATGTGAGGGACAAGTTTATTTTAATGGTAGGTGTCTGAAACTCACTGTCAGGTGTAGTGGTGGAGGCAGGTAGTAAAGGAGCACTTATGATCTGAGGTAGATTGAACCCAGACTGCTGAGCGGCAAGAATTAAACGACGGATTCACAAGCTTTTAGTCCCTTCGTTACGTCTAAAAGCAGCTGATTGGAAAATACCTACCTTACTGCAGCAGTTGTGTGAACATGCCTCTGTGATTTTAAATGAACTTCAGGCTCAAGTTATGTCAACATGTTATTGAAATTAACTTTCATTCATTAACCCTGAACTGGAGATGGACATTAGAAATGAGGTGGAGAAAAGGAGCAAAGAGAGCACGTTAGGTTAGTCAGGGTAACCTAAGTGGTTTTTGGTAAGGTTACACATAGTTAAAGAAGCGGCTATTTTGGCACAGTTATAGTGCCCTTAACTCTGAACCAGAAAGCACAGGTTCAAGTTCAGGTAAATCCATACCTGCGAAGTAAAATCTCCGAAAAGGTAACGTAAAGTATTTTAAATCGTAAAATGGCAATTATGGAAGAGTGGGAACAAGGAAGAGAGCATCGCATATAGAGCGTTGTAAGGCCAGTTGTGGGGATGAGATGTCTACATTTTATTCGAAATAAAAGTCGCTTTCCACATCGGGGGTGAGAGATGACAGCTGAATTGCTAATGCCCCATTCCTGTTCCAGAGCGGAAGGATAAACATCGTTAGTAATGTGATATTGCTCATCTTAACATTCCTGGTGAGAAACGTTCACAGCAAAAGGGCTGCATATTAGCATCCGTCCAAAAGCATCGCAAATGGAGGTGGGTGTTAAATGTTTGCCCAGCTAATGACGCCCGCATCCCAGGAGTGAGTTTAAAAGGGATTGGTGCTCCATTATATCCTGCGTATTCAATATTTTCTCCTCAAAATTTTATACACTTCAATCATGACCCCCTCAGCCTTCGCTGTTCCAAGGAAAACAACCCAAACATCTGATATATCTCCTTGTAACGACAATTCTCCGCCCCGACAACATCCGAGCATATTATTTGTTGCACTCTCTCCAGAACAATTGCACTCTTTCGCAAACCCTCACACTTTAATTTCCGCACAATTTCACCTGCTCCAAACACCTCCTACTTCCCTTACATCTACATCTTTCACACTCTTACACTCTTCAATACCACCATGTTCTACCCATACACCTCACTCACCAACCTCTGCATTACCCCATCCAATAGAACCTGCTCCATAAACAATTCCATAGCAAATCTCCAGTGCACACACTCCTCATTACATACCCTCCTTTTCCATCATACACATATCTCCCATTTCCAAACTCCTCCATACACCTAGCCCCATATTTCCACTTGCTCCCACTCAATACCTCATAATACAACAAAGCCCCAAAACCTTCATTACCCCTGTAGCCCCATAACACCCCCATAACCACAATATCCCCAGCTAAATGCCATCAAAACCATTCACTCAACCATACCACGCCATACACAATGAGATTCCATCTCATGTTTGCTAACATAAGTCTTAGAAACCCATATGCCACAGTCCCGTAGCCACTAGCCATCTCGCCAGCACACGTCAACCATGTATTCTCTAAAAATCGCCATAAACTTCGGGACCCTTTGCTCCCCATGCTCTGCAGCTCCCAAGACCTTGTCGAATGCAGCTCATTAGACCCCACGCCATAAACGTCAAACTTAATCTTGCCAAACAACATTTCCCTCGCCCCCCACACATGAAACGCAACTGCAACCACGCCATATATATCCAGGTGTATTCCAACTTGCTCAATACTCCCCAGTTCTGCAGACCCTGAGATCACATGTGATCCATAAACCCTGTCCGAAAACCCTCATACTGTCCAGCACATGCCTGCCTATATCTTCCAGTTTTATACCCCACCCGGTTTCACTGCCTCATGACCACCGCCCGAGAGCCCTCATGCCGCAAATCCATTTTCATACCTAGATGGAGCTCTTTTGCTCCATCCAAACCCCCGTCCCAATTCATCACAATGAGCCCCTCGCCACATTCATCACAATACACATACACCCCAACTACTGTCCACTCCATACCTGAAAGCCTAATACTTTCCATTTTCCTGAATACCGTACTTTTGTGTGAAAACTTGTTAGCGATCAGGGCAGACCACTCAGAACATTTCCAGCAGTAAAGTAAGACCATAAATTTGCGATTTGATTTTCAGCAAGTATACAATGGATACTCCAGGAGATAATCAGATGGTCAGACTACGTAGCTTGAAAAAGAAAGGAATTTATTTACAAGAATACTGAATGAAACATAGAAAAGGGAAAACCAAAAACCGAATAACTAATCCTATCCGAAAACCCAACAGGCTATCCTGACGTAATGATGATGTTCCAATGGACATGCAATAATCCCAATTAACACGCCTTGGCACAAAACGTAAAATGAAACAATTCTTACAGGAGAGAAGACAGAGGGACAGAGAGTGAATGCAGCAGTCTTTCTTCACTTACACACAAGCATCAACACTCACACACAAAACTACATTCGAAACAAACTAAATAGCTGTGCTATGAGAACTGAGCACTCACCTTTCAGTCGACATTTTTTTGTTGTAAAACCTGAAAGCTTTCTGCCACAGGAAGTATCTGTTAGCTTTCAGCAAATGGGCCCTGAAATCCATCCAACAACAGAACTCACTAGATGGACTCCTTCTTTAAAGATCGCAATTTCCCGTCCCACGTGGTTAAGGATGCCCTCCAACGCATCTCCTCCACGTTCTCAACTCCGCCATAAGACCCCACCCCTCCAATCGTACCAAGGACAGAACACCCCGGTGCTCAACGTCCACCCTACCAACCTTCACATAAACCAAATCATCCGCCGAAATTTCCGCCACCTCCAGACGGAACCCACTACCACGGATATATTTTCCTCCCCACCCCTTTCTGACTTCCGCAAAGACTGTTCCCTCCGTGGCTACCTGGTCAGGTCCACGCCCCTCAAAACTCAACCTCCCATCCTTGCACCTTCCCCTGCCACCGCAGGAATTGCAAAAACTGCGCCCACACCTCCTCCCTCACCTCCATCCAAAGCGCGAAAGGAGCCTTCCACAACCATCAAAGTTTTACATGCACATCCACCAATATCTGGCGCTCTCGAAGCGGTCTCCTCTCTACTGTGGAGACTGGACGCCTCCGAGCAGAGCGCTTTTGGGAACACCTCTGGAACAAACGCACCAATCAACCACACCGCCTTGTGTTCCAACATTTCAACTAACCCTCCCACACAGCCGAGGACATGGAGGTATTGTGCCTCCATCACTGCGGCTCCATCACCACCCGACGCCTGGAGGAAGGACGTCTCATCTTCCGCCTCAGAACATTTCAACCACATGGCATCAATGTGAACTTCACCAGTTTCTTCATTTCCACTTCCACCACCTCACACTATTTCGAAACTTCCAGCTCAGTACTGTCCCCATGACCTGTCCTACCGGCCTATCTTCATTTCCACCTATCCGCTCCACCCTCCCCTCTGACCTATCACCTTCATCCTACCCGGTCAATCTACTGTACTCTTTCCTAGCTTCCACAACCCTCCTCAGTGACCATCACCTTCATCCCCACCCCCACTCGACTTTTGTACTCTATGCTAATTTCTCCCCACGCCACCCTCCTGTCATTTATCTCTCCAACTTTCAGGCACTCTGCCTATATTCCTGATTAAGGGCTGTTGCCCGAAATATCGAGTTTCTTGCTCCTCGGATGCTTCCTGAACTGCTATGCTTTTCCATCACTGCTATAATCCATAATATGGTTTCCAGCATCTGCAGTCATTTTAACTGAGTTTAGACCTACTGCGAATACTCTTGCAAGGATGCCTGCCTCGAAGAAGTTTTCCTTCTCTCTCTAAAAGAATCTCAGGGAGTTCCTATCCCACTGCAACCCCAGGTCAGTTCCTCTGCCCTGAAGCGCTTCAACCATGTCCTGAAAATGATTGGCTAACACAGTCACATGTCCTTCCTCAGTGCCTGCCTCCGTAACCAACTCATTCCAGACGGATTTCGGACCACATTTAAACCAGCAGAGTTCGGACCCGAACAGGACAGACAGTACTACAGATTCAAAAACACCAGCAACGGTTCTCCTTCAATATCCTGTCCTCCACGCTTGCAGCAATGAACAGGCACTTGAGGTCTCTACAGTCTGCATTGCCTCAGCTGAGGGCCACGCTCTCTCAGAATTGCAAAAGACCCCTCCTTTACTATATCCTCAAGAAAATTCATACTCTCAACAAAGAGCATTGCAACACCGTCTCAAACATCAAAAACTATAAATACAACAAACGTTAATTTATCCACCTCCAAAACCAGCACTCTTCCAACATTCCAGTAGATTCCCGCGGCCTCTGTTTCTGTTCAGAGACCATTAGCCATGCGGTTGGTGCAGCCACCATCCTCACGCTGAATGATGACGTCACCTCCGCCCCATCACAGCTGCTTACACTGCCACTTGCACCCTTCACAATTCCTCATGCACCAACCGTGACAGCACTTCCATCGCTCACATCATCGCTGACGTCACACGCTCAGTGACTTCCGCCCCTACTGTCGTCTTTGCCACCACTTCCACCCCCACCAACTCCACTCACCTGCATTATGCTGACATGACCCACGCAGATCCCATTGTCAACAATGAGGAGAACACCATCCTTGCTCATGACTCCACCCATTCCCTCTAAGACCACACCCACTCCAGTAACAGGCTCAGCTGCATGCCTAGCTCCACATCCTCAGCAGATGCCAGCACCCAAACCTGCCGAGTGTGCACCATCCCTCCAGAACTACACTTCATTGAGTACGAACAGTCCTCAGCAAAGGATTCACGATCATCCCCCCTCCGCTGATAATCAAGGAATTTAATACACGCCGTGACGTCGAACACGTCTTCTGCCGCCGCCGCCTCCGCCTTCGAGCTGACTTTCACAATCAGGACTTCCGCCCATCTTCCAAGGACCAGTTCACTCTCGTCCAAAACACTCCACCCACCTGGACAACCTGTGTTTGCTTATTACACCCCCTCGACATCGGCATTTCCAACTACAGCCGAGACATTAACTGACTGAACTATTCTACACCCTCCCCCACTCCAACACCTCAACCTAACAATGCGCAGCCTCCACTCCCTCTGCTCCAAACCCGACATCACCATCAAGCCAGCAGATAAAGGGTGAGCTGTGGTAGTCTGGCGCACTGACCTCTGCACCGCTGAAGCCAGACGTCAACTCGAGGACACCTCCTCCTACTGCCCCTTTCGACCATGACCACACTCACATCACCAAGCCATCCTCTCCTAGACAATACAGAACCTCATCAGGAGATCTCCCACCCACAGCTTCCAACCTCATAGTCCGGGAACCCATTCTGCCCGTTTCTACCTGTCGCACAAGATCCACATGCCTGACCTCCTGCGCCGACACATTGGCTAAACATATTCCTGCCCCACGGAACTCATCTCAACTACTTCGAAACTGTCCTATCCCCCCAGTCCAGGAACACCCCAAATGTGTTCAAGAAACCACGCATGCCGTCCACCTCCTCCAAGCCTTCAATTTCTCCAGCCCCCAACGCCTCATCTTCACCATGGATATCTAACCCCTCTACACCCTCATCCGCCATGACCAGGGCCTCCAAGCTCTGTGTTTCTTCCTCTCCTGACGTCCCCATCAGTACCCTTCCACCGACACTCTCATTCATTTGGCCAAACTGGTCCTCACACTTCACAAATTCTCCTTCGAATTCTCCCACTCCATCCAAACCAAATGGGTTGCCATGGGCACCCGTTTGGCCCCAGTTATGCTTGTCTTTTAGTTGGCAACGTAGAACAGTCCACGTTCCGTAGTTACAACGGCACCACTCCCGACCTCTTCCTCCGCTACATTGATATCTGCATTGACGCCACCTCGTGCTCCCGCCAGGAGCTGGAGCAATTCTCCAACTTCACTGAAACATTCCACCCTGACCTTAAATTTACCTGGATCATCTCTGACACCTCCCTTCCCTTCCTGGACCTGTCCATCTCCATTAATGACGACCTACTTGACACCGACATTGTTTACAAACCCACCAACTCCCACAGCTACCTGGATTACATCTCTTCCGACCCTTCCTCCTGCAAAACTGTCATCCCGCATTCCCAATTCCTCTGCCTCCGTCGTATCTGCTCCCAGGAAGACCAGTTCTACCACAGAACACAACAGAGGGCCTCGTTCTTTAGAGACCGCAATTTCCTTTCCCACGTGGTTAAAGATGCCCTCCAACGCATCTCGTCCACATCCCTCACCTCCCCCCTCAGACCCCACCCCTCCAACAGTAATAAACCTGTCAAAGGAATACGTTCATCGCATCTCCTCTTCAAAAAAATCGATATCGAAATATTCCTTCAGTTTAAAACCCGCTAAAATTTAGTTAGTTCTCTAAACCAAGCATATATGTTACATTGACTATAAACATGCAAACATGTACAACTACATTCCGCCTCAGTCTGTTGTACTCCCGGAACAGCATGCCTGCATTTCGCATTTGAGTCTCTCCAATTCGTCAGCAATCACATTTTCTCTTCTTGCCACAGGTACAAGTTTTAAACTTAATGGTTGTAACAGGAAGCTCCATCAAATCAGTCTGACTTTTTTTATTAAATTCTCACAATCTTCACTGGGTTATGATTAGTGTATGATTGGTTCAGATGCGTTACTGGAAATATAAATACTAAAATGTTTAATGACAACATCAAGCTCATAATCTCCTTCTCAACCATCGAATATTTCTGCTGATGAATGTTCAACTTCCTGGAAGAATACACTGTAGGCATTTCTATCTTTTCATCGACCTCTTGTAAGCACAAAGCACCGACACCAACATCACTTGCATCAGTAGCCACCTTGAATTGCTTTGCGTAAATAGCCGTGGTTAATGCCGGGGCAGTGGTTAACACAGTTTTCAGGCTGTCAATTGCCTTCTGACTGTCCGTTGTCCTTGGAAGCTTCTTGCCCTTCTCCAGCAATTCATTGGATGTAGCAGCCAAACATGGAAACTTTGTACCAAATGTTCGATATAATACACCCAATCCCAGGAAGGGAAGTACGGCTCTTTTGACCACCGTAATAGAAACTCTGAACTATTGTGTATTTTTGCATCCCGTGACGCCATTTGTCCATGTCCAATAACATGGCCCAGGAAGCTGACTTGGACTTTGGCAAATTCACTTTGTGCCAGGCTTATCACTAAATCTGCCTTTCGAAGTCGATCGAACAAGTCTGAAAAATGTTGGAAATGTTCATTTTACGTACGACTAAAAATCATCACATCACCTATATAAACAAAAGTGTTGGCTGTATCGGCAAATATCTTATTGGATAGTCTCCGAAAAATGGCTAGCATTTTTCATGCTAAACGACAAGATTTTAAATTGGTACAGTTTATTCAATGTTACGAAAGCCGAATTGCCTTTGCTCTTTCTGACAAAGACACCTGTCAGTGTCCTCTGAGCAAGGCCAATTTAGAATATAAGTTGTTTGTCCCAACTTCTCACCACAGAATCTGATATGCATCAGTCTTTGACATTGCATTTACTTTGTGATAGTACTGTCATATCTGTTGTGTACCAGCTGGTTTTGGCAGCATGACTATGGGCAAGCTCCAGCCACTGTAACTCATTTTGATTATGTCATCCTGGAACATGCATTCAATCTCCTATTGAACCTGTAACAACTTTAGAGGATTGTGCCTCGCAACACGTTGCTTCATTGGAACCGTATGTCTGAATCTACTTCCGCAAAACATCGTGGGCTGAAGGACCTGTTCTGTGCTGTACTGTTCTATGTTCTATAATTCGGTTCGTGTTTCCCTGTTTATTTCCACTTAGCTCCTCATGTGATGGAAAAAGCTCTTTCAACTTATTTCAGTTTTTCTCTGGAAAAAACTCAATAACTTATCCTAAAATTTGACAACTTCCTTATTGTCCAATTTAATTGCAGAATGCCCAATTCAGAATCTTCTGAACTTGGTACTTCCTTAGGTGTCACTGGAAATAACACTAATACCTTATCCCCGATAGGGAAATTTTTGCTTTCTTGTCTGCCCCTGTTTCATTGTATGCTGCAATGCTTTAAAATGCTGTTGGTCAAATCCCCAGTTCTACAATCGCTCTCTAAAATTTGGCACACAGTACAAACGTGTATTCTCTGATGTCTGACTTACTCTTTTCTCCTCAATCAGTTTTAACAGTCCTCTCACCCTATGCACAAAACCAAATACAAATGGATTAAATTTGGTCGAGGGATTTGTTGCATCTGTGATCGCAAAAAGCACAAATCATCTGGATATCCTTGACTCTCAGCCCTCAACATGATCTTTAAAGTCTGATGCCACCTTTCCAGCGCTTCCTGCAATTGTGGATGAAACGCAAGAGATTTTAATTGTGTTATTCTTAAGCTGCCCATAACTCCCTGAAGTAATTTGGATTTGAAGTTTGAACTTTGACCTGACTGTATCTCAATTCGTACAAACATATGAGTAATTCCTCTCCAATCCTTTTTACCTTTGAAATTGCATAATGCAATATAATGGACTCTGAGAACCTACGCAATATATTCTTTGTTGCTAGCAAGTACTGATTTCCAATTCATTATCTCAGATAAGGGCAATATGCATTTAAGAGTCTTGCAAATTACTCCTTGACTGCAAGGATAGTTATTAAATTTGCAGGATTTATGACCTCCTTTGATTTCCAGTTGCCTGATATGTATTACACGACTGGAAAATTTGGAATACCTCTTTGTATACTCCAGGCCAGTCAAAATGATTTTGCGTTTTAGCTTGTGTTTTCCTCTCTCCTCAATAACACACAAGTGGCAGCTCATTCGTCACTTGCATCATGTCCTTTCTATAACCCACAGGCAGTACGAGTTGATGAATATTTGCCCTTTTCCCATCTGGTTGAATATGTTGTGGTATATATTTCCACATTAAGACATCATTTTTAAGTTACTAATATCTTGTGACATATTCGGACTCTTTTTCTATGTATGCTTTTAGATTCAAATGCTTTAAAGTTTTGTTTTTCTATTGTAACTCAATTTATTTATTTGAGCTAACGTTATGTACAATCTCATCCATTTGCTCCTTGTTTGCGTCAACCTTCTAATCAAACGGGATATCGACGAATTCCACATCAAATTTCTACTTTTTGATCTTTCCTGATTCAAATTCTGACTTTGTGACCGCGTTACTAACCAGGTAGAAAAAAATCCACGATGTATTCCCTGCAAGTTTTCGGTTGCCTGTGTTTCCACTCGCTTTTCAACCACATTCGGCAGCACTCTTACCGGTGAGCCAGCAATTTGATGAGCAGGATAAATTGTATTACTGTAGCTGACAGATTGTTCAGTACACCAGCCATGTATTCTCCACTCAATTGCGATCTCACTTTATACAATATAGGTCTGTTTGTCTCACCGGGAACTCCCGTTACTCGTACCTTTTCTGGCAATAATCCTTCAGGAATACATATCTGCTCATCCTTCCATATCACATACTCAGAATGTTCTGTGTCTCTTCATATTGTTAAAAATCAAACAACACCAGGTTGTAGGCCAACTGGTGCATTTGGAACCACTAGCTTTCAGAGTGCTGCTCCTTCATCAAATGGTTCTGCAAAATAAGATCGTAACATACAGAATTTCGAGCAAACCTTTACAGTGTGATATAACTGAAATTATGTATTGAAAAATACCTGGATTATTTGTGAAGTCTTTCATGTTTTAGACTGGCCATGTTCGTCTCAATTCTTTCATGTGTAAATCACAAACTTTTTTTTTAACTTGCATTCTCAAGTGAACTAAGACAATTAGTGTCATGTCGGCCCTGATAATGTATTGAACGTGTGAGCTTCCCTGTAAGGCTTCCTGTGCTACAGTCTGACCATTGTGGCACAGACCAACACCCCAGTCCAATACCAGCGTCTCCAAACGTTAGTATGGCGACCTCTTTACGTGCTCATCCTGAACTATCTGAATGAGCTTTTACTTTGCAGGAATAATTTTAATAAGAACTGTTCCTTCATCCCTAACCAATATCTCACCAGCTTGTAAATTCTGGTAAAGCTTCCTAATCTCCACTGTGCTTTTTGTGACGACCCCAAGAAATTTCACAGGATTATTCGGTTTTCTTACATCTGGTTTCCCATTGCTTATCGTAATCCGCTAACACTGTGATTTCATGTGGTTTACTTTAGTGCAGTGAAAACACGGAGCTTTTAAACATCAATGTCATCTTCAAGAGTTTCCATTTTAGCCTGTGGTTAAATGACTTTCACCGAGAAATACTGTTCCCTTTCCATGTGAGGATTTCTCTTTTCCCCATATTCTATCCGTCATAGATTAAAATTGATTCTGAAAGCCAAACATTGCATTACAGACCAACTCAATCTTCCGCGATTCCCGCTGATAACCTTGCTGTTTTAACTCTGTGTTCTTCCATATGTGTCTCACACTTCAGGAAGTGAATTTTTGAACTCCTTCCAAAATAATTGCACCAAAGTTACTTCGTTTGATCTTTTCCAACTCAGTGTCAGTTTGACCATTGTCACTCCTTAGAATCCTGAACTGTTGTCTATTGACTTCTTTCACAATCTCGCATGCACTTAAGCTGCCTGTCTTCACGTTCTCATCCGTCCCATCGACCACCAGTGATCGTGATGCAAATTCCTTAATTGCTCAACGACAAGTTTGCATTGGATCAAGAAAATCCACATGGTCGTTGGCACCTCATTTGTTGAGCACATGTTCAAATGAGGTGAACTAGGTTTCCACATCCTTATTCTCAAACTTTTGCAATGTTTGAATATATTTAAATAGATTCCTAACAGTCCTTTGTCTACCATGGGTTTGCTCATTCTCACTCTCTTTCTCACTGGCCTTACGTTCAGCCTTCACCACCATCCTTTTAAGCTGTATTTCCTAAATGCCAAATTCTGAAGTTCCAAAGTTCTCTCTTTTTGTCCCTCCCTGCTTTTAATCGTAATTCAAACTGTTTCAGTTTCGCAGCCCTTTCCTTGTATTTTGCCTCTGTCAGAACCTCTTTCATTTTCAAATGAACGTTCAAGTTCTCTAAAGATTCTGTTAGTGTTTCCAGTAAATGTAAGTGCTGACCTCCTGCTGTAATTATCTCTTCTTTCCTCACGGAAGAAGGCAGCTCCAAATCAGGTTGCCTGATATTTCATGCAGCTTGGCCACAAAGGGTATGTACCAAGCTAGACCAGGCCAGAACCCTCGGAACATTTCAAGATGGTCGCCCTGACTTTAATTTTGTCATTTGATACTCAGAAAGTGTACAGTTAATATTCGAGGAGAGAATCAGATGGTCAAACTAATTAGTTCTAAACTGATTTGGGAGTGTCGGTGTTGGACTGTGTTGCGAAATGTTAATAAAACTGACAACGCTAGGTTATAGTCAAAACATGTTTGTTTGGAAGCACGAGCATTCTGAGCACTGGTCCTTCATCAGTTGTTCATCAGCTGCATGATGCAGAAGCAGCGCTCGGAAAGTTAGTGCTGACAAATAAACCCGCTAGTCCTAAACAAAATTGAATTTACTTTCAATATCACTGAATTAAAAAATAAAGAACAGAAAACAGAATATTGAGCGAAGTATCCTAAACGGAAAGGCAACAGCAACCCCAATTTAATGATGCTGTTCAAAAATACGTTCAATAATCACCAAGAAAACCAAAAACCTTTGGCACAGAAGTTAAAATGAAACACGTTCTTACAGAAGAGAAGTCAGAGAGAGAAGCAGAGACAGAGAGAGCGAAAGAGAACGAGAGCTCAGCAGCCTTTCTTCTCTCCTTCTCTCTGTCTGTCTCTCTCTCTCTCTCTCTCCCCCGCCCCAACTCTCTATTTCTCTCTCTCTCTCTCTCTGTCTGTCTCTCTCTCTCTCTCTCTCTCACACACACACACACACACACTCCAACAAAACCAGAGAATATCTGAACTTCGAGAATTGGCACTCCCCTTTCACGGGGAGAAAGTGAGGACTACAGATCTTGGAGATCAGTGTCGAGGTTGTGCTGCTATGAAAACACCGCAGGTGAGGCAACTTCCGAGGAGCAGGAGAATCAACATTTCGGCGATAAGTCCTTCGTCAGGAATATAGAGCTTGTGCCCGGAACGTCGATTCTCCTGCTCCTCGAATGCTGCTTGACATGTTGAGCTTTCCCAGCAACAAACTCTCGAGTCCCCTTTCAGTATTGTCGTATTTTTTTAACTTGAAAACCTGCAAGAGTCAGTACCCATAACTTATGTCCAAATGGGGCCTGAAATCCATTCCACCTCAGACATTTCGGAAGTCTGTGATTCCAGAACTCTCCAAATAAAGATCAAGGGCAAACTGAACTTGTTAAAGGAACAAGTTCGTCAGAAAGGAAACACAGAATTTCACCTGTGCCTGAAAGAAGCCCAGGTCCCTGACGCTGTGAAGCAGCCGTGTTCATCATGGAGCCACCATACCCCCTGTAAATTCATTACAGCCATTTTAATACCACAGCTTTGCAAGTCTCACACCCTATCCATATTCAAAATTTCTGTAACACCATATTCCTCTTTGCATACCCTCTTAACCTCAGATCCATGCACTCAAACCCCAAATGTCCTACCCAGCTCCATGCGTAGACAGCTGCAGCTAAACACCCCTAGAGACACAACGCCCTTTCCCATATCCCGCAGTTTCATCAACCCAAAACCTTCCAGTTACCTTCCACAGTCTCTACCCCCTGAAATCCCGTTTCCCGTAGCTCCATGTAAGCCATTTTTCACAAACCCCATCTCCTCCAGAACCTTATCCTCCATCTCCTTTATCACAGTCCGACACCCCCTACACGCTCAACGTGTATTCCACCCAGTCTGATGCACTCAAGCCCCCAAATCCCTTTTTCAACGTCAGTGCAACACCACCCTTCAGATACCCACAAACCACATTCCACCTCCTCCATGCCACTGAATTCCCCATTTCCACTGCATACACGCAAAATCAAAGCCACACCAAAAGCCCAAGTCCACTACTTGCCAGGTTTGAAAAATGCCACCGCATATCCACCTCTCGCTCTCTAGTACACGCCCCACACGGGACTGCCCTAAGGTCTAAACCCCATATGTCACAATACCAAACCTTGATCCCGTCGCCCCACATTCCCATCCTGGTCCGTGATCCCTCACATCAATAGCACATCTCGTTCATCAGCTCCACAGCCACACAGATCCAAACTAAATCCTGCCTCCTGATCCAAATGTCCCATACTTTCACCTGTCATGCTCCATTGCCCTTCTAGTTCCACACACTCAACAAAATATCCAGTAATAAGCAATATCACCAGTCCTGTGATCCAAAATTCTCCTTAGTTCATAATCAACAATAACTCTCCTTCCCTCCAACTCACAACAAACCATCACATTAGAACAAAAGAACACAAAAACTAGGAGTAGGAGTATTCCATCAGGCCCTTCAATAGGATCATGGCAAAAGTTTTCATCAGCTCAGATTCATTCAATCACGCTCTCACCATATCCCTTAATTTCTTTATTTCTTTTCAATAATGTTGACCTTAGATTTAAAAGCGTTTACTGAAGACGTGTCAACCACTTCCCTGGGCAAAGCATTACACAGAATAACAACCATCAGGGTGAAGAAGGTCCTTCTCAATTCACTTGTAACTCTGCTCACACTCATCTTGAGGCAATGCCGTCTTGTCCCAGCTTCATCTATAAGTAGTAACACCCTATCTCCTTGTATTGTATCAATTCCCTTCATAATGTGAGGCTTTTTAAGATTCCTACAATTCCTCTAAATTCCAGTGGATATAATAACAATTGATACATTTTCTCCTCATACGTCACACCCCTCAACTCCGGAATCAACCTAATGATACTGCTCTGCACACCGCCTCCGCCCCCCCATCCCCCGCGCCCCACCAGTACCAGTTCATATTTTCTTAAGTAAGAACACCAAACCAGCACACAGATCTCCAGGCGTGGCCTCACCATCACCTTGCACAGCTGCAATATTTGCTTTTAAACTTACCGCTTGAACCAAAAAGGACAAAATCCCATTTGGCTTCCGAATTGCTTGTTCTACCTGCAGACCAACTTTCTGTGAATCATACACAGGGTCGCTCTTTATATCAGCATGCTGAGAAAAATGCAATTCAAGTAACAATCTGTATTTTCTGTTTCTCTTTTCAAAATACATGATTCTCATTTATCAACATTGTATTTCATTTGCCAGAGGGTTGGCCCATTCACTCAATATCTGTGTTCTTCTGCAGAATTTCACATCCTCTGCCCAATTTGGTCTGCCACTGAGTCCCTGAGGCATATCACTAGTCACTGATTGCCACGCAGAATATCACTAATTCTAGTAGCACTCTTTGCTACTCCTTGCTTCCTGTCAGTGAACTAATCATCTATCCATGCTGATCCTCTACTCCGAATGACATTCCTCCTTGTCTCATGCAGCAGGTTCTTGTGGGGGAACGTGTCGAAGGCCTTCTGGAGGTCCAGGTACACCATATCCATTGAACCGTCATTGTCCACCTTGCTTGAAATAAGTTCATAGAATTCCAAATATTTGTCAAGCATGACCTTCATAAACCCATGCTGCATGTGTACAAAGGGACAGTTTCTTCAGAGAACCCCTGCTGTGTCTTTATTCATAACAGACTCAAGCATGTTGCCCACTGCAGAGCTTAAACTATCGAGTCCTTACTTCCCCTTCTTTTGTCGACCTCCCTTTTTAAATAGTGGCATTGCATTTAGTGTTTTGCAGTCTCATCGACCTCGTCATAGTCTTGCGAATTATGCAAAATTACCGCCAGTCATCTGCAATTTCTTCCGCCACCAATTTTCGTAAACTGGGATGGAATGCATCAGAGTAAAAACAATGACTGCAGATGCTGGAAACCACATCCTGGATTAGTGGTGCTGGAAGAGCACAGCAGTTCAGGCAGCATCCGAGGGGCAGAAAAATCGACATTTCGAGCAAAAGCCCTTCATCAGGATTACAGGCAGAGAGCATGAAGGGTGAGAGGAGGGTGGGGGAGGGGAGAAAGTCGCATAGAGTACAATAGGTGAGTGGGGGAGGGGATGAAGGTAATATGTCGGGGGAGAGAAGGGTGTAGTGGATAGGTGGAAAAGAAGATAGGCATGAACGACAAGTCTTCAAATATGTCCAGAAACAAACTCGCTACCACAGCCACATTTGCTTCCTTAGTGCCTGTCTCCATAACTAACACATCCCACATGGACTCCGGACCACCTTTAAACCATCAGAGTTGGGATCCAAACAGGCTAAACAGTACAGCCTACAGATTCGAAAACACCAGCAATGGTTCTCCTTCAAGATCCTCCGCCCCACGCTCGCAGCAATGCATCAGCACCTAATCTCTCTGCAGTCCGCCCTGCTTCAGCTGAGGACCATAATCTCTCAGAATTGCAAAGGACCCAGTCAGTACTCTCAAAAAACAGTAATTCAACACCATCTCAAACATCAAAAACCGTAAGTACAAGTATCTACCTACCTCCACAATGTGCGCTCCTCAAATATTCCACTAAATTCCCCTGGCCTCTGGAACTGCTTGGACGCCATTAGCCATGCGGCTGGTGCAGCTGCCTCCACCACGCCGGGGATTGATGACGTCACTTCCGCCCCGTCATGGTCACACCCACAGCCACTTCCGCCCTCACAATTCTTCATGCACCACGTGTGACATCACTTCCGCCCCTCACATAATCGCTGATGTCATACACTCAGTGACTTCTGCCGCCCCATTGCCGTGTTTGCCACCACTTCAACCCCAACCGACGCCACTCACCTACATTATGCTGACAAGCCCCCCACAGATCGCACTGTCACCACCCCAACCCCTAGAACCCTGAGGGGAACACCACCCTTGCGCATGACTCTACGCCCATTCCCGCACCACCACACCCACTCCAGTTACCAGCCCTGCCCACACTCCCAGCTCCACACCCACACCATATCCCAGCACCCAAACCTGCCGAGTTTTCACCATCCCTCCAGGGGTCTCCTCTCATGGTCGAATATTGTCTCAAAGGGAGTGAACTGGGTAGATTCGTTTGGTAATTTTCTAATTGCAAACTGTAAGATTGGGGTACCTTTATCCCGCTCGTTCGAATAGTCCTGACAAAACGTTGCATGTCTGACGCACCTTTCAATGCTTCCTGGGATTCTCGATGAGACAAACAGGATTTAGATTGCTGTAAAGCTAAGCTATCCATAATCTCCTTATGCGGTTTAGCAGTAATATTGGATGAGGTTGAAGTGACCCTCTCTTCGTAGCACATGCCATGTGAAGAAAACTACGAACTCCTCAACCACTTTTTTATTGCCTCGTCACTCCATCATGGAATTGCCTCTGGAACTCTGATAAGCACATCCATTATGGTGAACGTTTTCACTTCATTTCTTGGCAGGAGACCTGCACACTCAATTATAACCCGCGTGAAAGTTTCTTCAAATTCGGAATTCGTCAACAAAGTTGCTTGTTTATTCCCCTGAGGCTTACCTACCATTTTGCATGTCTGACACGGACGGCAAAACCTAACTGCGTCATCGTGCTTTCAAGGCCAATAGAAATGATTCTGCACCTTCGCCTGAGTCTTTCGTACCCCAAGGTGAGCTCCCACAGCTCGTCCCTTTGCTACCCTGTCACTTCCTGTCTGTATGCTACCAGCGAAAAAAAAACAAATCTGGTGAACCTAAGCCCATCTCTCCTCTGCAATAAACTGCCGTGGCCTCCATTTCCACCTAAGAATTCTATCTTTTAGATAATGACCCTCTGCAATACTCCCTGCATCCTTTTCAGAGTACACATCCAGATACACATTTTTATTGTCATGTCTTTCTGCTGTACGCCCCTTAGCCTTTCAGGACGAAACCCAACCTCTCTACTCTCTGCCTGTTCTGTTTCTTTTTCCGGAATCATTGCTTCAAACAGGCTATCTGTTAAGTGAACCTCAAATACTTCATCTTTCCCTTTATTTCTCAATTCGTGCTGTGACTTAAGATCGAGTGATCTGGTTAACACATAGTCTGAGATATTACCAGGACTTTCTGTTGCTTGGCGTTCCTTAGGCTTTTCCACAAGAAGGGATGTCCATGCCTGTTTGGATCCAGTACAATCATTCCCAAGAACAAACTGAATTCCTGGCACGGGCACTCTGTCACCCACTCACAATCTATCTTCCCCAGTCTTAAGTTGGCACTCCAACCTCATCTGACATTGGGGATTGGTACATTTAGACCCATCTATCCCACAAATTACATCACTCTCGAATAACCGTTCAGAAAGAGATCATATTCGTTCATTTCTTACTATCAGCGACTGGTCAGATCTTGTAACTCCCAAAATTATAACGGCTTGTCTGTTTCCCCCCCGTTTCTTTCTGAGTAGACTTTTCCCACAGAGGCGATGTGTTTGTAAAGCTCGGGGACTAACTCTATTACCAATCACTGCCCAGGCTGTGCACTTGCCTGCAGCTCCTCAGCTCATCTTGCTGTCTCCTTTACTCCCTTCTGTAATCCCGCTGGTTTAGCTTCTGTAACGACATCTTATCCCACAATGCCTCTCTTTAACGATCGAAGCTGTGACTTTGTGTCGGCAGCCTTCTGGCAGTAAAAATACCTTTTCCCAGTCCCCTTCTGAAACCATTAACAACGTAATTTTCTGTGTCCCGCTCAATTAGAGTAAAAGACCTGGGGCGTTTCATCTCCTGTCCCTCTTTTTCAATCCTGTGAACATTTACTCTCAATGTTCTTTACTCTTGATTTCGGATTGTCGGATCTCCCATTCTCTCAACTTCTATCTCGGATAGGGCGAAATTTTGACCGGAAGCTTGTCTTATGCAACATCATGTTCTCATCTACAGATTCTGCTGCCCTTTTCACTTCCGGAAGTTTCTGTTTTGAGATGTGAATTCTTACCACCTACCAGCAGTGTGTTGTTTCAAACTCCTGCAGCAGAACAATCTATTCGAGCCTCAAGGGACTTGTCAATATTTTTGAAGGACGTACTCATCTATCAAAATGACTTTGTGTAATTCTTCCGAACTCACCAGAAGTCTGACCCGGCTCCTTCTCTCTGTTTCTGGATCGCTGTCTATTAACTACTGGTATCAATCAATAATCACGTAAGTTTCCCTTTTTAACCTTTCCATCATCTCTTGAAAGCGCATCTGACAGTGCAGCGACTACCTTACTGTTCCTGTCTACCATTTTAGTCTGAACTTGTTTAACCCACAAGTCATTGGACCACTCCATCTGCCTCGTCTATATTTCAAATGAAATAAAGTAGGCTTCAATATCTTTCTCAGCAAAATGTGGCAGACGTTTGACATATTTATATCGAAAAATACATTCTCTTTTAATTTCCATCCACCTCTTTTAAATTGACTTGACGGAGGAAGTCACAGCTTCTCAACTTCAAATTCCCTCTCATTTAACTAAGCTAGAGAATTTCCCTCTGCATCTGTTTTTTCTCTCTCCTTCTGTCTTCTTTCTGTTATTTTTCTCTCTATCTCTCATTTTTGTTATCTTACAATTCATTTCCTTGTGTTTAATTAAAAGTAGATCCTTTTTAACTTCTACTGGACTTGTCTATTTGAGTTCCTCCCTTGAAGTTTCAGATTTTCTGTTGTCGTTGTTTCAACCCAAATCTAACTTATTAGCTTTTTCGAAATGGACAGCTTTTTTTCTTTTCCTTCTAAACTTCCTTGGAAAATTTGGGAATCATATTCAAACTTGTTTCGCAATTTTAAGAGACATATCTCTTATCTTTAATTTAGTCAATGACAAGTCGCTGACTGTTAACAAGATGCCTCAGCTATGTCTTGTTGCAAGATTTGGACACCAACCTGAAAGTGCTTAAATGTATTGGGACTTTTCGTACCCCCAAATCTATTCAACTCTGCCTAAAGAAGTTTGAATCCCGACACGAGCACCCAAACTGTTCCTAAACGGGATAAACTCCACGGATTAATTTAACCCAACAACACAGTAAAGACCTAACTCGTGCAGTGATCAGTGAATATTCGATAGGACAAGAAATACTTAAAGCAAAAAAATTAACAACTACATTTCTTAAAGTATACAAGAGAATCATTAACTGAAAACTATTTACAACTCCTTCATCCAACCTACCTTTGACCATACCTTTCTACAATACCTGTCCGATAAATCCACAGATTACGATATACAAAACAAAACTTGCTGTCTCAAAACCTACCAGCTTCCTGTTATTTTCTCTAGATTCATGTCTTCTTTTCTTCTTCTTGAAGGTTTTGCTTCACAGGTTATTGATCGGTAAAATAACGTTTAATTCTTTGGGCAGTTTTCAGATGTCGTTGGCTTGGCAATTGTCCTCGAAACTGTTCAGTTTCTTTTCCCAGTTTTATACCACTGAAATATCTGATTATGTCATTGGCTTTTAATATTGCCAATATACTAAATTCGAACTGGATTGGAGATTGGTATTTTTGTGCAAGATCAAAAGATGTGAAGGCTCAGTTAGGGCGCTTGAGGTTTACAAGGTAGCCAGGGAAGACCTACATCGTGAGCTCAGAAGAGCTAGGAGGAGACACGATAGCTTGTTGGTGGAAACGATCAGGGTAAACCCTACGGCGTTCTATATGTACTTAAGGAATAAAAGAACGACAAGTGTAAAATCAGGGTCAATCAAAGATAGTTGTGGCAACTTGTGTGTGGAGTCGGAGGAGATATTGGAATCAGCAAATGAATATTTATCAACAGTATTCACGCTAGGAAACGACAATGTTGTCAAGGAGATTACTGAGATACGGGCGACTAGACTTTGTGTGACTGAGGTTCACAAGGAAGAGGTATTAGAAATCCTGCAGAGATTTAAAATAGATAAGTCTCCTGGCCCGGATGGGATTTATCTTAGGATACTCTGGGAAGACAGGGAGGAGCTTGCCGAACCTTTGGCATTTAAGTCTTCATTGTCTACAGGAATAGTGTCGGAAGACCGGAGAATGGCAAATGTGATTCCCCTCTTCAAGAAGGGGAGTAGAGACAATCCTGGCGATTATAGACCAGAGAGTCTCACTTCAGTTGTTGGTAAAGTGTTGGAAAAGGTTACAAGAGATTGGATTTATGGCTTTGATTAGGGATAGTCAACAGGGTTTAGTGAAGAGTCGGGCGTGCCTCACAAACTTACTGAGGTCTTTGAGAAGGTGACCAAAGAGGTAGATGAGAATAAACCGGTTGGTGTGGTGTATATTGGATTTCAGCAAGGCTTTCGATAAAGTTCCCCTAATAAAATGAGGAGGAATGGGATTGTGGGAGATATAGCAGTTTGGATCAGTCATTGGCTGCTGAAAGAAGACAGAGGGTGGTAGTAGATGGGAAATGTTCATTCTGAAGTCCAATTACCAGTGGTGTACCGCAAGGGTCGGTTTTATGTCCACTGCTGTTCGTCATTTTTATAAACGACCTGGATGAGGGCATAGAAGTTTGAGTTAGGAAATTTGCCGACGATACTAAGGTCGGTGGAGTTGTGCATAATGACGAAGGATGTTATAGGTTATAGAGAGACATAGATAAGCTGCAGAACTGGGCTGAGGGGTGGAAAATGGAGTTTAATGCGGACGAGTGTGAGGTGATTCACTTCGGTCAGAGTGTCCGGAATGTGCTGGGCTAGTGGTAAGATTTTGTAATGTCGATGAACACAGAGATACCGGTGTCCAGGTACACATGTCCTTAAAGTTGCCACCCAGGTCGGCAGGGTTTTTAAGAAGGCATACCCTGTTTCATCTTTTATTAATAGAGGAATCGAGTTCAGGAACCATGAGGTTATGCTATAGCTGTAGATAACTCTGTGCGGGCGCACTTGGTGTATTGTGTACAGTTCTGGTCACTGCATTATAAGAAGATGCGGAAGCTTTGGAAACGGTGCAGAGGAGATTTACTAGGATGTTGCCTGGTATGGAGGGAAGGTCTTACGAGGAAAGGGGCTTGAGGCTCTTTTCGTTAGAGAGAAGAAGTTTGAGAGTGGACTTAATAGAGACATATAAGATTATCAGAGGGTTAGATTCGGTGGACAGGGAGAACCTTTTTCCAAATATGGTGACAGCGAGAACGTGGGGACATAGCTTTATATTGAGGGGTGATAGATTTAGGACAGTTGTCAGAGTTAGTTTCTTTACTCAGAGAGTAGTAATGGTATGTAATGCTTTGCCTGCAATGGTAATAGTTTCCCCAACATTAATTACATTTAAGTCGTAATTGGACATGCATATGGACGTACTTGGAATATTGTCGATTAAATGGGCTTCAGATTGGTATGACACATCGGCACAACATTGGGGGCCCAAGGGCCTGTACTGCTCTGTAATGTTCTATAATGTTCAATGATGTTCTATGACGAACAGTTATGTTTCAGAGTTACGGGATTCTGAACAGGAGACAATGAATTGGCAATGGTTAGATTCAAGTTAGAATGCAATGTGCCCTTGGAGTTTGTATTCCTCACCACTTAATGCTCACGATGTATGGAAATAGTGATGCTACATTTTCAGTTTTCAGAAGTAAAAGTGATAAAGTTATAAAGCATATAAATAGACCTTTCAGACAAACATGTGTCCGCTAGCCAGAAAACTCCAAATTACATTAATCTCAGTTGCCTCAATAAACATATCCTACTATGTCCTGGCTTTTATATGCTCATCCAGCTGCTGCTAAAATGCTGTTTCACCTTGTGCTATCGGTCACCTGAGTTGTCACTCGGTCTTTCCTTTCAATGTCTGCATGAAATTGTATCTGCAAATAGATTACAGTTTCAAAGACAGCGATAAGTTCAATCAGAACAGATAAAATGTCTGCATTGTTCAATGATTAGTAGAAAATCATAATTTCTGTTTAATTTATTGGGGATTTTAACGGAGCTAGAACAGTTTTATATGTCCTTGAGAAGTTCCAGTGACGTTTGTGCTGGACCATCCAAGCGCTATTGGGAGGGAATGCCAGCAGTGCATCTCAAATGCTGGTTGAGCTGGCAGTTACTGTTACTCGTGTTGGATGGAGTATGAAACAAGTCGCCTAGTGGTGACGGCAAGAAAACACAGGAAAATTAACTTTCGTAAAAGCTGATG
This sequence comes from Hemiscyllium ocellatum, assembly GCF_020745735.1. Lineage (NCBI taxonomy): Eukaryota > Metazoa > Chordata > Chondrichthyes > Orectolobiformes > Hemiscylliidae > Hemiscyllium > Hemiscyllium ocellatum. The sequence goes on along the minus strand of NW_026867618.1, from coordinate 2,752,555 downwards.
TATGGGAAGGAAATCATTATTCTTCAGGGAAATAATAACCTAACAGCGAGAAGTCTGTAATGCTCAAGGAAAGTTTGTTTCTATGTTATTCGTGTCCTTGTTGTTAAATAACTGGAAAAAGGTTTGTCCTGTTACTGATGGATATTGTACTGGTGAATTATTCTGGATTTTTTCAGATATGGCTGGTCTGTCCTAGGTTTAGTATGTGTCGATATCCGTGGGATGATATGCATTTGTCATCTCGCCACTTACTGAACGCATTAAATGTAATTAATGAACAAGCCAACAATACCATTGGTTGATGGTTCAGAATATATCAGAGCTTCAGTGGTTGGCAACACGTGGAATTATGTAACAAAGAAGAGACCATTAAACCTGCACCATTGAGTTCTTATACAAGTGATTTGTCAAGGTTGTAAGGTTAACTTCCTCAACCACCATCCCAGGCAATGCATTCTTGACAAATAGCAGGTCCTGGGTTCAAAATATATTCCACTAACCCTCTCTCAATGTCTTGTCTTACACTTAAAACTTGCGTTGGTTCCTGTTTTTGACTCTTTGACTAAGGTGAACAGCTGCTGTCTGCTGACTGTCCATACCTCTCATATGATTAGGTTTATATATCTCTGACATGTTCCCTCTTCAATCATCTCTGCTGCAAAAGTACATCTAGACCTTCTTCATGGTTTGCGTACTGTCTTGTCTAGTTACTTCGTCTGAAGTGATTCACCACACGTATTTCAGTATTGCATGTTATGGCTCATTGATCTGGACATCTGCACATTCCGTTTGTTTCCTCCTGTCACCTGACACTTTCCTCCTTGCTGTGAACTACTGGCTCATGATTGTGTCATCCAGAAGAGTATTTATCATTTTACCACCCCTATCCCCCAACTCATCTCCCACCATCTTATCATCAACATTTAGGAATATCAGAAGAAATACTTGATTTTTTCCCCTGTTATACATATATTGCTGCAGAAGAAAATTGAAAATTCAAGCATCTTGACTTTTTTTTATTTTGGTGCGTTTACAGAATGATGTCGTTGGGGTCCTTCATTAAGAACTACACATAATATTTTGGACATAGATCTGAATTCTGCTTTTACACTGCTCTTCTGCTTTTTTTTTGTTCATAAGACTTGTACATCATTAATTTTGGACTCGCTTTTGGTGATTTGCAATGCAACGATACATTATACATTATAATATTCGCTGCAATAGTTAGAGCTGAAGACTTTTTTTTCCATCTGTAGGATGGACAGAGACTCATTTATTAAGTTTGATCTAAATAGTTAGAACCATGGGCATAAATGTTCAATTAAATTTTGTGTTCTAAACACACGGCAGATGATCAGTTAACATTCTCATGCCGATGTTGAATTGGAAGTAAATTGAGAGAACAAACGTCCACCCTTAGAAATATTGTTTTTGAAATAGTGACTTAATGGTGAGACATTGCATTAAAAGAGAAAGTAAATAGTTGTCTGCATTTGATGGTGATAGAGACGTGCAGAGTAAATGTACCATACAAACCAATATCAAGTTTCATAACTTCCAACAGAAACTAGGTTCGGGTTTTCCTGATCAGTAATATTCAATTGTTCGTCAATCACTTCAAATATATGCTTTCCCTTCCACAGATTAAGCTATTGCCATACCTTCTTTTGTTGTTGTCCAAAAGCAAATCAAGCCTATATTCGGGGTTAGCATACTCGTTGTCTAGTTGCTTCTTCCAAACTCTTCTTTAACGCCCCTATATCCCTTGGTTTATCCTTCCTCCTGCTACATACCCTTCCACTGACCATCTCCCTTCATCCTTTCGCACTCTATGTCACACCATTACTCTTGTTACTCCAACTTTCTGTGATCATCTCGTTCTCTTTTTGCACTGTTACATGATGCTGGAAGCTTCTGATTTCTGTGCCAGGACTGGTCATCATGGAGTGATGAGTTTGGAATGACAAATATCCAATATCAAAAGTCAATAGTATGTTTGCCACTTCCCGATGCATCGTGAGCAAGATGGTTTTGTTTATGATGGCCAGACTGGAGCTTCCTCCAGTCCCTCTGACACAGCGCAATACCAAACAGCCTCATCACCAACAGGACAAACATTTTCTGCCAGAATCGGAAGTCCACGTGTCAATTTTATTTTCAATATTGTGAGGATATTGCTCAAACAAACATTCTTCTTGTCCTTTGTTCTTTATTTATTCAGCTGATCTTCCAATGCAGATTCAGGTGAGATCAGTGACTTCCCTTTCCATCTAAGCTGTACTTCACTGAGGGTGGCATCAAGTTCCCTGAGCAAATTTCTGACTAGTGTGAATAAAAGAACATACTGCATTGATAATTGGAACAACATATTAAAAAACACACATTTTCTGAAAGTTATCTTCCAAGTTTCATGTCATCATGACTAGGACGAATTTTTGTTTCCTTCATTATGACTTGCTAAAAAAAAGGAATACGTCTACAAAGTGCTGCGTGTGCATCTGTTTCGCTTTGACAGAAGACGGTCAACAAGATTGCTTTCTGTCCCCTTCTTCAAAGCGAATGGTTTTGAGAAATCAACTCTGCTCATGCCAGTGCCTTCGATAATTCATGGAAGAATATGTGCTGTTTAAAAATTATCATGCGCAATTACTCACCTGCAGCTACTTCGGTAAGCTCTGAGACATACAGAATAGGGTAGGAGGCACATTAGCCATTGGAGATAAATATGATAGGCAGGAGACAGGGTAGCTGTGGGAGAGACAGGGATAGGACGACGTTAAGGTATGAGAGACACATGAATGGGGTTTGAGGCTGGATAGCTGTGCGAGATACAGAGTTGGGGTTGGAGACAGGTAAGCTTTGGGAGACAAAGGGATGCTGTAACAGGCAGTTTAATTATGGGACGTCGGAGACAAGTTAGGAAACAGGTTAGCTAGAGAGATACAGGGATTAGGTTAACCAAAGCGAATGTAAGGACACCTTGTGAGTCACTTCAGCTCTGGAAAATACAGGGATATCTTACGAGGCAGGTTGGCCATGGCGAATGCAGGGCCAGAAGAAGAGGTAGGTTAGCCATGGGAATTACAGGGTAAAGGGAGAAGGCACATTCCCTGTGGGAATTAAAGGAGGAGACAGTGAGATCTGCACTGAGATTGTGTCGCTGGAAAAGCACAGCAGGTCAGGCAGCATCCGAAGACCAGGAAAACCAACTTTTCAGGAATTCCTGATGACTTGCTCTGGCCCAAAACGTTGTTTTTCCTTCTCTTCGGATGCTGTCTGACCTGCTGTGCCTTTCCAGAAACATTTTCTCAACATACAGGAGAGAAAGGGATAGGGTAGGACGCAGGTTAGCTATGACAGATAGAGGGATAGGTTTGGGATCAGGTTAGCTATGGGTAATATATGGTTAAGTTAGATAGCAAGTTAACTGTTGCAGATAGAGGCATCGAATAGGAGTCAGATTAGCTATGTGAGTTACGGGATAGGGTAGGACTTACGTTAGGTTTGGGAGTTACAGGGTTAGAGTAGTAGGTGGGTCTCAGTGCAATACTCTTCAGAGAGTCATGTCAACTCGATGGGACAAATAGTTCCCTTTAACAATTTAGGATTCTGTGTAATTATTACAAGAAAATTGGTGGTTACTGACGACATATTCTCTCAGCTCAGAAGAAAATATTTCCACTGTTGATGTTCTGACTTCTCCACATGGCCCTGCACATTGTGTTATCTTTGTCTCCATTATTATTTCTGAATATCCTGCTCATATGTGCAGAATCATATCGATCTGTGTACCCAGTGATTAAGATGTAGATATAAAATACTATTCTCTCCATTTAAGTTATTCTGTTCTGTTCACATTATCCATTTGGATTCCATCTTTTTCATGATGGTGCATTACATTTCATTCCTTCTGTCAGAAAGAGTGATAGAGACTATGGGAATTGTGTTTTCTTCCCCTGAAATCTGAACAACCACTCTTTCCATTCCTTTGTCTACGCGCTAATGTTGTATTCATTCAGTCCCTGACTCATTAATCCATGGTATCTTTGTTCAAGCTCTTTGACAATGCCAAGTTTGGCGTTGGCCTGATGTCAAAAAATGTAAATGCTACTGTTTTAAAGTGTAGGAAATAAACAATAAGACGTTTGTCATTTTTAAAAAAAACCCTGAAGCGCATTGACGTTACAGCATTTTCTTCTGAGGGAAGTGAGAGGAAAGCCCAAACAAATCCTTGGTTCTTCTCCAAGGTCAAGAAACTTTGCCCGGTAACAATCTATTGATTGGCAGTTGTAATAGTAAAATTGAGAACAACACAGCAACAAAACTTAATTGTATGACATTTTTTGGTAGACATGCCGTTACAGCATTGCACGTGGAGACACAGCCTGCGAAAAGAAAACATCCATCAGTTCCCCTTCGCCACTGACTTCGTTTGCGCAATTAGCGATGGGAGATCAGACGAATAGTTAATGATGTTGACATCCATTCTCGTCCATTTGTTAATATGAGCTGGAACAGCTCTAGGGAAAGTGTTTAACTGGTGCTGTTTGTTCAGTGACTGTGATTGATGTCCGTCTCGATGGAGCTTACTGTGTCACTGGAGTCTTTCATCCCCTATTAATAAGGGGCTTTTTTCCATGTGTTATCGCTTTGTAGCAGCAGATGCATCACATCCATTACTAACAGTAATCAGTAGCTACAGAGACAGAGAGAGCAAGATCAGAATCTGAGAATACTAAACAGGAATGTTCCACCAATCAACCACATTCTGAGAACAACAGCCTGGAATGTTCCAACATTGGTTCAGAATCAGAGAACATTAGTCTGGAATGTTCCAACAATGGAACAGAACCTGAGAACAATGGACTGGATTATTCCAACACTGTACAGGGATTTATCCGATGGCCTCTTCTGGTTTTCCTGGTCTTGGTCAACATTAGCCATGCGGATATATGGTGGACTGATGATTATTCAGGCAGGTTATTATCCCATCCTCGCTATTGTTGGTGTTCCTGGTAAGTCTCTCTATCTCTGCCCACTAATCAATTACGTAAATCACGTTGATCTTCATTACTTTTTTATTATCTATATAATGAAACTATTGTAAATATATGGTAAAGACAGAAACGATGTTCTTTAGTTTCGTTATAAACTCCATTCAATACCTATAAATTTCAGACCCCGTCACAAACACCTGAGAACAAGAGTGCGAGGACTCTTTCTGGTTTGCACTGACTTATGTGTTGGTAATGTCTGCATCACCAAACCTGTCCATTACCTTCATATTACACCCAGTCTCAACATCTGTGTTAGTGCTGTTGCTGAACAAACCATTATTTATTACTTGGCAAAGATCAGACTTTATAGTTCCAGTTCTCTTCCGGCCAATGTTACAGTTACAAATATTTCAAACAAAAAATGTTGTTGTCTCTAAAGTTATTTCACGGAGGGACACCCTGTCAGAATAGTAAAAGTAATGGTCGCTGAACGGGTAGTTCAGAGGCACCGGTTATTATATTAAATACACTGTTTCAAATGCTATGACATCTGATAGCAGAACTTAAATTCAAATGATAAGAATCGAAATAATAATAAGTTTCACGAACTGTCAATATCAAACCAGTAACATTTTGTCAAAAATACGTGCCTGTTTCACAGATGTCCTTTGCGAAATAAGTCTAACAGGTTAAGTGTGTTTGAATCAAGAACGATGACAGACGCACCACAATGTGCTTGACTCTCTAATGCCTTTTGGAATTGTCACAATCAGGGCAATTAAGAATGGTCATCACCTACTGTCCTCGTCAGTAATGCGAAATCGCATGAAAGACCAAAAATATATGTGAAATCAAACAATGAAAGATAATAAGATCTGAAAAAAAAAGAAACTTAGTGGTAGGGATACAGAGCATGTTTAGTAGTCTCTGTCGAGAGAAAAACAGAGTGAGAATTTTGAGTACACTGACCATGCATTAGATTTGAAAGCAGCTGAGAAATTGTATAACTTGCGTGGGTGGAGTGAATTGAATATATGGAGAAATAGAGATAGAGAAAAAAAATCCAACATAGCAATTGTTGATAATGCACTGGCATGCAAATGAAATGTCTGATTGATCTGATATATTTGTCACCTTTTCTCATATTCTGAGTGCAATTCCCATATAGTTATACATTCAAGTCCCTGTTTTATCCCCTTTGTCTCTCTTCCCCTAGTGTGGTCATCTTCTTTTATTCATTAGTGGGACACGAGTGATCCTCGCTGGACCAGCATATGTTTCCCAGTTGCCCTTGAAAATGTGTTGCTAAGCTGCCTCCTTGAGCCACTGCAGTCCACATGCTGTATGGTGTCAGTGTTTATAACTGTTTGGTTTCATTTATGTAAGCTGAAAATGTGTTGCTGAAAAAGCGCAGCAGGTCAGGCAGCATCCAGTGAACAGGAGATTCGACGATTCGGGCATAAGCCTTTCTTCATCCTGAAGAAGGGCTTATGCCCGAAACGTCGAATCTCCTGTCCCCTGGATGTTGCCTGTCCTGCTGCGCTTTTTTCAGCTACATTTTTTCAGCTCTGATCTGCAGAATCTGCAGATCTCAGTTTCTCCTCTTCATTTATGTAAGCCCTTGCAGTGATATAACTGAGAGCTTATCGCGATCACTTCAAACAGCAGTTGAGAGTCAATCTTGTGCTTTGTGTTACATGTAGGCCAGAGCTGGTGAACACAACAGATTTCGATCCACGAAGGAAACAAGAGGGTCAAGTGTCTTTTTTGCTTGTCTTATAGTTTGCTTTTGAAATTGGCAATCTTTTATTATGTTGTTAATTACAAATGATTCGTTGTATTCAACTCTCCACCGACAATAACAGTGTTGTTCTTATCGTGACTGAGGAACAGATAGTTATGCAGTTACATTGTCAGATACCTCCATGAAGAGCAGAACCGATAATATTTCCAGTCACTGGGACTGTGCAGATATGATAAGAAGAGAGAGATCTTGATGTCCATGCATATAGATCCCTGAAAGTTGTCATGTAAATTCATAAAACTTTTTAAAAATCATACGGTGTGCTCACATTGATTGTTATAAGAACTGAGGTTCGACGCCACAGCGACATGACATATCTAATCAAAACTCTGGTGCGGCGTCTCTTGGACCATTGCATGCAGTTCGGGTCATTGCATTATAGGATGAATGTAGAAGCATTGGAAACTGTACAGAGGAGATCGCTTAGGATGTTGCATGGCTAGATTAGATCATATTCCCTGCAGAGTGGAAACATGCCATTTAGTCCAACAAGTCCACACCGACTCTCTGAAGAGCAACCCACACAGACCCATTCCCATAACTAATGCACCTCACACTATAGTAAATTTAGCATGGCCAATTCACCTAACCTGCACATTTGTGACAGTGGGAGGAGACCGGGCAACCAAGAGAAAACCCACGCAGACACAGGGAGAATGCGCAAACTCCACACAGACAATCGCCCGAGTGTGGAATCGAACGTGGGAGCTTGGTGATATGTGGCAGCAGCGGTAACCACTGACCCGCCATATCTTATGTCTTGGCGGAATGGCTGAGGAACTCGATGTTTTTTTCAATCGGGAGAAGAAGGTTGAGAGGTGACTTAATTGAAACATATAAGATAATCAGAGGGTTACACAACATGGACAGTGAGACCCTTTTTTGTTCGAACAGTAATGGTGGCACGAGGAAACAGAGCTTTAAATCAAGGGGTCATAAATATAAGATACATGTTAGATGTTGTCTCTTTACTTTGAGAGTCCTGGGGCGTGGAACGCACTGCCTAAAACTATAGTAATCTCACCAAGTTTAATGACATTTAAATTTTCTTTGGACAGACATAAGAATGAAAATGGAAAAATGTAGGTTAGATAGACTTTAACTTGGTTGCAAAGTTCAGTGCAACATCGAGGGTCAAAGGGCCTGAAATACACCGTCATGTTCTACGTTCTACATTCATTGTGAAGGTTTACCAGTCAGGAATAGAAACTGAGGAGAGGTAGGTATTGTAAACAATGAGTGGGTGTGCCATGTAGACGGATTTGACTCGTTCCTGTCATTTGAAAATCAGTGGGGGATATCTGAATGCTTTTCTCAGATTTGTGATCTCGGCTGCTGCAGTCATTCAGGCATACCCGAGGGTCTGGTGTCCCCACACTGGACAAGGGTATGGGGACAGCTTTTACAATATATCTGGGTCTGCAGAGACTGCATAGGGAGAAGCAGCATACTGCACTATCCTTTGTGAGATTTTCATGCACGCTTCTCAATGATATATATTTTCCAGGTGCAGTGTGGCAAGCCATTTTATTTCAACAATTAGGATGTCACATAGCTGTGAAATATCACTCAGAAAAACCAGTAGTCTCACACCAGGGAGAGCACTCTAGTCAACATGCCCATCAACCGTTGATTCTGGAACATTCCAGGCAGGAATCTATGGCATGTACATGATGTCATCGTGCCACGCTGTCCTGTATTCTCGGGTTTACAGAGGCCATTTCTGTCCAGTAAAGTGAATACGTTGATTCTGTCTTTGCAGCGAAGCACCAGAAGGTTTTTTTTGGAAATATTATAGATCCGGATGACTGGTAGATGTGAGGAACTTCAAGGAATTAGAATTATTAAAATATAAATACTGGAAAATCTCATTGCATTGAACGTTGATCCGCTGCTCGACCAGATCAGTGATAAATTTAGAGAGTTACCGAGATAGGGTGGATGAATTGATGTTGCTGAATAACTCTTCTCGGAGACAGCATAGACACGATCGGTCAATAGCCTTCTTCTGTCCTGTCAATTATTTTATTTTATGAGGGAGGTCAAATTTCATTAAAACTCCGGATGATGGAAAGGGTCCTGCAGACTGGAAAGTAGCTATTATGACTGACTGGCGGGGGAAAACAGAAAACCAACTGGTGGATAACTTGATGTCGCTCCTTAGGAAAATATTAGCTTTTGTTGTAATTAATGGTAATTAGATCCTGGAAGAATAATTATATGATTTGACACAGTCAGCCTAGATTCAGGACTGGGAAATTATATTTGTTAAGCATTCTGTACTTTACCGAAGATGTTGGTTGTGACATCGACAAATGAGAACAAGGAGGAAGGGAATATGTGAAGTTTCAGAATATCTTTTTGAAATGGTTGCACACAAGTGAATAAACAAATTAACCGTCATGGGTAAGGGGGAATACACTAAATGTATTGAGAATTGGACGATGGAGAGAATACAGAGAGTAGAGTAATGTTCTGCACTGAATAACACTAGTCGCTGGTAACACATGTATCAGTGCTTGGATCAACACTATTGGTAACGCAGTGAAGTGTTTTGAATGTGAGCAACCAATTCTGTTCTCTTCACTTTGTATGCATTAGAAAGTGAGTGGCTGGGAACTGCTTTTGACGAAACGGACCTGGATGCCTTTGGTCGTAAGTCACTAACAGAATTTATGCAGTGCATCTATTAATAAGGATGGTAAGTGGTATATTGTCCTGCATTACAAAATGAATCAAGAGTAGGAGTAAAGACACCTTCCGAGAGTTGAAAAGTGTTCTTGAGGCATACACCAAGGATTCTGGACAGACTTTCTCTCTTTTATAAGTAATCATCTCCATTTCATAGGAACAGTGAAAAGACATTTCAGCAGTCTCATCCCGGGGATGCCAGAGTAGAGTGTGAAGGAAATAAGTTTTTAATCAGTAGCAGTGTGAGAGAATAAGGGATCTTTGCATTGAAATTTGAAGCTTGTGGACTGACACTCATTATGTCCAGTGAATGACATTGATAGCATGAGAAATACCTTTTTCATATGATACACATTTCCCGATAGTTTATGTATCACTGTGGAAATCCCATGTTAGTTAAGAGAGAACTCCAGGTCTGAGTGAAGCCTCACTGTCTCAATTGGTGCAGTTGGTGTGCAACCCTGCGCTGAACAACACGTTGTTCACAAATCTGTCAGCAGGTCAAATGTCTTAATCCTGAAATAGTTAGTCAGTCCCATCAGCTTCTTACCTCCACAGAGAACAATAGCCTGTATTCTTGGACATGGAAGATGCCTCCTTGAGACGTGGCACGAACCATCCACTGTCCCTCCTCACCGTCAGCAAATCACGTTAACGTAACACGTGTGTACCAAAAGCAATGAAGTCAGTAGGACCAACATGGAGCTGTCTGTCTTTGTAGTCTCTGATTCACTGGTTTGTCATGTTGGGGCGTCGATAACATCCTCCTATTTCGGGGGTTGAGGGGCTGAATGGTCACTTGCTGATCCCGTGCAAGAAGATCATTTACCTGATTGTGTGACCCTTGGTTTCTATTTAACAGCTCAGTGTGTTGAATAGGCTTTTGTCTTCCTCTCCAATAGGCAGGGAGGTGTGAATGTGGTATCCCTCTTCTTACAAAAAGGTTTCAGTGGACTGAATGTTTCTTCATATTCCTATGAATCAAACTGAAATGCTGCTTGACTTCCTCCTTTTCTCGTAAAATTGAGCATGTCAGGTAGTACTGTTACATGAATGTCACCGATAATTTATCAGCACAAGCCTGAATTTTGTCCAGGTTTTTTATTAGATTAAATTAGATTAGGTTACTTACAGTGTGGAAACAGGCCCTTCAGCCCAACAAGTCCACACCGACCCGCCGAAGCGCAACCCACCCATACCCCTACATATACCCCTTACCTAACACTTCAGGCAATTTAGCATGGCCAATTCACCTGACCCAGGCATCTTTGGACTGTGGGAGGAAACCGGAGCACCCGGAGGAAACCCACGCAGACACGGGGAGAACGTGCAAACTCCACACAGTCAGTCGCCTGAGGCGGGAATTGAACCGAGGTCTCTGGCGCTGTGAGGCAGCAGTGCTAACCACTGTGCCACCGTGACGTTTTGCTGCTCAAGGACAGACACCGCTTCAGGACCTGACAGGGAAAATTTTTTTGCAAATATTTGTGGTCTTCAGTGAGCATCCCCCACTTCTGATCTTATGATGAAGTACCTGAAGATGTTTGTGCCTAGGAAGCTACCTTGCGGATTTTCTCAGGAATATCCCCGGACAGAAATGGTAGATGTCCACGAACGAAAATCAACTCCTTTGTGCTCTGAACCACTCCAACAAGTGGAGAGATTATTCCTGCTTCACATTAAGTTCAATTTTCTTCGGGTTCCTTGATATCATACTCAGTTAAATTCTGCCTTCATATCAGGCCCGATCGCTCTTACCTTGTGTGCATATCGTTTGTTGATGTCAATAGGTCACTGTGTATGTGTGAGCAGTGTTTCCTTCCGAGAGTAGTTACTGTCGGAACCTCTTTATTACAGAGAACAAGAGAAGGTATATAACTGAGGTGTCTGGAAGATATGTCAGGCACTCCAGGGATTTGGGCTCAGAGCAGATTAGTTATGATCCTTTGAAGGGAAAGGCACGTTCGAGTGGCTAAATGACCTGTTACTGTTTGCTATGTTGTCTCCATCTTATATTGCAAGTTTCATCGCTGTTATTTGGCTGGAAGTCCTGTGAAGGAATTGTGCAAACCGAGATACCAGAGGATTTTGTCAGCAACATCTGGGGGTGGAATGGGGGTAGTATTCATTGTGAATCTGGGTGTACAATATCTCTAATAAATGAAGACAGGAGAATTTCTGTAAAGAGAGTGGACCGGACTGTTTCACAGTAGCTTCTTTTTCGCAGGAACGTTTTCTAATTCACGCCAAACCATGTTTGACAGTCTTCAGGGGCTCAAAGGTCTCCTCTGTTTTTGTGTATCAGGTACATGAGCAAATTATCTCCAACTGCTCCTCTCTAGCAGATTTGAAGAGTTGACTGGAATGGGCTGACTTAGAACTGAGAAGCTGAAGTGGCTCCCTGCACCACCAGGCACGAAGATTTTGGTTGAGCAGATTGCGGTTTCACTTTCCTGTCTGTAGCTCATTATCTTTGGGTCACGTTTACGTTAAATATTTAACTAACACAGATCTTTGAATAAATGCAAACACACAGGTAACATAGACTTGTGGGAAAGAGAATGCCCACGCAAACAGCCTTTTGAGAACTTCTCCTTATTCCTATTCCTCCCGAGATTGGACGTACCTAGTTTCCGTTTCTAATTCCAATCCTCTATAGATCATGACAAATTTTAAATGCAATCAAGTATGTAATGTGGCAAATGATATTCGTCTCATATTGTGTCAGGTCCAGATTCAGGAACAAGTCTGGAAGATTGCTTAAATTTGTAAAAAAAATACCTCAGCTAATACCAAGGCAAAATTGCGCAATCTACAATGAAAGATAAATAAAAAAACGTTTGGACATTGACAATACGTACATTGACATTTATCATTCTATAAATCTGAGACAAAGAAACATGCACACAAATAGACAAGCACACGTCTGTAGGCAAACGGAAAAAAATCTCTGCAGCATAGTAGTTCAGAAGAGCTTCTTTCCAACTAATAATTAATTCCGTGACAAAAGGAAAATTGAAATTGTCTCATATCTTTATCTGCTTCACAAGTCATTCTGTTCACACAAGTTGTGGGCACTGAGGTTTCTTCCGGGAACACAGTTGGATAATGCTCAATTCCCTTTGCTGCAGGAAGTGGAGCGGTTCCATTGAAACCTCAACAGAAATCATCCACGACTGGAAAAGATGTCTGATGTATTTCCAGCTCGAAAATGTTGCAGCAGTGGAGAGCAAGGAAAGAGAGGGAGCAGTGATCTTTGCTTCTCAGAGGCTTAGATTTTCTCCCTCTCTGAGCTGAAACGTACAATAATGTTATCTGACCACCAAACTGAGCGATGTGAGGTCTCGTTGAATATTCCGATTGTGTGACTCCATTGCTGGCCTCTGCTCCATTTCGGAGTGATCCATAATTTAAAATTTGAATAAATGTTCATATATTTCTGCATGAACATTTTAGAATAAATCCATGCCTCCATAGTACCTGCATTAAAAGAAATATATTGTTTTCTTAAAATTGAATCCGTGGTTTTATGCCCTCGTCCATCAGCTATGACCCGATACACTCTCCTTCGGATCTTTTATTGTTCCATATGAACATCTTTTATTCTCAGGTCTGAAGTGCCTTAGTAAGGCAATGAGGATCATGGATATGGGAAACAGCGAAATTTATTTTCCTAGGCTGGAGGAGACCAAAGTCGTGGGCATAAATTCAAGATGAGAAGGGAAAGATTTCCACACAGAGGGTGTAGCTTGTATGGAATGAACTGACAAGGAAGCCGTGGATTAGGGTATAATTACAACATTTAATATGCATCTGGATGGGCATATGAACAATAAGGTTTCAGAGGGACATGGGGCTAATGCTGGCAAACGAACCACAGCAGTTTGCAATTCCTGATCGAGGAAATGAGTTGGTTAGAAGGGTCTATTTCCCCGCTGTGTGACTCTTTGACTCCATCAGGCTTTCAATTGTGGAACGAGTAACTTGAAACATCTTCGAACATCTGCTAAAACCATTTCATATTTTTCTATAAGTTTATGGGTTCATGACGGCACACAATATATCAGATGCACTCAGAATTGTCATGTGCAGATGAAATAAAACATCTCGGCGAATAAATCCGGTAGCATTTGCATGACACAGCATAATTTCATACACTTTCTTAATCATTTGCTGAATCCGCATGATCAAACTGAAAATAAACATGTATCCCGGATGCTTACTCCCTGACAGTTAACCAGGGCTCCCACTTTGCTGAGCAGCAGGTAAGAAAACTTGGTTGGCCTCATCCTATGCTGCATAATGTAATTAAATTGCTGAATAATTTCATTCTACTCCTGCATAAATACTTAGCGGGGCAGAATGGGCTCCTCCTGTCTAAATATAAAGATGCTGAATGGCGAAAGGGGATATTCCTTTGCCTCTGCGACAATACTGAAGGAATACGAGAAGATCATATACGTTAGGAGCAGGAGTTGGCCATTCAGCCCCTTGATCCTGATGCACCATTTCGAATGCTCACTGCTGACATCCCTTTCCTAGATGTTACCCAATAATCATTGATTCTCTTGTTCATCAAAGCCCTTGAATGATCTCAGAAACCCAGTCCTCACTGGACATTGGGAATGAGAACACTATAGATCGTACAATCCGAAAGAGAAACGAACATCCCCATCTCAATCTGAAATGGGAATGCCTTATTCTAAAAATGTGTTCTTCTGAAACTAATGGTGGGCGGCATGATGGCTCAGTGGTTAGCACTGCTGCTTCACAGCGACAAACACCCGGGTTCAATTCCAGCCTCAAACGACTGACTGTGTGGAGTTTGCACATTCTCCCCGTGTCTGCGTGGGTTTCCTGTGGGTGTTCCGGTTTGCTCCCGCAATCCAAAAATGTGCAGGTTAGGTGAATTGGCCATGCTAAATTGCCCGTAGTTTTAGGTGAAAGGGTAAATGTAGGGCATTGGGTCAGGGTGGGTTGCACTTCGGTGGGTCGTTGTGGACTTGTTGGGCGAAGAGCCTGTTTCCATACTGTAAGTAATCTAATCTAATCGACAAAGATTAGATTAGATGAATGAGACTCAACAATTAAGATCATATGTAGAAAGTTCAGCCCCTCAAAACCGTCCACATTCCCATTAACTCACTCCACTCAAATACTCAACAAATTCAGACTTCACTGAACTCGCAGGAAGAGAATTCCCTATACCATTAGATCGTATGAGACTGAGAAACTGAGCTGAAATAGGTCATTCAGCCCATCTAGTCTGACATGCTGTTTTATCATGGCTGAAATCTTTCTCAAACTCATTCTCCTACTAATGCCGACTGACCATTGACCGCCTATTAATGATTGCGTCCCCTGATCCTTACCAGATCAAAAGGGCTGCTCTCTTATTAAAGAGGAGCGATTGGCGGTGACTGAGCTGAACTGCTTCCCCCGCCTAATAGTAAAACGTTATGTATCTCTGTGTAAAATATGTTGTGTTGGCCTGCGTGTGTGTGTCTGCATGTGCATCTGCGTGTGTGTGGTGTCGGGGGAGGGGTCGTTGGGGGGATGGGGAGGTGCTCATATGATTGTGCGTATGTGCCCATATCTGCGTGTATATTTTTGTGTGCATGTGTTATGTGTATTAGTTCCCGTATCTATATTTGTGCTTAACTCTGCCTGAATGTCTGTGAAATATTGTTTTCAGAGTAAATCCACTGCAATGGGAATGAAAGTTTCACTCCTACTCTCACTCTCTCTGTCCCTGTTGTGACTAGATCTATACAATGTTACGCTCTGCTGGCCTTCCCACAATACTGCATGAGTGGCAGTTTATTTTTCTCTCTCTGAGAAGACACCTATGATGTTAATCCTAACCTTGCACAGTTTTTTTGGTTTTTAAGTAATATCTTTGCAAGCACACAGGACTTTCCTCCAATGGTGAGTAATATAATTTCTGGGATATTATCACCACTATTCGGACTTTTTCAGACATTTTCAATCCCTTCTCACGTACTTTTCATGCATTATTTAAAGATTGCAAATTATAGAATGGGCAAGAACTTAATCAAATCTCCTGACATAATTGTCCACTCGCAGCAAAGCATTTCCATTCTGACCAGCCCAACATTATTCGCAAAAGTCGCTCGGCCAGATTGTGTGTGTGTGTGTGTGTGTCTGTGTGTGAGTGTGTGTGTGTGTGTGTGTGTGTGTGCGCGCGCGCGCGTGAGAGAGAGAGAGAGTGTGGCTGTGTGTGAGTGCCGCTGGGTGCGTGTATGAGAGGGATTAAGTCTGTGTGTCTGCGTGTCTCTCTATGTGTGCACCTGTGTGTGCTGTACGTGCGTGTGTGTGAGTGAGTGCTTGTGTATCTGTGAATGCGTTTGCGTCTGTGTATGTGAGAGTTTATGTGAGTTTGTCTGTGACTCTGTACGCCTGTGTGACTGTATGCCTGTGTGAGTGTCCGCATGTGTGTCTGTGTGAAGCACGTCCTGTCAGATTGAATGTTGCTGTGACCTGCTGCTGGCCATCTTTCCATCCCAGACCACATCCACGAAGGTTTTCACCCGCTGGCACTTTTACTGCTGTACGGTGGGCAGAGGGAAATATTGCATCTCTTTAAACACCACAAAAATGCTAGACCGACGCTCACATACAGATATGCACAGAGACAAATATGGGTACGCAAGTGCAGACATTTAAATTGAAACAAAAACAGATACAAAAACAGTAATATAGAAACACAGACATACGCATTAATTCACTGACAATTATACAGCCGCAGCGAATCTGCCAGTGTGTCTTTTGATCCTTGTTTGTTTTCTCTATTTTTCATTCGCTGTGACAGTGCTTGTCAGCATTAGCCTTGCTTATATGATTGCATTTGCCAGGATGGCAGTTATCTTATGTACAGCGCGATGCTTGTTTATTTTCACATATGAAGATCTGTGACAGATGATTATCAATGCAGAGCAGTATGACGTGCACTTTGGTAGGACGGATATTAAAAGACAATACAGAAAAATCTGTACTTTTCTGGACTGGGTGCTGGCGCAGAAGGTGCTGGTTGTGTATGATCTCAGATTATGGAAAATGTTGGGAAAATGGGAAGTGCAGTAAATATCGCAGATTAATTTCAATATCTGAACTGTTTGAAGTAGGAGGTGTAGGAGGCAGCGCCGTGCGAGCATCCTGGGAGGTAATGAAGACGATTTGTTGTGAACTCAACCTCTTCTCCACCGAGACCGTAGGGATTCCATTAATATCAGTTCGACACAAAATGGGGATGGCACCAGGGCCACGGATTCTCAGTTGTTCCGGGGAAAACAGAACTTTCGAACTTAAAACTGAGAATTGCCACAAAGTGAACATTGCTCCTTACTCTGGATTACTGGTGCTGGAAGAGCACAGCAGCTCAGGCAGCATCTGAGGAGCAGTAAAATTTTCGCAAAAGACCTTCATCAGGAATAAAGGCAGAGAATCTGAAGCGTGTAGAGATACGCTAGAGGAGGATGGGTGTGGAGAGAAAGTAGCATAGAGTACAATACGTGAGTGGCGGAGGGAATGAAGGTGATAGGTCGGGGGCGTGGGGAGGGTGGAGTGGATCGGTGGGAAAGAAGATAGGCAGGTAGGACAAGTCATGGGGACAGTGCTGAGCTGGAAGTTTGGAACGAGGGTGAGGTGGGGGATGGGGAAATGAGGAAACCGTTGTCGTCCACAGTGATGCCCTGGGGTTGAAGAGTTCCGAGGCGGAAGATGAGGCGTTCTTCATCCAGGCGTCTGGTGGTGAGGGAGCGGCGGTGAAGGAAGCCCAGGACTCCATGTCCTCGGCAGAGTGGGTAGGGTAGTTGAAATGTTGAGCCACAGGGCGGTGTGGTTGATTGGTGAGGGTGTGCCGGAGATGTTCCCTAAAGCGGTCTGCTAAGAGTCATCCAGTCTCCCCAATTTAGAGGAGACCGCATCGGGAGCAATGGATTCAATAAATGATATTAGTGAATGTGCAGGTTAAACTTTGATGGATGTGGAAGGCTTTTATTGGGCCTTGGATGGAAGTGAGGGAGGAGGTGTGGGCGCAGGTTTTGCAGTTCCTGCGGGGGCAGGGGAGGGTGGGTTGTAGGGGGGTGGGGACCTGACCAGGTAGGCACGGAGGGAACGGTGTTTGCGGAAGGTGGAAAGGGGTGGGGAGGGAAATATGTCCCTGGTGGTGGGGTCTTTTTGAAGGTGGAGGAAATGTCGGAAAATGATTTGGTTTATGCAAAGGTTGGTAGGGTGGACGGTGAGCACCAGGGGCGATTGGAGGGGTGGGGTCTTAGGACGGAGGTGCGGGATGTGGACGAGATGCGTTGGAGGTCATCTTTAACCAAGTGGGAAGGGAAATCGTGGTCTCGAAAGAAGGAGGCAATCTGGTGTGTTCTGTGGTGGAACTGGTCTTCCTGGGAGCAGATGCTGTGGTGGCAAAGGAATTGGGAATAAGGGCTGGCACTTTTGCAAGAGGTAGGGTGGGAAGAGGTGTAATCCAGGTAGCTGTGGGAGTTGGTAAAAAAATGACAGTGTCAAGTCGGTCGTCACCAATTGCTCCTTGCTCGGTTGGTGAGTTGTGGATGTGTCAGAATCTCCACACGAGGCATTTCAGTCCTCCCTGGTTCATACCAGTGTGCTGCCCAAATGGCAGGGCAATTGTGAGTTTAGCGGCAACGGATAACGGGCACTGCACCAACCGAATCGCCCCTTTCTCTCCTATGCCGCACTTTTTCTCCTGGAATAGAAGAAAGGGAGGTAAGGAGTGAGTGAAGGTGGGAGTGGGTGGCCCTATTGTTAGTGCTGAAATATGTGGGAGGGAAAATGGTGGAGTCAGTCCGCAATCTTCCATCCATGCAGTGTTATTAGTGTGGTGGATGTCGTGGAAGGAAGAGAGAGAAGAGAGAGAGAGAGAGAGAGAGACAAGGTGCTGCATGCAGCAGTGAGAGTGGTGGAGCATGTCCTAGTCTGGGCGAAGGTGTTATATCAGGTATACCATGACTATGAGTGAGCAGGGCGAATGCGATGACACTTATCCTGACAGAGCGCTGAAGATTATTGACGCCTGTTCTGTATTGCAGGACATTGCTTCAGACTGCAGTTACTGCACTGAGCTGGGTGGTGAGCTCAGACGATGCTGGCTGGGTCTTCTGGTGTGGCGCCTCTCGGAAGAGAATAGTCCCGCTCTGTGTTAACCCATCCAGAAGGACCTTCGCTCCTCTGTTGACAAATCTTGGTGTAATTTCCCCTTAACTGGCCTGTTCCAGGTAAAGTGTGCAGACCAGTTCTAAACTGTGGGTGTCAAACGGTGTGAGCTTCGACCTTTTACAAATGGAACCAGTGCCATGGATCACAGAATGTCCTCGGGCATCCATGCACTGGTGAGTGTCGCCTGCCACGATGCACAAAAGAATCAGGCTAAAGTTGTATGAGAGGGGCACCATGGTGTGGGTTAGGTAGTGAATGAGGTGATTTACAACATGTCGCACCAGGAAATATGCTCGGCCTCTTACAGTCAGTCGCTCTGTTACTTTCAATGAAAATGAAGCTGAGACAAATTATTGTTAGATTCAGCCCAACAAGACGAAGATTCTGCTGACCCCACCCACAATTACAAAGCTGCGTGACAAATGCTCATTCAAAACTCTCCATCATATGATCGCACACAATATCCCATTCATCCACCTTCCTGGAAACATTGGCTTGTGTTGCACGATGCTATCTGAATGCCTTCATTTCTGCATTCTGAAACCTGTGAACACATTGCTCATCGACATTGTCTCACAATTCCCCCTTCTCTGTCTATATTCCAAACCATTCACTTTAGTTTGCATTTAAACTGATGCCTCCACCACCTCTCTCTGGCAGTGACTTCCATACCTAAAGCAGACCGTGTTATGGCACAATGGAGATGTAAATCGATGAGAGCTGCACATCCTATCACTTCCAGCATGGACTTCAACTTTCCTCGCCCTGGACAGCGGATCTAACACAGCATTACTCAGCAATGCACTGGGGTGGTGTACGCTGCTTCACATCCCGGGAGGATAACTGTTCCTGCTTTATAGATCACATGGTAGGTGTTCAGAAGAAAATAACAACTTGGTGCAGGAGTAGGCCATTCAGCTGTTATGGTTTATGTTTTCGTGGACTCAGCTCCAATTACTCGTGCTTTCACTGTAACATTGAATTCGTTTATTGTTCAAAAACATATCTATCTGAGGTTTCAAAACGTTTGTTAAACTGGCCTCAACTACTAATCTGGGCAAGGAACTCCAGGTATTAGCAGCCCTCTGGGAGAAAGCATTCCTTCACAAATCAGTCCTAAACCTGCTCCCTCGAACCATGAGACTATGCTTACTTGTCGTACTTTCACCTGTCAGTGGAAACATTCCTTCCTTCTATGTTATCTACTCCCTTTTTAATTTGATTACTTTCTGTAGGTTCCTCACTCATTCTTCTCAATTCACTGAATATAATCCCAGTCTACTCTGTCTCTCCTCATAAGGAGACTCTCTCACCTCCGGAGTCAAACTAATGGATCTCCTCTGCACCCCTTTAGTGCAAGTGTGGAGAAGAATTCTCCAGTATTCCACGTGTGGTCTTACCAGCACACTATACAGCTGCAACCAAACCTCCCTGATATTAAACTCAAACACTTTAGCAATGAAGGACGAAATTCCATTTCTCTTTACCTGTTGTTCTTGCAGAACAAATTTCGGTGATTATTGCACAAGAACATTTAGGTCCCTCTGCACAGCAGTATCCTGCAATTTTTTTATCAAGTGATAATCCTTTTTACGGTACTCTTATCAAAATGGAGGGCTTCATTTTTATGACCATTGTATTCCATCTGCAAAATCTTTCCCCACTCATTTAAATTATCTATGCTCCTCTTCATATTTTTAACAGTCCACGGCACACTTAGTCTGCCACTCATCTTAGCGTCATCTGCAAACTTTGTCACAAGACATGTGATTCACAACCCCATGTCATCGATATACATTTTGAATAATTGCAGTTTCCACACTGATTCCTGAGGAACACCCGTTAGTTACTGATTGCCAATCACAATAACACTCATTTATTCCCACTCTTTGCCTCATAATCGTCAAGCAATCCTCTGACCATGGAAATACTTTACCAGTAACACCATGCATTTTTATCTCTCGAAGAAGAGGTTCAGATAACCAATCCCCATATTTTGCCTATCCCCCATTTTAAACAGCGACGTCACATTTTTTTTCAGTTCTGCTGGAA
Organism: Hemiscyllium ocellatum; assembly: GCF_020745735.1. Taxonomy (NCBI): domain Eukaryota; kingdom Metazoa; phylum Chordata; class Chondrichthyes; order Orectolobiformes; family Hemiscylliidae; genus Hemiscyllium; species Hemiscyllium ocellatum. The sequence continues at coordinate 2,731,801 of NW_026867618.1, read as the reverse complement.
GAAAACCAGGGTCCAGGGAATTTTGGAAAATTACCGCCACTGCTCTGTGCTGTTCTCCTCTTCAAATAATCAAATAATTGATAAATGAGAAGAGAACAAAATGAAGAATGTCACGATAATAAAAAAGAAATCGAAAAGAATTACCTTATCGAGACACAATAGTGTTTTTGATTCAAGGGGAAGGGCGGGGTGGGGGAGGTGGGAAATGCTATACCTGTAGAGTCTCGACTTCAGCCGTTACCTAATTTTAGCAGTTCGCTTACTTTCCTGGCAGACCCCGGCCGTCGTTGTCACCGCTCTCGCTGCTGCTGCAAAATGAAACCCTTTCCACTGCATTTCTCTCGATACTGAACGATGCTGTGGCTGCATTAACAGCGCAAGGCGCTGGTGTCGTCTGCACGCTAGTGTGGTCTGAATATCTCCCCTTGCTGGTCAGGCGCTTTCGTCAGTGTTGAGAAAGCAATGAACTGGTGTGGTCTGTACAGCTCCCATGTTGGGCAGATAGGCAGAGGCCTGGTGATCCCTGTGCAGCGTTTCATCCTGGACATATTACTGAGTTGTACTGAGTCTGGTCTGCAGAATACTCAATAGTGAGCAGAAATACTCCATAATGAGCAGATATTGTATCTAAACACGAGTCCGGGCTGAATCTGTGAGGTGAATTGAGGATCTGATGTAATACTTGATATATCTATTACAACTCCAGATCGGCCCATTTCTCCGTTCAACCCCGTACGTCTGCAACAAGTCATCCAGTAATTAATTAACTAAATCAAACGTGAATATTTATCCATCTGTTATGGACCAAAGCAGACCCCCTCAAAATAGATGAAGAAGGTAGTCTTGACACCAACGTTTTCTTATTTTAAAGGTAAATCTGAGATGCTGTGTTTCAGATAGAATTCGCTTGGTCAAACTATTGACTTTATGCAAAACACAATTTAATCAAATATTGTAGATAAATACAGCAAACGTTACAGGAACTTGGGATAACGTAATTTTATTGGAAAACTTTACAGTTTTCGTAATAACCTTACCTTAATAGGTTATTAAAGTACTGAACAGCAACTGTTCTATTATGGCCACATCAAATGAGCATACCCTTTTCAAAAAGCAAATTAAGAAAACAGATGGTCTCACATGCAGTTCTCCAATCCAGGAGGAAAGAACATCAAAAGACAATTCTGAGAGATATTTCACAGAGACGGTGCGGCTGGTCGGAGAGATGTATTCCATTGCAAACCTGTTGAGACCGCAGCAATAACTGGCAAAGGTTATAATTAAGAATCCTGCTTCTGAGAGTTTGACAATCTCTCCACTGAATGAAATCACCATTGCACATGACAGGACCAAAATACCCATAAGGAACGGACAATATCCACACGGCGTCCGCCCTGCAGAAAGCTTTCAAAATTGCCTATGCCCACTCAAGCCGTTAAATGATGGTCGGATAATATTTGAACGAAAACATCAAAAACACAAAAGGATGCAACATGCCTGGTGATCAGAGGCAGATATCCTTGGGAGCCCAGCAGTTTCTCCTCTGCCAGAACACAGTAGAATCATCCAGGTCGTGAAGAGGAAGCATAAATTCTCATCCCTCACCTCTAACTTTATGATTGGAGATGTGTCATTATCCAAAAAGTCAACTATATCAATATTATAGCTGGACCAAGTAGTATTGTGAGACATAATGGCTGTCTTCAAAGGGGTTAAATGGAGTTGTTCACATTAACTGTGATTGTTGTCATTATCCGTGGAGGTTAACTGTGTCAGTGGAAAGTTTCCCGTTCTGTTCGTAAGGGGCTTCCTTCAAGCTGTTATCCCACACTCTCAGCAGCAGCGTCATCCTCAACACGATTGGTCTCAGCAGCCACAGGGAGATGGAGAGGAAGACATTCATTGGAAGACATTTGATTTGAGTTGTCCATAAATGGATCAGAAACTGAGAACAGTCGACTGGAGTGTTCTAACTATTTGAACAATCATAATTTGGGACCATTTGGCTGGAATGTTCCAACAATGGACAGGAGTATACCATTGGGTCTTCCATGTTTATCTCTGGTTCTGACGTTTTTAGAATTGCAGATCGAAACTGTACTGACTCTTATTCAGCCGGGATTGTTATCCTGTCCTCGCTAATGATTGGGTTCCTGATAAGCCTATCGCTTTCAATTCTATAAACGGTGGTTAAGGTTATTGCTATTTCGGTTATTTGAATTTATCAAATACATAACTGTTATCTTCAGTTTCACTCACAAACTCCAGTTGATCTCCATGATTTACAGACTCATCACTCATAAACATCTCAGAAGGAGCAAGACTAATCAGACCCTTCAGTCTCACTTTTAGACAGAACCGATTTATGTCTCTGTATTTTCACTGTCATAACACCTTCAGAAACCCACATTAATAACATTCCCAATCTCCTGTGGCTGACGTAACCATCATATAACACTTCGTTAAGTTCAGATTTTATTGCTCCATAAGACCATCAGACCATAAGACATAGAAGTCGAAGTAAGGCCATTCGGCCCATTGAGTCCATTCTGCCATTCAATCAGGGTTGATGGGCATTTCAACTTCACTTACCCGCATTCTCCCCGTAACCCTTAATTCCTCGAGACATCAAGAATCTATCAATCTCTGCCTTGAAGAGATTCAGTGTCCCGGCCTGCACTGCACTCTGCGGAAATGAATTCCACAGGCTCACCACTCTCTGGCTGAAGAAATGCCACCGCATTTCTGTTCTGAATTGACCACCTCTAATTTTAAGGCTGTGTCCACGGGGCCTAGTCTCCTCGCCTCACAGAAAAAAGAAATCCTAGCGTCCACCCTTTCCAAGCCATGTATTATCTTGTAAGTTTCTATGAAGTCTCCCCTTAATCTTCTAAACTCCCATGAATACAATCCCAGGATCCTCAGCCGTTTCTCGTATGTTAGACCAACCATTCCAGGAATCATCCGTGTGAATCTCCGCTGGACACGATCCCGTGCCAGTATGTCCTTCTTGAGGTGTGGGGACCAAAACTAGACCCAGTACGCCAAATGGGGTCTAACCAGAGCTTTATAAAGTCTCAGTAGCACAACAGTGCTTTTATATTCCACCCCTCTTGAGATAAGTGACAACATTGCATTCGCTTTCTTCATCACGGACTCAACGTGCATGTTTACCTTTAGAGAATCCTCGACTAGCACTCCTAGATCCCTATGTACTTTGGCTTTACGAATTTTCTCACTGTTTAGAAAGTAGTCTATGCTTTTATTCTTTTTTGCCAAAGTGCAAGACCTCGCATTTGCTCACGTTGAATTCCATCAGCCATTTCCTGGACCACTCTCCCAACTGTCTAGATCCTTCTGCAGCCTCCCCACTTCCTCAGTACTACCTGCCTGTCCACCTAACTTCGTATCATCGGCAGACTTCGCTAGAATGTCCCCAGTCCCTTCATCCAGATCATTAATATATAATGTGAACAGCTACGGACCCAACACTGATCCTTGTGGGACACCGCTTGTCACCGGCTGCCATTCCGAAAAACAACCTTTTATCCCTACTCTCTGCCTTCTGTCAGACAGCCAATCCTCAAGCCATACCAGTAGCTCACCTCGAACACTATGGGCCCTCACCTTGCTCAGCAGCCTCCCGTGTGGCACCTTATCAAAGGCTTTTTGGAAGTCTAGATAGACCACATCCACTGGGTTTCCCTGGTCTAACCAACTTGTCATCTCCAGTTCTCTCCTGATCATTCTTCTGGTTACAACTATATTGACAACAAAGTTGCTCTTGCCTTCACAGTTATTTCACAATATGGACATAGAGTCAGACGAATAATGTCATTAGGCATATACTTCAGATGCACAAGTAAAGACTCTAAATGCATTGCTTCAAATTCCCCCACAGCTGATGATTGAACTTCAATTTGAATGACAAAAATTGGATTGAAACGTAATTTTACTAATCATAAAATAAACCATCAGGATATCTATTATTATTTCACTGATAACCTTTGGTAAAGGAACTGAACATTATTGCCCAGTCTGCTCGAAGTCTGACGTCAGGCACACAATATGTTTCGTCCCATATTGTCTTGAAGTATGCCCTCACAGTCAAGAGCAATTAAAATTGGCGACAAATGCTCCCCTTGCCAGTGATGCTGACAATCCATGAACCAACAACATCAAAGGTGAATTAATTCGAGGAACTGCGGATGCTGGAGATCGGAAATAAAGTTCTTCAGCATTTTGAAGTTTGGGAGGATCTCAGCAGGTACGGCAGCCTCTGTCATTCTAAAACATACAACGTTTTATGTCCAGTGACCCAACATCATAACTGCAAGGAACTTGGAAATAATATTGTTTATGTTGGAATCAGGGATGGTTGAGTTGGAGGCTGGGTGGCAATGGAAGCTTTGAATTGAATGGATGGAGAAATGGCCAGCAAAAGAGAGAGAGAGAGAGAGAGAGAGAGAGAGAGAGAGAGAGAGAGAGAGAGAGACAGAGACAGAGACAGAGACAGAGAAAGAGAGACAGACAGACAGACAAAGCAAGTGAGTGGAGAATGTTCGAGTCCATGGGTAGCTTCGCATAGGATTTTTGATGTATGAAATGAAAAATGATAATCGAGTCGTGTTCTCCTCTGAACTGAAGGCAAGCAGAATAATAAGAAGGATCAATGATTGTGCAATAGCTGTTCGCAAAGTGTAAAAATAATTAATTTGTGAACAAAATAAATAATTCTCATTTATGTTTATTAAATGGCGAGAGGCTGGGAAGCGCAATTGTTGAAAAGGGCCTTTATGGCATTGGTATAAGTCACTAACAGAATTAATACTGGGCAGTAAGTAATTATAACTGTAAATAATATGTTATCTTTCATGCAAAATGATTGAGGTAGTACAGTAAATGCTTCTTACTCAAATGTAGTGTATTGTTGAGAGAATATTTGTGGTGTTGTGTCCAGACTGAGACACATAATAAATAATGATATCCATGTCACTGAGACAGCACAAAGGAGTTTCACCAGCCAAACCCTGGCATCATGTTACCATAAGGAGAGAGTGCGTTAACTATGTGTCTAATAGGTTGCGCTGTGAGAGAATAAGTTGAAACTTGATCGTTATGGACACACGCTCATTTTGTCTCAGACAGCCATTTATAACCTGTCAAATTCCATGCTTTCCATAGGATGCTCGATTCCATTTAGTTCATGTGCCTATGCAGATACCTCATGTCGATTGACAGAGACGTACGGGCTCTGAGGGAATTCTTAACACTTTAATTAGCAGTTACTATTTGACCCTGCATTCAACGTTACATTGCTCACAACCCTGTCAGCAGCCCTAATACCTTAATTATGAAACAGTTCGACACTCCCCACAAGCTTCTGACTTCCAGTGAGAACATTGGTGTGCACTCTCGGAGATGTAAGAAGCATTTGAGACTTACTAAAACAAAATGGCTTCATTCCCACTGCCAGAAAACCATGAGAAAATAATGTGTATATACTATGGTTAATGAAGTTACGTGGAAAAACATGAAGCACGCTATCTAGGGAGTTCCTGCTCCGTTTAGTTGTGATGTTGGAGCTTCTCTGACACCTTCACGATCCTGTGTTACTGACATGAGATGCTGAATTACCTCTCCCTGTTCCTTTATACATAATTCCAGGTGTGAAATGGTCTCTTTCTGATTCTGTGTAAGTCATGTGAGGGGCTGCAGTCTTTATGTTTTCCTGTGGAACAGGCTGGTGAGATTTAATGGGCTGTCCCTCTTCTTGTCCAATAGCTTTGATGGATTGGGTGACTTCCCCGTGTTATTGTGAACCCAGATTGAAATACTGAATGATCTCCTACATTTACTGTGAAAATGTGCAGCGGTAGCATGATTGTTACCGACATTTTAACAGCACAAGCCTGAATGTTGTCAATGTCATGTTGCATGTGGACATAGACTGCATCAGGAGCTGCGGCGTGACAAGTTGTCTCAAATATTATGTAATCTTCAGTGATCGACCGCCCACTTCTGTTCAGTGTGAACCCACTGGTGAGAATGGCGTGCTTCCACACTGCAGGAATTCCCCGATGACATACTGGAGATGCTTGGGGCCAAGGAAGCAATCCAGATGATCTCCTGCACTGATGTCCCACGGCTGAGATGATTGATGATCACCGATGATGAACATCTTCCCTTGTGCAAAGAACGTATCCAGACAGTGGAGACGTCACAACCGATTCGCATGAAGTGCAATTTTGCTCAGATTCCTTGATGTCATCGTCAGTTAAATACGGCCTTGATATAAAAGCCAGTCGGTCTTACATAGGCCCTTGTATTCTCTTGTATTTGCTGGTTAATTGATAGTGAGGATGAAGGTCTGATGTGAAAGGAAGATATGGAGGGAATGGTTACATTGGCAGGTCAATAGCAGGTGGAATGTAACACTCATAAATATGAAGTGATTTTCTTCGGAAGAAAGTACAAGACAGGGGAATACTTGATGAATGCCAACCCATGAGGAACCTCAGAAAATGGTTCAGACGAAATATCGATTTTCGTGCTCCTCGGATGCTGCCTGACCTGCTATGCTATTGCAGCACCACTCTAATCTAAACTCTGGTTCCCATCATCATCAGTCCTCACTTCTGGCTAGGGTAATACGTAAGTGAAGAATTTACACGCGACTATAGGCACAGCCATTATTCATCGAGTCATAGATTTTAAGAGCTGTGCAGGACATTTTTTCGACCAGATATTCTAAATTTATGTCAACCATTTGGGTGAGGGAATCAAATGTAATATCTCTAAGTCTGCTGATGGCACGAAACAATTATGGCTTGTGACTGGGTGAGGGAAATGTAAAAAGGTTCCAAAGTGATTGAGACAAGTGGGGAGAATGGGTACATACATAGCTGATGAAGATCACCGTGGGTACATGTGATGTTGTGAAATCTTGTGGCGGTGGTGTTGGAGGGGGGAGTGTGGAAATAGAGGACTACAGCCTATCAATTGAAAAAAGATTGTGGGTAAAATATTGATCGATAAAGTGACTGATGCTCCTTCTTTTTGTTTCTCTCTGTGCAGACCTCCGAGGTCCGTGCAGGGCAGTGGGTTCTGAAGCCAGAAGTCAATACTGGAAACAACATTGACACGCTAACCAACATACATCGACCCGCTAAGTGGGTAGCTATAACATTGAAAAGGATCTGGACGTTCGTGTATAGCAGTTACTGAAATCATTATTGCAGGAACACAAAGCAGTTGTGAAGACAAATGTTGTGATAACCTTCATATTAAAGGGATTTGAGAACAGGCGGAAGGGTGTCTTACTGCAGGTGTACAAGGTATTGGTAAGACCTCATCTGGAACAGTGTGCAGTGCTGTGTGAAGTTTTGGTCTCCTTACCTAATAAAGGACGAACTTGACATTAAGGGAGTGCAGTAAAGGATGACCAACTGACCTCCGGCAGACAGGCTTGTTGTGGGAGCAGAAGTTTGGCCAGTGTTCCATTGGGTATAGGAAAATGAGTGGAGGTCTCAGTGAAATATAAAGACAAACTCTGACGGGGTGAGACAGATTGGAAGCAGGGATGATAATCCTGTTAGCTGTGAGGTCTGAAACAAAGGGCCACATTATTAGGTGCAGGCAGACCACTCTGCATTGAAATGAGAGTGAATGTCTGCACTCAGAGACTGGTGCACCTGCGAAAATCCCTGCAACATAAACGAATAAATTAATATAAAGATTTCTGAACACAACAGGTGTGGGGGAAAGCAGGAGTACACTGTGGAGATAGAAGATCTGCGGTCATTATATTGGGTTTAGTCGAAAAATCGATTGACCAGAGGGACTACTGCAGTTGCTATTTTGTGTTTTCCCAAGCTAAATCGCATTAACGGGTGTATACATTTTGTTGGAAAAGTGCACTGAGATGTTCAGATATGAACGAGAAAGTGGGCAGCTCAGTGTGCTCTATGACCCACTCCTTTCCCGATGTTTCTGTCCAGTCTGTAGAAAAGCTTTAGAAATTATGTTACAAGCTCTCAAATGTTGCGCAAGTCGATTTTGAAGGGTCTACAGGTCTGTGTTTCCCGGGCCCTTTTACTGAGGGTTCTGAGGGTCCTGTCCAGTATAATCCTTTAACACCTCGGATAGTTTGATACAATTTAGTGTCTTGCTTGGCCGTTTCCGAGAACATTCAAGATTTGATCACATGCCTGTGTGTCTGAATTAACTTTTAGGCCAGACCGGTAAAGCACGGGGAATTTGCTTCCTCGATATGCTTTGGTGAAGCAAATTAGTGCTTCAACGATATTGGGCTCAGGATCACTGTTAATGACGTTAGTTTTTAGATCTGAAAAGTATGTTGCTGCCAATCTCGATATTACATTAATCATTTTTAACTTCTACAAGTTAACAGAGCATTACCCTCGCCTGGATTAGTACTCCACTGACATTTCCACGGGATTACTAACCCAGTGAAATTATGACAACAGCGCCATATCCAAATGGGAACCTATCAGAAACCATACTGAGCCGGTTATATCTGTGCTACTTGATGCTCTGTCAAAAAGACTTCCAACCAGTTTGATATCGTGATGAGACTGAGTGTGTGATAAATGGTCAGAATGCCATTGTTATCCTCTGAGTGGACGGAACGTAGTAGAATAATTTGCCACATTGATATCCAGATGTCAGAGCTGGAACTGGAATGAACCAGTTTCCCTGGGACATGGCTTGTTTTGCAGCACAGGTCTTCAGTCCTATTGCCAGAATAATGTCAGTGCCCATTACCTTTATTATATCTACTGTGTTCAGCTGTTTCTTCATGCCACGTGCAGCGAGTCGAATTGGTTGTAATTTGATATCTGTGGTTATGTGGGCATCATGGCGAGGGTGAATTGAATCATCAACTCAACACTTCTGACTGAGGATGGTGCAGATATTACATCCTCGTATTTTACACTGTTAAGCAGGGCTACTCTTTTATTTTGGATAGGGGTATTTGTGCAGCCATCTCCTTCAATAACTTTTTAAATAGATCATTGACACTTATGACTGGAGGCGGCAGGATTGCAGAGCTTAGATTTGATGTTTTTGATTTGGTATCAATCATTCGCTCTCCATCAGATGTTCGTCCTGCGGTTTAGAGGGTAACCAGTTAAATGCAATAGTTATATCGGGTTGTCATCAGTTTTATGCACACGTCATTCTGACCCTGGCATTTTCACCCATACTCGTACGCGTTACTGAACAATAGATCGGCTGGAGTAACGGTAGACTGAGAGGTTATCTCTTGCAAAAAGTTACAGATTATAGTTGAACATAATTTGCTTCTGTCCTGCTGTTGTCTACAGCACCACATCAATATCAGGAATACTCTATTCACGAAAGTTCGGAGAGCTAGATCATTGAAATATTTTCAAGTAATTTTCGACCTGGAAATGAATTGAGGGCAGTGAATAATTAGTGTTGTAAGAACAATTATGGAGTCATAGTTTCCTGGAGTCATACAATAAATAAGCCGATCCTTCGGCCCAAATTGTCCATGCTCACCAGGTTTCCTGAACTGAATTTGACCTAGTGTTGTGCTTTTGCGCATATCCCTCCAAACCCTTTCTTTTCTTGTTTGAATCCAGGTATCGTTTAAATTTTCGGATTGGACTCGCCTCTCCCAACTGCTCTGACAGCTTGAACCTCTGCCCTCTGTTTTTGAACTCCCCCACCCCGACGAAACATCTTTGTCAATTCATCCTCTCCAAGCTCATAATCATTTTATAGACCTCAGCCTCCGACGCAAAGTGAACAAAATCGCAGCCTATCCTTATAATTCAAAACATCAAGATTTCGTACATCATTTTAAATATTTTTGTACCCTTTGCACTTCATAATATCCGCCATGGAATTGTGCTCCATTCTCCAAAAGTGGCCTTAACATTCTATTGCACAGCCACAATATAATGTATTAACTCCGATACTCAATGCTCTGCCTGATGAAGGTAAGCATTCGTCATACTTTCTTCACTTCCCATGTTCACCTATCTCTCCACTTTCAAGGAACTATCTCCCTGACTCCTTGTGTATCTCGGTACGACAACGTTCCCCAGGCCTTTACCATTAACTGGATAAGTTTTGCCCTGGTTTGACGAACAATATGCAACACTTCACACAAAGCTTCATCTGCCATTCCTTGGCCCACTGACCCAGTTCTTCAAAGTCTCATTGTTCGCTAAAATGACCCTCTCGCCATCCTCAATACCACCATTTTTTTTGTTTTTGTCTGAAAAGTACAGAAAAATGTGGTTCCATATTCTCATCCAAATCATTTCGAAAATTAACGAACAACAGCAGACTGCTCCCTGTGTCACATCTTTGGGCACAGGCCACTAATTAGAACAGTAAATCTCTCCAACTAACGTCTGTCTTCTACTGTCAAGCCATTTTTCTATCAAATTAGCCTGCTCTCCCTGCTTGTCTGTAATATAACTTATTTACCAGTCTACCATGGAGAATTTTCTTGTGCCTCAATAATGTCCACGTAAATATAGGGTAGGGGAGTTGGTCTGGCTGTTTTATTCTTCGGAGGGTCAATGTGGAATTGTTGGAGCGAAGGGCCTATGTCCACACTGCAGGGAATCTTATCATAACGTACACTACTTCACGTTCATCTATGTTCTTGGTCAGCTCTTGGAAAGTTTCAAATAAGTTTGTGCAACACGTTTTCTCCATACGCAAAGTCATGTTGACTGTCCAAAATTAGACCCTGCCTTTCCGAATGCATTTAAATCATATATCTCAGAATCTCCTCAACAGAGTTAACCACTCCTGACATCAGAGTCACCGCTCTGTAGTTTCTTGTCTTTTCCTTGCAGCATTTATTATAAATAATGCCATTAGCTTACCTGACTTCTAGGCCTCCAGCCCCTCACTCGTGGCTGCCAATGGCACGAATAAAAACTCGAAGAACCGTAAATGTTGTAAAACAGAAACAAAAACAGAAGTTTTGTCGGAAATGTTTGCAGCTCTGAGAGTAAACTTGAAAAGAAATCAAATTTTTTTGTTTCCGATTCAGTGACGCTTTCTCAGAACACTGTGGGATGAAACAAATTAGCCATGCTAAATTACCTGTAGAGTTAGGTAAGGGGTAAATGTAGGGGTATGGGTGGGTTGCGCTTCGGCGGGTCGGTGTGGACTTGTTGAGCCGAAGGGCCTGTTTCCACACTGTAAATAATCTAATCTAAAAAAAAATCTCAGCTGGGTACTCCCATTTTCATCACCAGCTCCCTGCAAAAAAACTTGGATACACTTGAACAGGCCCTGGGTATTCATCTACAGTTCTGCATTTTTAGACCTCCAGCAATTTATCTTCTCTATTATGGCCACGTTTCAAGACATTACTCCATGCATGTATTTCCCTGAATCCCCTCGTTTCCATGTGTTTCGCCATAGTAAATACTGACGCGATGTATTTGCGTAAGATCTCACACATCGAGCAGGCTGGAAGGCGGCGGACAGAGTGAGGTCAAGTCTTTGTGAAGAGTGTGAACTCAGCATGACCAAACACTTACGCACTGTGTTGTTGAACTGTGAGCTGTGTTTCTGTGATTTTTTCCAACTTTAAAGGAAGGTCTATACTGTTTTACATTTCAACATTTTTCTTTATTTTTCTGTTTCGTATCAAATATCTGCCGCTGTGGGAGGGAGTACATTTGGTGAATTGTAAACGTTTCACTGCACTTCTGTGAGTACGTGTGATGATTAACGCAATGAAACTAATTAATCTCTGGTGATTCCACACTTAGATTTCTGTTTGGTTGTTAAGGTGCTCTATTTTCTCCCTAGTTTCTCTTTTGCACTAAATATACTTGGAGTATATCTTGTTATTCTCCATTACCTTATCAAACAAAATAATCTCCTGCTCCCTTTTCCCGTCCTGATTACCCTGGTAAATTTACACCTACACGCCGTATGCTCAAGGGACACACTTGATCGCAGCTGTTTACATCTGAGATATGCTTTCTTCTTTCTGTTTGACCAGAGGCTCAGTGTCCCCTGTCATGTACTGTTGCCGACTCCTGCACGCATTCTCCTATACACTCGCAGGAACATGCTGCTCCTGAACGCTCATTATCACGTTTCTGAAAGGCACCCACTTGCAAGAAGTCCCTCTATCTGCTAACTGTTTCTCCCAATAAAGACCGTTAACTTGTGAACCAGGCCAATCCTTACCCCGGACTGTTTTCAAACTAAGAGAATTACAATCACTGGTTTCAAAGTGTTCTCACTCTTCTTACTCAGTCTGTGCGAAATCTCTGTAAATGTTCTCACAACCTCTCAGATGATAGGAAGGAATTCTAAGCAGAGTCGACAGGGTGGTGTTTCCCGTTCCCTTTTCTGATGCCGAGGTTGGTGCCAGGTGTTCTATCTGGTTTTATCCGCTAAATTCACGGAGCAGTTTGTTACATTTGAGTGTCTTGTTTGGCCCTTTCAGAGACAATTGAAGAGCGCTTCATATGTCTGTGTGTCTGGAGATCTGTTTTCTGAAAGTACATTTGTGAAAGAAATTGATGTTTACAATCGACATTGGTTTCACGGTCACTGTTAATGCCACCAGATTTAAAAGCTCGATATTTCATTTCTTTTTTTTTTGATTTAATGATTTTTAACTTTCACAAACTGCCAGAGATTTAGCCTGTTCTGAATTAGTAATCCAGTGATATTTTGACAAAAACACCATTTTCATATTGGGACCTGTCTGAAACCACACTGAGCATATTATGTCAGAGCTGTGATGTCACGTACAGCGAATAGAAATGTTTTAAGACTGGCATCCGTGATTCCATGGGCATCGTGACGATGATGTGGTGGATCACTGACTCAATACACCTGGCTGAGGGTGCTGCAGATACTCCATCCCTGTCTTTTGCACTGATTTGCAGGGATATTCCAGGACTTAAGATGGGGACATTTGTGCAGCGCTCTCCTCAAATGAGCTGTCTCACCGTCCATAACCATTTCGAGGCACAATCTTCCTGCACCCCTGGGTCTCTCTATTCAACAACACTTGCACCCCCTCTTCCGTTAACTGTGTCAATCCTGCCCTGGTTTATTTAACAAAATGTAACACCTCGTATTTATCTGCATGAAGCTCCATTGTCCTTTTAAATGACTTTCTTTCCTGTCCACTATAAAAGCAATTCCGGTGTCGACCACAAACGGACTATCCATGCTCCGTATATTGCCATCCAAACCATTTCTGAAGAACTAAAAACAGGGTAGCCCTTGTGACAAACCACTGGTCACAGGCCACCGGTTAGAATAACAAATACCTCTCAGCACACTCTGTATCTTATTGTCAAGCCAATCTTGTGTCTAATTGGCTCTCTCTCCGTGATCACCGTACGATCTAGCCTTACTGACCATACTACCATGCAGATTATTTTTCGGCTTCACTGAGGTCTATGTAGACAACTTATGCTTCTCTGCCTTGATCGATCATCTTGGTGACGTGTTGAGATCTTTCACTCAAGGTTGTTCCTCCAAACAAAGGCGTGCTGACTATCCGTAATCTGCCCTGCCTTTCCAAAAGCATGTAAATCCTGTCTATCAGAAACTCCTTCAACATGTACCTAGCCCTGACATCAGAGTCACCTTTCTGTAGCTCCCTGGATTTTTGCTGTAGCCTTTGTAAAAAGAATGTTACAAAATTAGCTGGCTTCCACTCCTCCAGCACCTCACCCGTGGTTCGCAATGATGCAAAAGAAAATTGAAAGAACTCCAGGTTCTGTAAATTAGAAACAAAGACAGAAGGTGCTGGAAAAGTTCAGCAGCTCTGACAGAATCTGGGAATAGAAATCAAAGTTAACACTTCGGGTGCAGTGACACTTCCTCAGAACGCTCAGAAGAGTTATAAATATCTCTGTTAGGGGCCAGCCTCCACTCCTTCCTGGAAAGATGTGGCATGCAATTTAACAGATGCTACTTATTTACCAACGGTTGTGTATTTTAATACCGACAGCACTTCATCTTCTGTAATGTGGCCTCATTTCAAAACATCACCTTTTTTGTTTCTCCGAATTCCCTCGTTTACATGTCTTTCTCCACAGTCTATAGAGAAGGGGAATGTTTCTGTGGGATCTCATCCATCTAGCGATAACAGGCTATAAGGCATCGGCGTGGGGAAGATCATATCATTGTATGGAGCATGAACCCAGCCTGGCCAGGCACTTACGGACTGTGCTGTTTAAATGCTAACATTGTTTCTGTGTTTTTCCACTTTTGTAGAAACTGTAATGTTTTAAATTTTAAGATTGTTTTAGATACTTTTCAACTTTGCACCAATACACAATACCTTGTTAGGGGGATGGGGGGTTGATGTTAGGGGTTACCTTTGTACGTAAGATTGTGTCGCATATCGAAACTAGTAAGCATTTCATCTTCCTCATGTGAGTACATGCGGAAATAAATCAAATAAACCACATCAATCGCTGTTTGGTGGTTAAAGTACCCTATTCTGTCCCTAGTTTTAATTTGGCCCTTCATATACTTGAGCATTCTCTTTCGGTTCTCCTTAACCTTATCAGCCAAAGCAATCTCTTCCCCTCTCTTTTGCCCTCCTAATTTCCAAGGTAAGTATACTCCCCGAACGCTCAAAGGATTCATCTGCCTACGCCTGACATAAACCATTTTTTTTTAGTTGACCCAAGCGTCAAAATCCCCTTCATGTTGCATTCCCTACTCCAGCGAGCCTGGCCCTTCACTCTAACAGGAACATGTTTTCCATGAACACTCATTATCTCGCATTTCAAAAAAAAACAACTGCCTGACGTCTCTCTACAAGTGAACAGCTTTCCCCAATGCTGTTTTGAATTTTTTTTTGCCTAATACCACTCAAATCATCTTGCATTAATTTATAATGTTAAATTGTGAAACATGCCTATACATTTTCTTAACTTATCTCATTTTGTGCTGTGAATTTCTTCCAAAAATTCTCCTCTAAGTTCTGTTGTGAATTTCACTGTTTGGTAATTTTCCCAGATGCAATCGTATGCACACCCATACAAGAATTCAAACAGCAAAGGCAGAAACTGTGTGATTCTCTCTCTCTCTCCTGCACAGTCCCCACCGTGTGCTTCTTTTTTCTGTCCTTCTCCCTTTTAAAATTGCTTTTGTTTTGAATTTGTTATTTCAAAAGTTATAAAGCAGAAATTGCTGCTCCTGGAATTCGAGGAAATCACCACCACCAAAAACACTCCAAAAAAGGAGCAGCTTATACAGCCAGAATTTTTTTCGGTCCCCCGTCTAGCATTACTCAGAATCCAGTAAGGGGCTGGACAAGGTTTCCCATGGGAGACTGATTAGCAATGTTAGATCTCATGGAATACAGGCAGAACTAGCCATTTCAAAACAGAACTGGCTCAAAGGTAGAAGACAGAGGTTGGTGCTGGAGGGTTGATTTTCAGATTCGAGGCCGGTGATCAGTGGAGTGCTGCAAGGATCTGTGCTGATTCCTCGACTTTTTGTCATTTACATAAATAATTCGAATGCAAGCATAAGAGGTACAGTGTGTAAGTTTGCAGGTGACATCAAAATTGGAGGTGTAGTGGACAGCGAAGAGGGATACCTCAGATTACAACAGGATCTTGACCAGATGGGCTAATGGGCTGAGAAGTGGCAAATGGATTTAATTCAAATAAATGTGAGGTGTTGCATTTTTGGAAAGAAAATCTTTGCAGGACTTAGACACTTCATGTTAAGGTCCTCGGGATTGTTGCTGAACAAAGAGACCTTGGAGTGCAGGTTCATAGCTCCTTAAACTTTGACTTGCAGGTCGATAGGATAGTGAAGAAAAGGTTTGGTATGCCTTTTTTATTGGTCAGTCTATTTAGTACAGGAGTTGGTAGATTATGTTGCGGCTGTATAGGTCATTGGTTGGAATTTTGCATGCAATTCTGGTCTGTCTCGGATCGGAAATAAGTTATGAAACTTGAAACGGTTCAGAAAAGGTTTACAAAGATGTTGCCAGAATTGGAAATTTGAGACATAGGGAGAGGCTGAACAGGCTGGGGCTGTTTTACCTGAAGCGTCGGAGACTGAGGGGCAACCTTATAGAGGTCGACAAAACTGTGAGGGCCATGAATAGTGTAAATAGGCAAAGGCTTTTCCCCGGGGTCGGGAAATCCAGAAATAGAAGGCATAGTTTTAGGATGAGAGGGGAAAGATATTAAGGACATAAGGTGCAACGTTTTCACACAGAGGGTGGTACATTATGGAATGAGCTTCCAGAGAAAGTGGTGGAGGCTGGTAAATTAGCAACATTAAAGAGCCATTTGGATGGGTACATGAATTGGAAGGGTTTGGTTCGATATGGGCCGGGTACTGGCAGGTGGGACTAGATTGTGTTCGGATATCTGGTTGGCTTGCACAGGTTGGACCGAAGGGTTTGTTTCCAATCTGTACATCTCTACGACTATATGACTTTATTTTTAGAACAATTTTCAAACTAATATAAAGGCTACCACTGATCCAGATGTCTTCCCACTCTGACTGCTCAGTCATGTGCCCTATCATATTTCTCAAAAGGAAATAACAGTGATGTCAGGATCACATCAAACATGGTCTTACTGAAGGGCAATGCAGGAATGAAGGGTCGAAGGTCTGCATGAATCTGTCTGTTTATGATTTTGTGTGTGCGCCTGTGTGCATTTCTCTGTATCTGCGTTTGCCTGTGTCGTTATGTGTGTTTTCTAGAGTATTAATATATGTATCCATGCATCTGCGTCTCTGAGAATTAGGGTTGATGTTGTTTCCAGAGTGAATCCATTAAAATGGAGTTCCAAATGTGCCTCCACATTCACAAAATCTGTGTCTCTCTCTCTCTTGTCTTTAAAGTGAAATAAAAGTACAGTCTCTGGCGAACATACGCCCCGCAGAAACTGCAGCATTGTGTGAATAACGTACCAACTCACTTTAACGTTCAATTTTTTTACGTGAACACTATAACGAGTGCAGTGAAAATGTTGCAATGTTCTCCCTTGTTGTGGATCAATGCATTGTGGTCTGCACTATGTTTGGCAATGGGAAAACGCTGGGTTGTGCCGAGTAAAACTTCATATACACAGTGCTCTGTGCTGAAACGTTATCTCCTCTGTTGTGAATTAAGAATGTATTATAAGGAAACCCTTATATGCCTTTTTTTTTCTCATTATTCTTATCATTCTCCACACCATCTCTCACTCCACTAATGTTGCATGGTGTCTATGTATAGTACCTCACATTAAAGAATTCCCACTGTCCTGGCAGAATCAACAGCCTCTTCATTCAGAACCAGTCAACAATTCCCATCGTCTCAGGTCATCATGTATAAAGAAAGGATGGCCTCTTGGATAAAGGCCGTCCCCTTTGTACCTCGCTGAAAACGCGCTACCCCTCACCACGTTGCACCACCAACCAGCCACATCAAAATGCCCCATGTGTTCTGAGAAAAATGGGGCCACTGGAACCGACAATCAGGCAGCTTGAGAAACACTTCTCACGTCTGAACGGGTCAGACAGAACCCTTCAGTCAGTCCTGTAATCTCTTTCTTTTTTATGGAATATAAACATTTTATTCTTCCTGAAAGATTAAAATGTTCACGGATACCCACGTTATATTCAAGCTGCCAAATTGTTTTCAATTTTTTATCTAAATATAGATTCACTACCTATTTTTGACAACCTATTTCGCTGTCAATTTTAGTTAGAATACATATCTTCCATTTTCGAAAATGTTGGTATTCGTTACAAACAGTTGAGGCACCAACACTAGTCACGACGTTATTGCGGTTGTTAATTTCATTGAATTGATAAAGAATGATTCATCTGTAATGTATCCCTGCTTCCGGCTCAATAACCAGTCCTTCCAATATTCATGCGCAGAAGGTTCAAAAGGCTGAATATTCCCTTCCACTTCATGCGTAACAGACGTGAGACCGAAAAGATTTGCCCAATTCTGAATATCAGTCTCAAGTCAATAAATGGCTTCATTCAGACCCTGACTAAAAATGTTGATAGGCTGAATGGCATTTTTTCTGCATCAGTGTCGTTGTGAACCGTGCTGAATATTTTGGAAACACCGGTGAACAGCCCACTTACTCTGTTATGATGGTGGGACGCCATTGATACTGCAGCTGCTGTTAACATTCAGTGCCTCATGGATGACCAGTTTGCATTTGTTCAGTCTTTTAGAAGTGTGTCCTACTTCGCAGGCGATACTGCAACATAACACAGTGGGCTGTATCTCCAGTAAGAGACTTTCCCTCCACCAGGACTGCATGCTGTGTACACCTCCAGCCATTGTTCGGGACAGATCCATCTGTGACAATTAGTTTGGTGAAATTGTTCCTCTCTCTTTGGTTTCCCCCATCATTGCCCACTATATGGCTGCTGTGTGTGTGAAGTTTTGCCCTGCTCAGAAAATAGTGGACCTGTGAAGACACTCTTGGTGATAGATTTTGGAGTGCCACACAGCGTATGTTTGTGTCCTTGTCACTCTCAGTGCTACCTCAGATTCTTTATCAACATCGAGGGGAACGGGTTTATCACAGAGGGACGGTGAGAAGGGCTGTAAATGTAGTGCATCAAATTTCCTTGACCACCTTTGACCTGCTACCATGAGATTCACGGGTTCTGAAATAAATATTGGGGAATTCCAGGGTATGTCCTTTCGGGACTGTATCCCACGGTGAACTCGGCTCGGAGTGTGGGGGGGTGTTGGTGGTGTGGGAATCAATGCTGTCGATGGAACAGGTTGAACACAGGGAGGGTGATGGGGCTTCAGGCAATATTATCCATCAGTCCTGATACTGTGAGTATAACGGTGTCAGACTGTTTTCTGACCGGGTGAAATTGAGAAATGAGGGTCACAATGGAGAATGAAATAGAGGATTTAAAAGCTGAATGAAAGGCACTCTATCTGAATGTGTGTTGTACTCACAAAACAGACGGAGGAATTCAATACAACCATTGAAGGAAATGAATATGACTAAATGACATTGCAGAGACATGACTACAAGTTGTTTAATATAGGGAACTGGATATCCGGAACATTTAACCTTAGGGATTGTTAGACAGAACTGAAAAGGAGGTGGAGGGAAATTACGTGACATTCCCTATAACAATCTACACCCAACATTTCCCTTAAAATTCTATAACTGGCATTCACTGAACATTCTACATCCACCATTCTACAACCGAAATCCCCTGGATCATTCCATATCCTTCATTCCCCAGAGCATTCTACACACACCATTCCATAACTGACATTCTCCGCAACTGATTGCAATTGACATTCCTCCAAAGATTATATACGGGACATTCCACAAAGCATTCTGTACCCAACTTTGCATAACTGAATTTCCCTGGAACATTCTGCACCTGATATTTTTGGTGAGTGCCCGGACGTCAGTGATTTGAACGAAAGATAATATCCCAAGGGAAGAGAAACTATTCCAGAGAGAAGGAGACATTATTCTGTAGTCCCCTCGGGTAGTTAAAAGACTGAATACGTTTTAACTGCGTTTACGTTCCTTCATGAAAGAGGATCGACCACAAATCAGACTAAAACACAAAAATCTCCAAAGTCCATTTGTCTTTAAGGAACTGGGAGAGAATCCTTCTGGACAGCAATGTAGTCTCCCTCCGTATTCGGTAGTGCAAATAAGTGGCCTGTGTCTGCTCTTGATTGATCAAGTGTGCTGGAATGTTGTACAAATCATCTGTTCTTTTGGGTGTGTTTCTGTGTATTTGTGGAGGGATGTGTTTCTGTGCTTTGTGATAGATTTTTCTCAGTAATTCAGACGTTCTCATTTGTTATTGCAGCTCCAATTATTTTAATAAAACTCTGAATACAAGAACACATTTGAAATCTCACTGACTCGTAAATCAAACTAGTCACTTTGTTCAAAGCAGACGTATAATATGTTTGTTTTCCTTCCTCACAGTTAACGTAGCGACGATCTGCGTCCTGCTTTATAAAGATTGTGGATTGTCTCCACGTGTCAGACGTTAACTGGGGGCCATGGCAATGGCAGATCTACTGGTCATTATTCTCGACCTGATACTGAGACACATTCCCATTGTTTATCGGGAACAGTTTAATTTCCTGTGGTACATCCCCGTGTGTAACATCCACGCCGTCCTGCTTTATGCAGCTACTGACTGTTCTGTCTGGTTCACCGTCACTTTCACCTTTGATCGGTTCGTGGACATATGTTGCCAGAAGCTGAAAAGGAAATATTGCAGTGAGAAAATGGCGGCAGTGGTTCTGGCAACAGTGAGTGTGCTGAGTTGTTTGAAGAACACTTTCTGGTATTTTATGCTCCCAGGTTGGTCCTGGCTGGATAACAGCCCCTGGTTTTGTGATGTAACACACGCTGTTCGATTCTCCCCGACCTGGGTCACAATCGAGTTCCTCCATAACATTCTAACACCGGCTCTCCCATTTCTCCTGATTCTGCTGCTCAATGCTTTCACGGTCAGGCACATTTTAGTGACCAGTAGAGCCCGCAGGCGACTCCGCGCTCACACCAGTGGACACACTCAGTCTGACACAGAATTGAGAAATCGAAAAAAATCCATCATTTTACTGTTTGTAATCTCGGCCAATTTCATACTTTTATGGTCAACCTTAGCGCAGTATTCTATATGGTATCGGATGTATTGGATCGGGTATGAGTCTGTGACTCTCCATCACTTTGTGCGGGAATTGGGCTTCATGCTGCAGCTCCTCAGTTGCTGCACAAATACTGCGATTTATGCCGTGACCCAGACTAAGTTCAGACAACAGCTGAAAATTGTGCTGAAATATCCCTTTATCCAAATTCATCAATCAATGAAATTCACTCAGTAATAAATCTACCTGCAATGTTCTCATTTCATTTCAATATTTCAATAATGAAGCAACCTGTTGATGTGTTAAGAGACAGGAAGTAGTGCTGATTTATCCAAACTTATCCCATAGGATTTTACAGGGACACATTTCAATGCTTCTTCAAATTAAGGGACCAGTGAGAAAAAGCACTATCCCACTCAATGTATGTATCACTTCAATGTGAAAACAATAAAAAAATTAAAATGTGCCAAGCAGCAGAATGAACTGTATTTTTTCCTTAATCTTTGTTTTGAATAAGCTGAGCTAGACACAAACAGAATCAGCTGCAAGTACCCGTCCTCAGGGAAGGGGAGGGGACCGGGCCTGAACTCACGGGTGGGATTTCAGTGGCTCTGTCCTTGCTTTCACCTCTGGGACACCCACACAGACCTTGGTTTCAGCAGAATTCCTCTCTGTACAAGAGTACCCCCATCTAGGTTACTGTTAGAGTGAGAAAAGGGGACAGACAGATAGCACAGAGATCCCCTGTGGACATTCCCCCAGCAATAAGTATACCGTTTTGGATACTGCTGGGGGGATGACCTACCAGAGGAAAGCCATATTTGTCAGTTCCTCTGGCACTGAGCCGAACACTGTGGCAAAGAAGTGAAGGAGGAAGAATAGAAAATTACTCGTGGTCGGGGACTCGACAGTTAGGGGAATCGACAGGAGATACTGTGGTCAGGATTGGGACTCCCGGAAGGTTTGTTTCCTCTGTGATGCCAGAGTCCAGAACGTCTTTGATCGGGTGTATAAGGTTCTAAAAGGGGAAGGCGAACAGCCAGAAATCGTGATACATATTGGCACTAATGATATTGACAGAAAAAGGATTGAGGATATAAAAAGTGATTTAAAGGAATTAGGATGGAATCTGCAAATCAGGACGAAAGGAGCTGCGTTCTCTAGTTTAGTGCCGGTGCCACGAGATAGCGAGACGAGGAACAGGGATCGGGCGCAGCTTAACACATGATTGCACAGCTGGTGTAGGAGGGAGGTCTTCAGATATGTAGATAATTGGGATGCGTTCTGGGGAAGGTGGGACCTGAACAAGAAGTAAAGATTGCAACTGAACTGGAAGGGGTCCAATGTCCTGGGTGGAAGGTTTGCTCGAGTAATTCGAGAGGTATTAAAGTAATATGCAAGGGGTGGTAAACTGAGCGGCATACCGGAGGTGAGAGTTGATACAGATGAGGCAATAGCAAGACGTAGACCAGCTGGTGCGAAGGAATTTCATGGGAAGGAACCAAGGGATCAGTTAAAGTGCGTTTGCTTTAACGCAAGAAGTATCAGAAATAAAAGTGATGAACTTAGGGCATGGATCAGTATCTGGTGCTATGATGTTGTGGCCATAACAGAGACAGGAGTTTCTCAGGGGCAGGAATGTTTGCTGGATGTTCCATGGTTTAGAACATTTAAAAAATAGAGAGTGGGAATAAGAGATGGGGGTGTTGCAATACTAATCAGAGAGGGTAACACAGCTTCAGAAGTTTCCATTGTCGAGGAAGATCTGCCTACCGAGTCACTATGGGTGTAAATTAGGAACAGCAAGGGAGCAATCACCTCGTTAGGGATTTACTGCAATCCCGGCAATAGCAGCAGGGAGATTGAAGAAAGCATAGGACGGCAGATTTTGGAAAAGTGTGGACGGAGTAGGGTTGTTGTAATGGGTGACTTTAACTTTCCTAATATTGATTGGACCCTCGTACCAGTAGAAGCTTTGAATGGAGCTGTTTTTTTAAGGTTTGTTCAGAAGGGTTTCCTAACTCAGTACATTGACAGGCCGACGAGAGGAAAGACCATTCTAGATTGGTGCTCGGAAACGAGCAGGGGCAGGTATCAGATCATGTCGTGGTAGAGCATTTTGGTGATAGTGACCACAGCTGCCTCGCATTCTACATAACTATGGAGAAAGGGAGGATTAGGCAAAATGGGAGGAAATTTATTTGAGGAAGACGAAGCTATGATGCGATTAGACATGAGTCAGGAAGCATGGCCTGAGAGCAATTGTACCGTGGTAAAGATACTATAGACATGTAGAGACTGTTTAAGGAACAGTTGTTGCGAGTGATGAATACTTATGTCCTTCGAGAATAGACAAGAATGGGTAAGATAAAGGAACCTTGGATGACGAGAACGGTGGAGCTTCTCGTTAAACAAAAGAAGGTAGCTTACATAAGGTAGGGGGAGCTATAGTCAAGCTCAGCTCTAGAGGATTACAGGCAAGCGAGGACGGAGCTCAGAAACGGTCTGAGGAGAGCCAGGAGGGTACACGAGAAAGGCTTGGCAGAACAATTTAGGGAGAACACAAAGACATTTATCTCTTTTATGAGGTATAAGAGAATGGTCAAAAAAGAGTAGGGCCGATCAGGGATAGCATAGGGAACTTGTGTGTGGATTTGGAGGATGTCGGGGAAGACCTAAATGCGTTTTGTTTCTTCTGTCTTTACGAAAGAAATGAACTTTGTAGTGAATGAAAGCTTTGAAGAGCAGGTGTGCATGCTGGAATGGATAGAGTTAGAGGAAGCTGAAATTCTGTCAAACATTAAGATCGACAAGTCGCCTGGCCCGGACCAGATTTGTTCTCGGCTGCTTTCGGAAACGAGAAATGCAATTGCTTCGCCACTTGCGAAGATCTTTGCATTCTTGCTCTCCAGTGGAGTCCTACCTGAGGACTGGAGAGAGTCAAATGTAATTCCCCTCTTCAGGAAAGGAAATAGGGAACTCCTCGGCAATTACAGACCAGTAAATCTCACGTCTGTCGCCTGCAAGGTGTTAGAAAGGATTCTGAAGGATAGGATTTATGATCATTTGAAAGAGCATGGCTTGATTAAGTGCAGTCAATACGGCTTTGTGAGGGGTAGGTCATGCCTCACAAATCTTATCGAGTTCATTGAAATTGTGACTAGAAAAGTTGATGAGGGTCGAGCTGTGGATGTGGTGTATATGGACTTCAGCAAGCCATTTGATAAGGTTTCCCATGGTATGCTCATTCAGAAGGTCAGGAGGAATGGGTTACTGGCGAAGTTAGCTGTCTGGATACAGAATTCGCTGGCTAACAGAAGAAAGAGAGTGGTAGTAGTAGGAAAATATTATGCCTTGAAGACAGTGGTGAGTGGTGTTCCACAGCGCTCTGTCCTTGGCACTCCACTGTTTGTAATTTTTATTAATGACTTCGGTGAGGGGATTGAAGGATGGGTCAGCAAGTGTGCAGATGTCACAAAGGTGGGAGGTGTCCTTGACAGTCTAGAGTGCTGTTGTAGGCTGCAGCGAGTCATTGCCAGGACACAGAGATGGTCTGGGAGGTGGCGAATGGAGTTGAACCTGGATATATGCGAGGTAATGCATTTTGGAAGGACGAATTGGAAAGCGGAGTACAGGATTAAGGATAGGATTCTTGGCAGTGTAAAGGAACAGAGGGATTTTGGTGTACAGGTACGTAGATCCCTCAAAATGGCCACCTAAGTGGACAGTTTTGTTAAGAAAGCATACGGTGTTTTGGCTTTATATTAAGAGGGGGATTGAGTTTTAGAGTCATGAGATTTTGGTGCAGCTCTATACAATTTTGGTTAGACCGAACATGGCCGATCTTGTGAAGAGAGGTTGACTGAGCTCGGACTTTTTTTCATTGGGGAAAAGGAGGAGGAGATGGAACTGAATTGAGTATACAAGATAATGAGAGGCATGGATAGACTTGATAGCCAGAAACTATTTCCCAGGGCAGAAATTGCTAACACGAGGGATCATAGTTTTAAGTTGGTTGGAGGAAAGTATAGAGCGGATGTCAGAGGCGGGTTCTTTACACAGAGAGTTGTGAGAGCATGGAATGCGTTGCCAGCAGCAGTTGTGGAAGCAAAGTCATTGGCGACATTTAAGAGACTACAGGAATGCATATGGTCACAGACATTTGATTCTGCAGACATGAGGATCAATGGTCGGCACAACATCGTAGGCTGAAGGGTCTCTTCTGTGCAGTACTCTTCTATTTTCTATGTTCTATCTCTGCTCAACTGTTTCTGTCTATCTCTCTCATTCTCGAACACAAGTTCTCACTCTTCCCCCATCGTCCTCTGTCTTGGATTCTCTCCGCATTTCCTCTCCCCTCATTTTATTCTCATTTCTCTCCCTCTCTCTTTGCACACAGTCTCTTTCTGTTCTGCTCTCGCTTTCTCTCCCTTTTCCCTCTCACTGTCTCATCCAACCCCACCACCTCCCGGAGTCACCACCCACCTCCCGTCTTTTCTGTCTCTCCCCCTTTCTTTCTCATTCTCCTGCTGCCTCTGGTTCACTTTCTGAAGTATTTCAATCTCTCTGGAGCCTTTCTACCTATGCTCAATTTTCTTCCATCTCCCACACCCCACACATCTCTCTCCTCCCTCCAAAGCACAGATTCACCACCGACCTCACATCTCTGGGTCAGTGGGATAGAGATGGAAAGCAGAGATAGTGTTTCAGACAGAGAGTGAGCGAGGGCGGGAGAATCAGTAAAAGGGGCAGGCAGGGAGGGAGGGGCAGAGAAAGACAGAGAGAGATTAAGAAGGAGCGGGTGGGGATGAGAGAGGAAGAGACAGAGTGGGAGGTTTGAGAGAGTGGGGAGAGAGAGTGAGGGAGAGTGTGAAAGAGTGGGATGCAGAGAGTGAGAGTGGGAGAGAGAGAAGTGAGTGAAAGAGTGCATTGTGGTGGAATAGAGAGAGAGTGGAGAGAGAATGGGGTAGAGAGAGAGAGACAATGAGTGGAGGAAGGAGTGCGTTATAGAGACAGAGAGTGAAGAGAGACTGTGGTAGAGAGTCAGTGGGGAGACAGAATCTAGTGGAGAGAGAGAGAGGGAGGGCGAGCAAAAGGGGGAGTGGAGACAGAGAGATAACATGTGGTATGTCATGATAGTCAGTGGGGGATATTGAGAGAAGGTAGGTCACAGAGAGACAGAGTCGGTGAGAAGAAGAATGTGGTGTAGTGGAGACAGAGTGGGGGAGAGACAGTGTGGGGAGAGAGGGGGGCATAGAGAGAATGAGTGCGACAGAGAGTTGGGTCTGAGATGTTGGGGGAAAGAGAGTATAATGGAGTGTGCTAAATGCAGAGTGTCTAATGAAGAGAGAGCGGGGAAGAGAGAAAGTTGGTGGAGAAGGTGGGTCTGATAGAGAGTGGGGAGGAGAGATGGAGACGAAGAGAGAGAAAATAGTGGGGAGAGAGTGAGGTGAGAGAGTTTCTCTGCGGAAGTAGAGTGATATGGGGAAAGAGCACGTGAGCGGGAGAGAGAGAGAGTGAGGTGGAGACAAACACAGAGAGTGGAAGTGGTGTGGGGAAGAGCGAGGGTGTTGAGGTCGAGGAGCAGCGAGAGAGGGGGTGAAACAGGGAGAGATTTGAGGGAGAGGAACTGGAGCGATGGTATGGGGAGAAACAGTGGCAAATACAGAGAGGGAGTGGGGGTAGAGCGACGTGGTAGGGACGAGAAATGGGGAGACAGGGAGAGAGGAAGTGGGAGTTGCCGGGGACGGAGAGAGAGAGAAGGAGGGGAGGTACAGAGAGAGAGGTATTGGGAGGGTTAGGGAAGGGAGGGAGACGGAGTTGAGAGAGAGTGTGAGAGATCGATTGTGGGGAGTGAGTGACAGAGTTACGGTCAGAGAGTGTGGGGAGATAGCGAGTGGGTGAGATGGAGTGGGCGGAGTGACAGTGGCAGCAGAGAGCGTGTGGGGAGCGAGATGGCATAGAGAAAGGGGGAGAGAGGTAGGCGTGAGAGGGAATAGTGGTGGGAGAGAATGAAGTTTGGGAAGAGAGAGTGATTGGGAGAGAGCACAGGATGGAGAGAAAGAGAATGGCTGAGAGAGAGAATTGAGTGAGACAGACAGTTGAGTGAGAGCAAGTGGAGGCAGAAAGGGATAGTGGCGACAAAGATAGACAGTGAGTCAGGAGAGAGAGTGAAGGGAGGGAGACTGTGGGAGATGGAGAGCGGCAGGAGATAGAGTGGGGGATAAAGAGTGTGAACGGAGAGACAGGGATCATGTGAGGGAAGAGAGAGTGGGTAGCAGAGACGGAGATGGGGACAGAGAGTCGGGCAGAGAGATGGAGCGGTAAACGAGAGTGGTGGGTGAGAAAGGGAGCGAGAGATACTGTGAGAGAGAAAGAGTGAGTAAAGGGGAGAAAAAGAGGGAGTGGGGAGAGAGAGGGAAGACAGGGAGGGAAGATGTGGGAGAAGGAACGGTGAGGCACTAACAGAGAGGGGCAAGGTAGCTCAGTGAGAGGGAGGGGAGGAAGAGAGAGAGATAGTGAGAGTTGTAGGGTAAGTGTGCCAGAGAGAGGTTCGAGAGACAGAGGGGGAGATTGCGAGAGCATGGGATGAGAGAGAATTTGCGGAGAGAAGAGAGTTGAAATAGATGGAGGTGTAGAGACAGTATGAGAGTGAGCGGAGATACAGTAAATGAGGGGAAAGATAGAGGAAAGGAAAATAGAGAGAGGAGGGGAGGGGAGAGTGAGAGAGAGGGCGATTGAGGGGGAGAGACGGCGAGGGGGATGCAGTAAGAGTGATGGGAAATAGAGAGGCGACAGAGTGAGAGCTAATGGAGAGAGAGACGCAGTGACAAAGAAAGACAGAGGGAGAGGGCAGAGAGAGTGATCGAGAGACAAGGAAGGATGAGAGACAGAGGGAGTGGGGAGAGAAAATGAAGAAGGTGAGAGTAGGAGGGAGAGTGAGATGGAGGGGAAGATTAGAGAGGGAGGGAAAGGGAGAGTGAGAGGGAGGGGCGTCTGGGGGGAGGGAGAGAGAGGGTTTGGGGAAGGAAGGGAGATAGGAGAGAGAAAAGGGGAGAAGAGAGGGATCGGGGAGAGAGAAGTGGGAGAAGAGGGAGATGGAGAAGCGAGTTCACAGAAAGGGAGTTGGGAGACAAAGTGAGACTGAGGGAATGAGAAGGGAAGACCGAGATAGGAGGGGTGGGATTGAGAGTGAGAGAGGGCGTGGAAAGAAAGAAGGATTGGAGAGGAAGAATTGGGCATAGAGTGGAGGGAGACAGTGAGGGCGCATGGGGAGAAGGTTGACAGACAGAGTAAGGAGAAGGCAGAAAGAGAGAGAGGGAGGCGGCGGAAGTTGGAGAGGCAGGGAACAGAGAGAGTTGGGAAGGATCTCTAGAGAGAGGGAGGGGAGAGAGAGGATAGGAAGGGAGTTGGGGGAGAGGAGGGCGAAGGAGAGGGGGGCATTGATTGAGAGAGATGCCAGACGGTTAGGGGAGGAAGATAGAGGGTGAGCGAGAATGGGAAAGAAAGGGGGGGCGAGAGACAGAGGGGAAGGAGGAGGGTGAGGGTAGGGTGAGCGAGTGGTGCGATGGTCGAGAGACAAAGTGAGAGGGTCTAGAGAGCAAGGAGGAACAGAGAGAGGGGAGGGTTGAGAAAGAGAAGGAGAGTGGAAGAGATGTAGGGAGGGTGTGAGACAAATGGAGGAAGAAAGAGAGAGACAGGGCGGATGAGGGAGAGAGAGAGCGCAGAGGCAGTGTGCTGGGGAGCAGGGAAGGGCTAGGGAGACACAGAGGAAGGGGAAGGAGAGATAGAGGAAGTGGAGGGGAGAGTGCGTGGGAGGGAGACAGAGAACAGAGTGTGGAGAGATATATGGGAGGAAGAGAGTGAGAGAGGGGGTGGGCAATTAAAGATGGGGTAAAGCTTGGGGATTTGATTGAGAGGCAGAGTGAGAGTGAGGGAGAGATAGAGGAATGGAGAGGATAAAGCGATGGATCAAGAGCGGGCAGGCAGGGAGTTGGGGGAGATAGGGAGATTTTTGAGGTGAGAGACAGAGATATATAGAGAGAGGGAGGGGCAGACAGCGTGGTGAAGGGGAGAGAGAGATGGACAGGAAGCAAGAGGGAGGCGGGAGAGAGATGGGAGAGAAATGGGAGAGAAAGGGAGAGTGAGAAAAAGCAGAAAGAGAGTGGTGAAGCAACAGAGATAGCGAGGAGCGAGAGAGAGAGAGATGGGGAGAGAGAGGGAGGTTAGAGAAAGGGAAGATAGAGAGGGTGAGAAGACTGAGACTGTTGGAGGAGACGAGATAGATGCAGGGGAGGGGCATTTAGAGAGAGCAGGAGAGAGGGGAAGGGAGAGAGAGGAGGAGGGTGATTGAGAGACAGAGAGACACAGATTGGGAGAGAGAAGGAACTAGAGAGAGTGAGAGGCATGTTTGTGAAAGACAGAAAGGGAGAAACAAGAGGGTTGGAAGAGAGAGAGAGAGATCCGGTTGGAGAGAAAGTGAGTGGTAAGGGGAGCGGGAGGAAGGGGGACACAGTGGGTGATGGGTAGAGAGTAGAACTGGGGAGAGAAGGGGCGTGGAGAGAGCGAGGGGTGAGAGCAGAAGGTGAGAGATTGTGATAGAGTGAGAGTGAAGGGGAGTGAAGAGTGAGGGAAAGGTGGATAAAGAGAAATGTAGGAAGGGTGGAGAGAGACTAAGCAAGGGTGAGAAAGAGTCAGAGTGGCAGAAAGAGAGGGTAGTGAGAGAGTGAGGGTGAAGGGAAGAGAGAAGGGATGAGAAACAAACGTTTGGAGCGGGGAGTGGGTGAGGGAGAGACAGAAAAAAGGGAGTAGAGAGAGGGAAAGAGAGAGTAGGGTAGAGAGGGGGAGAGAACGATGGAGAGAGGGGAAGAAGGTGGCATGTAGGGTGAGGGGCTGGAGGACAGCGGCTGAGACAGAGAGGTGGAAGGAAGAGAGAAAAAGGGGAGAGGCTGAGCGGAAGAGATTGAAGGGGAGGTATTGAGCCTTGAAAAGAGAGAAAGTGATACTCAAGTTTGTAGGGGAGAAAGTGTAAAGGGAGGGCGAGATTTAGTGGAACAGCGTGGAGAGATTTGGGGAGAGAGGGAGGCTGGAGAGACAGTGAGGGGCAGGGAGAGCAGGAGCGGTAGGAAAGAGATTGAAAGATTGTGAGAGGGAGAGTGAGGGACGGGCAGACAGAGAGGGAAGGAGCAGGAGAAAGTTGTGAGGAGCGAGACAGTGAAAGAGGGAGAAGGGGGAGAGACAGAGATGGAGCGATGGGAGTGAGAGATGGGGAATGGAAAGGGAGAGAGAGGGGGAAGGGAAGACTGGGATGGTAGAGAGTGAATGGGAGAGAGGGAGGAGGATGGAGAGTCCAAGAGGATGATGGGAGGGAGAGAGAGTGAAGGGAAGAGGTAGTGTGTGGGGTGAGAGAGAGGGTGGAGAGTGAGGGCATAGAGAGAGAGGGGACAGAGAGACAGAGAGCGGGGTCAGGTGTGGAATAGAGATTGAGGGGGAGACAGTGTGCGGAAAAGCTAGAGTCAGAGAGACATATGGGTATGGTAAAAGAGGATGGAGTTTGGAGCAACCGAGAGCGAGAGAGAGGGTGATTAGAAGGAAGGGTGTGACAGTGAGGTGGGAGAGACGGGTGTGAGAGAAGGAAAGGTAGAGAGAGAGGGTGAGAGTGAGAGCGAAAGAGAGGTGGTGTGTTTACAGAGAGAAGGAGGTGGAAGCGAGAGAGTGAGGGAGGGGGTCAAAGAGATGGGGAGGAGAAAATACAGGGAAATGGTGTGAAGAGACAGGGAGAGGATTGGAGAGACAGACACGTTGGTAAAAAGATCGTTGGGGGAGCAGGGAGTGACCGAGAGGGAATGTGACAGTCAGAGGGAGACTAAGGGGAGGAAGATAACTGGAAGGAGGGAGAGAGGGTGGTCGGAGGCAGATTGTGTGAAGGTCATGGAGAGAGCAGAGAGAGACAGAGTGAGGGGTTAAAGATGGAGTGCCATCTCGAGAGATTGAGGAGAGAGTGGATTGGGAGAAATGGGAGATGCAGAGGTGAGAGAAATGGAAGAGTGGAAAGTGACAAAGTATGCAAGAGGGGAAGGGAGGAGGTGAGAGAGACGGAATGGCAGAGAGAGATAGAGTTTTGTTTAAAAGGTGACCAAGCATGCAGAAGAGGGTAGGCCAGTTAACGTTGTTTACATGGACTTTAGGAAAGCCTTTGATAAGGTTCCACATGGTGGACTGTTGGAGAAAATGCAGAAGCATACACTGAGGGTGATTTCGC
Organism: Hemiscyllium ocellatum; assembly: GCF_020745735.1. NCBI lineage: Eukaryota > Metazoa > Chordata > Chondrichthyes > Orectolobiformes > Hemiscylliidae > Hemiscyllium > Hemiscyllium ocellatum. The sequence goes on along the minus strand of NW_026867618.1, from coordinate 2,700,896 downwards.
AGTTTGGCTTAGAACCTGACTTTCTGAAAGAAGGCAGCGAGTGGTGGTTGATGGAAAATATTCAATTTCGAGTCTGGTGACTCATGGTATGACACAAGGACCTGTTTTGGGCGCACTGTTGTTCGTCATTTTCATAAATGTCTTGGACAGAGCATAGATGGATGGATTTCTAAATTTGCAGATGATAGTGAAGTCAGTGGAGTAGTGGACAGTTTGCAAGAATGTTGCAGGTTTCAGGGGGACTTGGGTAAACTGCGCAATTGGGCTGAGAGGTGGCAAATGGAGTTCAATGCAGCTAAATGTGACGTGATGCGCCTTGGGAAGAATAACAGGAAGGCAGAATACTGGGACAATGGAAAGATTATTGGTAGTATGGATGTGCAGAGGGATCTTGTCATCCATGTGCATTGATCCCTGAAAGTTGCCACCAAGATTGATTGTGTTGTTAAGAAGACATACTTTGTGTTAGCTTTCATTGGTAGTGGAAATGAGTTCCAAAGCCGCAATATCATGCTGCAACTATGCAAAAAGCTAATACGGCCGCACTTAGAATAATGTGTACAGCTTTGGTCGCCATATTTCGGGGACGACGTGGAAGTATTGGAAAAGGTGCAGAGGAGAGTTACGAGGATATTGCCTGGTCTGGAGGACGGCCTTATGAGGGAAGGCTGAGAGACTTAGGTCTGTTCTCATTGGAAAGAAAAAGGCTGTGAGGGGATTTGAGAGAAACATACAAGATGATAGGAGGATTAGATAGGGTAGGCAGTGAAGGTCTTTTGCTTAGGATGATGACGTCAGCTTATACGAGGGGTCATAACTACAAATTAAGGGGCAAGAGATTTAAGACAGATGTAACAGGCAGGTTCTTTACTCAGAGAGTGATAAGGGCGTGGAATGCCCGACCTGCCAATGTAGTTAACTCAGCCATATTAGGGAGTTTTACACAACCCTTGGATAACCACATGGATGATGATAGGATAGTGTAGGTGGACGAGATGAGAATAGTTCACAGGTTGTCACAACATCGAGGATTGGAGGGCCTGCTCTGCGCTGTATAATTCTATGTTCTATGTGCTATTTGTGGAGGCTGCTTTTTGTTGGTGATGGCAGGGATTTTCAGCTTTTGTAGATGAGCTCGTGATGTGGTGGTCATTATAAGTTGTTGCATTTTGACGAGGAGTGTGATGGCTTGTGTGATGCGGGGTGTTGAGTTGGCGACCGTGTGTGATATGATGTTCAGTGCGAACTATTATGTTTCTGATTGCACGTGTGATGTCATTCAGGTTCACTTCAGTTAATGTGAGTGTTATACCATGAAACAATGCGCTATTTATCCAGTCAATTTACCTACCATCTGTTCATGACTTGCTAAGGCTGACCATACATCTTGTTACTGTCCTGTTTGGAAAATATAATCCCCACGTCACCAACGATCAGGATATACTTTTCTTAATCTATTCCATTACTTGAAGCAGCTTTGACTTTTATAGATTTATTGAGGGTAATGTGAAACCTTCGTTTTCTTCACTCTCTTCGTGTTCTTTTCAAATAAGAAATTGAAATTACTTAGACTGCAGAAAAGTCATATCTTGTGTCAGCATTATCCAAATAAATGTCGGCATAAACATAACGCATTATGTGGGAAAACACCAGGGAATCAATAACAGGGAACGATGAATAACACTGAACCAAAAGCAGAGAAGTATGCAATAGTGACAAAAATCTCCATCATTCAAGTCAGAAACAGGGGCAGCAGAAAGGTAGTCTAACGTTTGAGATTGTTACTAATGACTAACAGATTGGAAAATGTAAGTTTTAGAGATGGCTTTAAGAAAATGGTAAATTGCTGCGAAAAGCTTTTTTTTAGCAAAAAGCAACACACATTGTCGAAATATCTGAATATACGTTTCAAATTATGTTGTGTTCGTTAATTATTTTGAAGTAAACTTTAACTATTTAATTTGTTGTTCTCTTTGTGTCTTTTTTGAGTTCAATGAACTGTGAGCGATGTGGAGAATGAATTAACTAAAAGGAGCTTCAAAGTTCCCGTTCTTGTATCAGTACGAAATGTCTTTGAACGTGTAAATCCGTGTGTATCAACAGTCAGAAGGCATCTTCAGCGAAGATGGCACAAGCTGCAGTAATACAAATTCGGAAAATTTCTAATATTCTTTCATCGTTTTCGGGATACCAGGTGAGGTGTTACTTATTGTGTTCGCTTTTACTTATATATTCATTTTTGGAGCTAGAAATCACCTTTATTTCATCGAACTAAAGTTCTCAGAACGTTGATATCTATTCAAGAAAAGAAAGTGTCATTTTTCCTCAATTACGCTGCTGTCCAGTTTTACTTGTCGTCAAGTGTCCACATTCTATTTTACCGTGACGTCTGCGAGTACCAGTCGTCATTAGGTTTCACTGCATTAAAACAAAATCATCATGCCATACATGTTTCACGATTGGTTTGGTGTTTGAGTTATCCAGGGTATCTGAGCTTGCGATGGTTTGTGCGATCGGTCACATCATAGTGAGTTCAGATTGCACAGACAATATAAGAGCATGAGACATAGGAGTGGACGTAAGGCCATTCGGCCCATCGAGTGCACTCCACCATTCAATCATGATTGATGGGCATTTCAACTCCACTTACCAGCATTCTCCCCGTAGCCCTTAATTACTTGTGACATCAACAATTTATCAATCTCTATCTTGAAGACATTTAGCGTCCCGTCCTCCGCTGCACTCTGTGGCAATGAATTCCAGAGGCCACCACTCACTGGGTGAAGAAATGTCTCCGCATTTCTTTTCTGAATTGACCCCCTCTAATTCTAAGGCTGTGTCCACGGGTCCGAGACTCCGCCGAACGGAAACAATTTCCTAGCATCCATCCTTTCTAAGCCATGTATTATCTTGTAAGTTTCCATTAAATCTTCCCTTAATCTTCTAAACTCCAAAGAATACAATCTCCAGATCCTCAGCCGTTCCTCTTATGCTATACCAACCATTCCAGGGATCATCCGTGTGAATCTCCGCTGGACACGCCCAGTGCCAGTCTGTCCTTCCTGAGGTGTGGCGACCAGAACTGGACACAGCACTCCAAATGGGGCCTAACCAGAGCTTTATAAAATCTCAGTGGCAAAACGGTGTTTTCTCTTCCAACCCTCTTGAGATAAATGGCAACATTGCATTCGCTTTAATAATCATGAACACAACCTGCATGTATCTTTCAAATACCAGATAGGTGCTGTCGTATCTATCTACATCACATATCATAAGGATCGTTTGAAGAATGTACCTTCGTTAACCATTCTTACAAGTTGGTAATCTGAAATCTCTGTATTGTCCTTATTGGGCAATATCGTCTGCTTTGTGGTCCCATCATGGATTTGAGCAGACATTATCTGTGAACAGACAATTATTTATTTTGTGTTACGTATTCCTTCACATTAGATTTTCTCATGGCCCAGGTACATTTTGCTACATTTCTGAAAGAATGGAAACAGCAAAGATTTGACCAGAAAAGACTTCATCCCACCTCAAATAGGATGCAAAAAATGTAATCGGAGAGGGCCATGAAGCCGAACTTGATGCATTCCAAAAAGCATAGAAGACAGTCTACTTATTGCCACTAGCAGACAGGATATAGTGCAATCAGTGCGAATTAATTAATTTCAGTCGATATATAGAGAAATGACGTACAACGAATCACTAAAATGTGGTGACACATGTAGTGGCATTTGTACCCATTATGAATACATAAGCACGCTAAAGGAGCATTGTTACCTCGATATTCATGAACACCGCACACACTGCAATCGAATTTAATTCTGAGAGCTAATTATTTTCAAAACAATGACAGTGAGTTGCTTTTTTGAACGTTTCCAGCCCACCTGTTGTGGACACTCTGGTGATGCTGCATTGGAAGGAGTCGGAAAATTCTGAAACAGTAACAGTGAAGCAATTGTGAAGTGTTTGCATAATGTAGGATGGCGTGCATTCAGTGATGGGAGCAGTGGTCCTCATAATCATCTTCAGACCTTTTCATCAGGGTATTAGAGGTTGTGTGCTTTGCATATACACTTGAAAAGGACTGATGAGTTGTTGCAAGAAATCTGAAGCCTGCTCCACACTGTTGTATCATTCTACATTAGTCCTGACTGAACTTCATTTGCCAACTGTTAAATGGGATGCGAAATGAAGCACGCTGCTGTTTCTACATCGGTTTGAACTCTCTGTCTGCCACTACAACAAAGCATACATATGGCAAAGTAAGTGCATACCATCCCACAGCTGATAACTGCCTTGTAGATACGGAACAACGCTATTGGTGTCGGAAGGTTAATTACTCGCTATGGATTTTGAAAAAGAAAACCTGATCAATCCTTTTGTAGCATTGCTATTTATTCAAATACTCACGTCGCTCTCTGTCGTTGGTACACCGCAGCATGTCAATTCTAATTGATTGATCTATTTACTGCACTATTAGCATTGCATATAATACAGTGTAGAGTGTTGTATAGCATTGATATGCACCGACCCCATCTTAAAACAGAGAAAAATCAATCAAAGAAAGACAGTTAATGAATGAAGTTCAGCTCTCCAGTATATCATGTTAAGTGTTCCACCATCGGACTGGAGCACTAGCCCCGAGACGGTTCGCCCCGGCTGCTAGCACGAGTCCTTGGTGTGTCCAGCATCAGCACCGACACCACAACCACTGACAGTTCTCTCTAAGCCAATTTTGAAAACGCAGCAGCCTTCATTGCTTCCAGGTCTAGTGCTGGGGCGACACTCATCTCTGCCACCATCTCAGTTAGTTTGCATTGGATACACACATCAGAGCAAATCCGAACTCGTCCCACTGGAGCAAAAATCAGTGAGCGCTCGGCCCACCTCCAGGATACAGAAGCCAGTAGGAACTCAAACTCGTCTCCGATGCCTCCATCAAGAGTCGATGCTGGGCTCAACTTGTCACTGAATAATCTCACCTAAAGATGTAAGGTAGAGGGACAAATACACAGAGAAAAATAAAATGAAATAAACGAAAACAGACAGAGCCGAAGAGCTCCAAACCCAGAAAAATTAATTATCCAATACATTGTGCACTTGCTTAATGAGGCTACTGTGGTGCTTCAGTGGTTAGCACAGTTGCCTCACAGCACCAGGGACCTGGGTTTGATTCCACCCTCGGACGACAACTTGGCACTTTCTCTGTGTGTGCGCGTGTGTTTCCTCCGAAAGTCCAAAGATGTGAAGTTTAGGTCCATTGACCCTGCTAAGTTTCCCATTGTGACCAGGGGGGTGAATGCTAAGTGTATAAGACATAGGAAATGTAGGGTTGCTGGGGCAGAGTGGACCTGGGATGAATGCTCTTTCGAGGGTCAGTGTGGTCTGAAATGGCTTTTTTCAACACTGAAGGGATTCTACGAATGTTTTCATTGCCCAATTAAGTGGTGCATGTGGCTTTGAATGTGCAACGGTTATTGTGTGGCTCATGTGTGGCGGGACATTCGCTAATCATTCTGTAATTTTCAAGCCTTAAACCTTTACAGGTTGATCAGCCTTCGGCAAAGTTCCACATGGTTGACTTGTTGGGACGGTTCGATCACATAGAATCTAACGGGAGCAAGCCAACTGATTACAGCATTTCCTTAAAGGTTGGAGACAGAGTGTGCTTGTTGGGTATTATCAGACTGGACATGTTAACGGATGCATGCACAAGGATCGCTGCTGGATCCATTAGTTTTGTCACTATTCATGTTAATGATTTGGATGTCAATATAAGACACCTGGTTAATAAATTTGCAACTGGCGCCAAAAGTGCTGGTACAGTAGATAGTGAAAAACGTTACTTCAGAGTACATCGCTGCATTGATCACATGGACTGGCAGGTTGAGTTTAATTTAGTCAATATAACGTGTTGCATTTTGGTAAGGCAAACAGGATTAATGGTATTGTCTTAGTGAGTGCTGTCAAACACAGAGATCTTGGGGTGCAGGCTCATATTTCACAGAAGTGCAATACAGTTAGGTGGTCAAGAAGGTACTTGTCACATGTGTTTTCGTTGTTCAGTGCATTGAGTATAGGAGTTGGGACGGCTTGTTGTGGCTGTACAGAACATTAGTAAGGCATTATCAGAACACTGCATTCAATTCTTGTCTCCCTTTTATAGGAGTTGTCAAAATGCAAATAACTCAAAGAAGATTTACAAGCATGTTGTCGAGAATGAAGGTTAGGGACATAAGAACAGGATAAATAGGCTGGACTTTTTGTTTTCCTGGAAATTCAGAGATTGAGGAACGACCATATAAAGTGCAATACGTTCATTATTAGGTGGATTGAGTGAATAGCCAAGGTGTTTTTCAAATGATAAGCGAGTCAAGAGATTTAAGGTGAGAGGGGAATGACTTAAAAGAGCCTTGGGGGACAATATTATCATGCAGATGATGGCGTGTGCATGGAACAAGCTGGCAGCGGATATGTTGAATGCGTACAATTAAGAAATTTAAACGTCATCTGGAGGTGGACATGGATATGAAGTGTTTAGAGAAATATGGGCCAAAGGCTGGCAAATGGGACGAGATGGGTTTAGGATATCTGGTCGGAGTGGACAAGTTTCTCCGAAGTGTCTGTTTCTGGGCTGTATAGCACCGTCACTCTCCGATATTTTTCCTTTAAGTATTTACAAACTCAATATGGGGAACTGTTTTACTTAAATATCAACATTATCAAACTCATCGCGTCAAATAGGTCTATCAGCACAGCAAAGGGTCTATCAGCCCATCCTACCAGTGCCAGGAAAAGGAACTGCCACTTTGCAATGCCAATACCACTTTTTGCTATCTTCTGAAAAGTTATTCTTTTCATCTAAACCCTTCCCTCCTCACCGTAAATCGATGATCACTGATCATTGGTCACTCCGTCTCGGGGAAATGTTACTTCCTATCTAATCCAACTATGGCCCTCATAATCTGTTTTAGACATCAATCAAGTCCCCCTAAATCTTCTCTGCACTTAGGAGCACAATGTCTACAACACTGAATTCCAGAGAACATCCTGTGCGCATCTACGCTGATATTAAATCCTCCTGAAATTTACTTTCAAAACTACGCATAAAACGGCAGCTGTAACCTAAAAAAAACGTTTCAAACAATATCAGCGTCGCTCCCCTTCTCTTATGGCTTGCCTATAAAGGGTGTACAATGTCGCAACGTTTGGCGCTATAAAAGCACAGCGTGATGAAAAACTTATGTCAAAATGTTAATACCCCTGTTCCTCAGATACTGCCTGACCTGCTGTGCTTTACTAGTGCCACACGTTTCGACTCTGATCGCCCGCGTCTGCAACCCTCACTTTCACCTGAAGTGTCCGATATGACTTGTTGAACACATTTTCACCTGTGCTGATAGCGTATGGAAATGGTGGGCATGCATTCTTTGTTTCTGATGCTAACGAGCAGGTTCGCCAAAGGAGAGCCAATGGATGTTTACTATCTGAACTTCCAGAAGGCTTCTGCTGAGATAATGCACAGGAAGTTGTTGAGTAAAGAGAGAGACACTGGTGATAGAGGTCAGGTACGAGCATGAGTATACGATTGGCTGCCTGACCGAGAGTGGGGATCAAGGGTCCTTCACAGGATCGGAGCCGGTGACGAGTGGAGTTCCACAATGATCAGTTTTGGGGTTGCAACTTTTCACGATGCATATCAATGATCTGGATGAAGGAACTGAGGGCATTCTGGTTACGTTTGCAGATGATACAAAGATAGGTTTTGCAGCACTACTCTGTTGGGGTAGTTGTACTAGTTGGGTGGGCACACTAGATCTAGGGAGGGAAAAAACTATAACTGTAACAAGTGCTTCTAATACCGGGCCTGAAAAGGTTAAACTATCATGATTACTGAACTGGAAACTGCTGGCCTCCTAATCTGATCAGAGGCTAGCTGATAGACAGCCTGTTAATTGTACCTCTGGAATTTGTAACTGGTAGACATTGCTAATTGGATTAGTTGAGCTGTCGATTGAACCATCGAAACTACTTACTTAAATGGTAATGAACTATTGTTTCTGGTAAACCACTAATTAAATAAGCAGGACCAGTGGCCCCACAATGTCTACGGGACTGGTCACTTCGAGGCAAACGGACAGACAGCTCAAACCATCCAACCAGAGAGCGGAACACTTTGCCCGGGAACGAGTAGCCAACAGGAAGGCCAGACGTGGACACCTGACCTGGAGCACTGGCCAGCGAGGGGTATAACTGGGGCGAAGTTGAGCAGAGGGGGAGAACGCCTTCTCCAACGAATTGCATGCTGTAGACTTCGTTGTATAGTTTGCCAGTTTTGATTCTGTAAAATAAACGGTGCTCAGCTCCAAACTAAAGAAGCTGGTGCGGTCTCTCCTTCCAAAGAACTCGCGAAGACTGGAACCCCGGGGTTCCGGCCTAACAACTCTCACCTTGATACTCAGGTCCCTATCTGTCTCAGGCTGAAATATACTCAATGACACGGCCTCTATTTCCATCTGTGGCAATGCAGTCCATGACTCACCACTCTCTGGCAGAGACCTATGTTCTGAAAAGCTCTTCCCTTTACACTACAACGATGCCCTAGTCTAACCTATCAATGGAAGTATCTTCCAAACATCCAACTACCCAAGCCGATCAGTATTCTGTGTGTTTCAATTTGGTACCAATCATCCTTCTAAACACCACCAAGTATAAATGCAGAGTCCTCAAACTTTAAGTCCACATGCAGGAGGCTGGAAGTGTACAGGAAACCAAGCAGCGTCGGGAACTGGAGAGATCAAAGTTTCAGGCCGAACCCTTCTTCAGGAATACCATTTCTGAAGAAGGGTGATACACAAAATATCGACGAAACGGTCTGTCTTTCATTCAGAAGACATCGGATCACGTTACTTAAAGTATTAAGGTAAGTTTACAAGTTTACAGTTTCGAGGGCATTTGAAGAAACCTCAGTCGCCCAGCGAGTGATGTGCTTCAGAAATTATGGCAGATTAGTGGAGGTGGCAAATCTCATAAAACTTAAAAAGTACCTTGGTTGGCCGATTGATTCTTCATAACATTCAAAGCTGTATGGCTACTGCGGCAAAGGATGACTCTTATCGGTCGTATTACATTCTGTTAGGACAGTCTCAATGAGGAGAGGATGTTATGACGTAGTGTAAAGCTGAACGATTCTATTCAGTCACATTTTTCGATGGAGCTAAGATGCATTGAAGCAAAGCTGGGACAGATCTGAGAAAGTGAATTCCCCATCCAGTTATTTTGTGCTTCTGCACATTATTTACTTTCAGATCTACTTTCGACAGTGAGAGATGAAAATGCACTATCATTTTCTTCGCCATTATTAGGAACACAAACTACAAAAGCCATGATTTCCTCAATTGCTGCTGACCCCCAAAAAGCTACAATGTGACAGATGAAGCACAAAGCTCCTTTAAAACAGAGTGGGTAATCTGTGGTGTCATTGAGATGGGATGACCTTTGGATCCTCAAATGTTGGCTGATCCAGTGCAATTTCATAACATCAGGTCAAAGTATACAGTGCAGAAATATTCCTTTGTTGTATAGAGGCATCACTGGGACCATTTACATGACAACCCACAGCAATCCACCAAAGACTCTTGTGGACAAGTGAAGAAAACCAATGTCCGTGTCGTGGTATTTTGCAATACTGACTTTTTAAAGTCCTTTCAGAGACTTATGGCTCCCTCGATGGACCTCTCAATGAATGTATAATTGAGACACAAGCTTATGCCAGTCGCCTTCCAATAATATATTGTTGCAAGATACAGTCGCCTCAAGACACCTGACTCCCCTCAGGACTTAATATTGCCTTGCACAATTTCAGGGCATGAACATATTTTTCCGTGACTCATACTTCGAATTACCAGTACACGACCTGTCAGCAGGGAGCTTGCTTTCAGTACAAGCAACGCGTTGTCATCCCCATATTGTCGTCACTACCACATATCCAGCTACTTAATCTCAGGATAACTAACCCCAACCCCATTAACTGCCTACAACTTTCGCAGTCTGTGATCGCTCTTTCCATCCTACCCACCCAACCCCGTCCTCAGCATAAGTGTCATCTTTTCGTGGCAGCTATCAGTTCAGAGAATGGTAACTGACGGCGAACCATTAGTTTTAGTTTCTCCCCACAGATGCTGCTAAATGTTCTGATTTTCTCTCGTAATGCCATGATTTAGTGTGATTCTGTTCTTTCAGCTCTGTAGTTTTTTTTTTTGTTTTCAAGTCCCTTACAAGTATGAGAGGCATCTTCATCTTAACAATTGCTGCAGTTAAACAACACACCTTAGGGAATCTCCTCAGTTTCACTTTGAAGAAAGTGGAGATGATGTTGCCTGTACAGGGCTTTATTTCGGCCACAGCTGGACTACTGTCTATAGTTCTATTTCCCATATGAGAGAAATTTTGTGGTTGAACTGGAGGGAATGAGATCAGTCAAGATGTTGCCTGGAATTGTGCATTTCAGCCATGAAGAGAACGTTTCTTTGTGGAGCAGAAAATATCGAGGGCTAATGGTTTGTTAGATTAGATTCCCTACATTGCAGAAACAAGCCATTCAACTCATCAAGTCCACACCAACTCTCAGAAGAGTAACCCAGCCAGACCATTTTTTCTCTGACTAATTTCGATTGGTCAATTTACCTAGCCTGCTGAAGGAAAACCGGAACAAGCAAAGGAAACCCACGCAGACAGGGGGAAAATGCAAGCCATCGCACAGACAGTCCAGCGAAGCTGGAACAGAACCTGTGCTCCTCGCACTGTGCGGCAGCAATGCCAGCCACTGCGTCACCGTGCCGCTCCATGTTTGGAGGCATGGACAGGATAAAGAAAAAGTGTTCCTCTTTCTTAGAAGATCAAAAACAAGGCGGTGAGTGTCAGTTTAAAGTGCCATGCAGGATGTCCAGCAGAATGTTTTCCTCAAGAGCTTGGTGGAAGTGTGGAAACAAGGCATGAGATGGTGATTGAGGCAACAAATCTGGAAAACTTCCGGAAGCATTTGGATGAGAACTTCAAATGTCATAATAATCAAGGCGATAAACCTGGCACTGGAAAGTTAGTCTTGTGCAGTTATTGGTGTCACTTTGCTGACACAGTCTCGACACACTGAAGGGTACACTACTGCAAGCATCCGTGATTATATGATTCATAATGCCAGACGTGCAGATGCTGCCTGATGATAATGCAGTTTTGAGAACAAACTCCATCTTTTGCGATAATGCTCTGCTGACATGCAGAACAAAATGCAGGCAATTAGCCAGAAAAGAAAAGTAATTTAAAAAAAAAACTCTGTAAAACCGCTAAAGCTGCGAAACATTGTTATGGTTTAACATAAAGATTGAAAATGTCACATCTTCCCATAACTCGTCATCAAATGGAATTTCCTACGTCAAAGATTAGAAATTGCAGATGATGGAGTTTGGATGAAACCAGTATTTGTAAAACTATAGCCACTGGATTGACATTAGATTATTTTTGAAGACACACACACACACACACACCCCTAATAATCTGCATGTTCGATGGTTAGCTTTATGTGGTGACTTGATCATGTACTGAAGGAGGAGACGGTTCCATATTAGATTACATGTAATTAATGCGTCCTTTATCAAATCAGGAAGTAAACAGTCTTTCCCTTGATATTAATATCCCCTTCCACGTTCAATTGCCCGCCGAGCTACACGACCTTTTTCAGTTTTAGCTGTCTTACTTACCAACAAAGGTAATCCAATTTTTGAGCAATTCACCCAAAATCGAAATATCTTGACATTGTGAATGCGCATCTATCCAAATATTTCGTCTTCTGAGGATTTCAGATTCAAGCTATCTTCCTGGCCATGAATTCAACAATCGTATCATTCGATCTTTTTTTCCATCTCTTCGCATCTGAACTTACTGATACTTCATTTCTCTCCACATCATATTCTATTTATCTGTGCAACAAATGTAAAGTCCCTCCTGTCTCAAACATCTATCCCTCTCATCACTGCATAGTTCTCAGTAATCTCTCTCAGTGGTCTCCTCTGCACTCTTCCTCTTTCCTCCCCTGGAGGGTGGTGGCCCTCAGGTTCAACAAAAATCACCCGCCTCTGTCTCATGCGAAAGCAGTCAGATGGTTTGGTATGAATATGATGAAGTCATAATTTACCTCAAATCAGTAATCGCCCTTGTCTACAAATTTTTAAAATGATTATTCATGTTTTCAAAGTTCATGCAAATACATATGACAGAGAGTGTCACCCAAAGCAATTAAATATCCAAATGCGTGATCCAAGTGCATTTGCGTGATGAACAATAATGTAAAAAGGAGAGAGTCACTTTTAGCCTTCAATAAGAATTTGATTTATATAAATAGGCTTTCAGTGGTATGTTCCAAAGTCAGGCATGTACTTTTTTTTAGGTCAACGGTCCACTCTGTGGTTCGCATTTCGATTCACTGTCTACTATTACTGTGTCGAAATGCTGATGGTATGGGGTCGCTTCGAGCGTTGTATGATTGTTGGTGTGGAGTTTGCGAGACCTCCCCATGTTTTTGCGAGTTTTCACTGAGCGTTCCAGTTCCCTTTCACTTTGCAAATGTGAGCAGGTTAAGTGGATTGGCCTAACTAAATTGTCTGTGTTGTGAAGGTTAGGTTGGTTTACACTTGCAATGTAATGGGAATGGTGTTGGATGATGAGTCTGGATGGGATGCAGACCATTCTGGAGGAATGGACTCTTTCTGCACAGAATGGGATGGAACCTCATTGAAGAGCAGAAAAGACTCGAGAGGTTGAACGTTGTATTCCTGTTCAAACGTTCGGAATGGCTACCTACATCTTTTGAAGACTGCACCATTACTGGGAATCTGCAGCATCTTTTTTTTCAGTACTTTAATTGTTATGTTTCGAATTGAACAATTTAGCATCAAGGCTGAAGTTAATTTATCACGGCAGGGAATTAACTTCTTGTCATAATTTGCGACGTTGACTTGTTTTCAAGAAGTTAAATTTAGTTGAACGATGTTGTAATCTCCGTTTCCCCAAAGAAATCTCACAGGATATAAATGAAGCACTTCAGTAAAGTATCGCTTTGGGCTTTGATAGAGAAAGATTGAGGACAAGAGGAAAAAGCAAATGAATTAATTTTGAAAATGCATCTTCCAATTCAGCAGGTGGTGAAAATATATTACGTGATTCTCGCCGTCATTGGTGTCCCTGGTAAGTGACTGTAAGCATTGAAAAAATGCACCCTTGTTGATGAACGGTTTAGCACAGCCCATTTACCTGTCTCGCACATTTTTGTGTTGTGGGAGGAAACCCATGTAGACTCGAGGGGAATGTGCAAACTCCACATAAACAGTAGCCCAATATTGGAATCAAACCCGGGTGCCTGGCGCTGTGAAGCACAGCAGTGATAATCACTGAATCTCCGTGTCACCCTGACGCCTGTATGGGTATATGAATAGGAACGGGTTGGAGGGGTATGAGACGGGAGCTGCCAGGTGGGACTAGATTGGGTTAGGACATCTGGTCGGAACGGACGGGTTGGACTGAAGTGTTTGTTTCTGTGCTGTATATCTGGATGACCTTCTGGATCTGACAGCGTTCGTTTCGTACTGTCGGTTTTTCCCTGAATTGATTACTCTTGTATTTGGCCTGATGAGAACAAGAGAAACACAATTTTTTCAAAAAAAGCTGTTTCTTCAGCAATACTCATTTTTTTGGCCAAAAAAAGTTGTCTTCAATTTTTTTTTACTCTATTTTGCTTTACTCCCGGATTTTCTTTCCCGTGCAGTAGAGTGAAAAATCATTGTTGGATTCAAATGTTCTTTAATTTCTCGATATTCCGCTGACTCATGTTGAATAGCAAAACAGATATTAGCTAGTTAATGTAAATCAGTTTGTTGACTTGGCAGGACTGGCTGTGTGAAATGCAAATTGATGGCTCCACTGCAGTTTGAATTCTGCAGGTTGAGGTTACCGTGACTGTCTTTCCTTTTTGACCTTTGCCCTTCGTCTGAGGTTTGGTAACCGTCAGGTTAAAGTCATCACGTTCCTGATGACGGACGTCTGCCCGAAACTTCGACTCTCTGACGCTGCCTGACCTGCTATACTTTTTCCAAGTCACACTTTTTGACATTGAACACATGACAGTCTCTTCAGCTGAAAAAGCAGGCTGAACTATCGTAAATGTAACACTTTTTATTGCGTGTCGATGACAAATTCGTTTCTCTCTTTCCAACAAAAATCCACTTGTCGTGAAATATTTTCTGACTCGGTGGGAGAGTTTTAGTTACGGAGAATGATTGCATTGACTGGGCTTGTTTTCATTAGAGCAGAGGAGATTGAGACGACACATCAGTGAGATGGAAATGGGTAGAGCAGATGCTGGGAAATCTGAGTCAAGATGAGGGTGGTTTTGGAGAAGCACAGCACGTCAGGTCGTATCTGAGGAGCAGGAATAATCGACATTTCGGAAAAAGTCCTTCATCAGAAATGAGACATGCCTCATTCCTTATGAAGGGCTTTTTCCCAAAACGTCGATTTTTCCTGTTCCTCGGATGTTGCCTGACCTTCTGTGCTTCGCCAGCATCAACTCTCATTTGACATTAGTAAGATGTATAACGTTATGAAGGATATACATAGTACGCAAGAAGGAATTTTTCTCTGTTGTGGGTGAGATCAATGACGAGGGTGCATCGATTCAAAGTAAAAGGCAAAATATTGAGAAAGGATGCGAGGAAAATACATTTTTTCCAAGACGGTGGTGAGAAACCAGAATTCACGGCCTGTAAATGTGATAAAGACAGTAACCGTAATAACACTTTGATTGTTTTCTTTTTCTTGAAGTGTACTTGCGATGCTGGTCAATCGGTTTAGAATATTTAACAGGGAGTTGTTGACCACAGGCAGATTTTACCAAAGAAACTTTTTTGATGGTATACATCCATATGATTATCTGAATCTATTTTTGTATCTGCAGATATTTGCTGTGCTGGCAACAGAAATCAACCCACATAGTTTTGAAAATTCGTTAGCCATGTTAATTAAACTCTGCTCTTGTTTTCTTCAAAGGAATTCACCATGATCTTAATATCGGTGATTACTGCTTGCACTTCATAACTTGAACCAAGTTATGTGAAACCCTTTAACCCCTATTTCCTTTTTTACTTTTCGGTGTTAAACGATACGTGAAGACTGTGCCATACTGAGAATTGAATGCATTGTAGATGTGTTGTATCTGGAATTAAGAGATCTGTTAAAAGTAAGTCTCCATCAAATTGACTCTGCCCTCCCTCCAAAAGATACACACATTAATCTCACTGCAAGCATTTTGGACTGACAGCCAACTACAGAAGAAAACAAAACTATGCTAGTTATTTTCTGTCATTTTCCCCTTCTCTCCTTTACAGTGAATTTGATAGGAATTGTGATCCTGTCTCGCGGGAATTGTGGCCTCTCTACTTGCACCTCTCATTATCTCGTGGCAATGGCAACGGCGGATCTACTTGTCATTGTTACAGAAGTTATATTGAGACAAATCAGTAATTATTATTTCCAATGGACTTTCCTGGACTTCACCTCTGTGTGTAGTTTTATTGCTGTCCTGGTATCTGCAGCGACAGACTGCTCTGTCTGGCTCACTGTTGCATTCTCCTTTGATCGATTTGTTGCCATTTGTTGCCAACAGATGAGAATAAAATACTGCACGAGAAAAAGGGCTGCCATAGTGATATCAGTAATCTGCATTTTACTCTGTTTCAAAAACATACCTTTCTATTTTATATATGAACCTTGGCTAATAGTCAGCAATATATCCTGGTTCTGTTCTGCAAAATCCAGTTATTACTCTGATTCTGGATGGATGGTCTTTGATTGGTGCGATAAGGTTTTAACTCCTTTGCTGCCATTCACTTTAATTCTATTCATTAACACTTTGACAGTCAGGTACATTTTACAGGCCAATAGAGTCCGGAAAGGACTGAGAGGTCAGAGAAAAGGAGGGAATAACAGAGACCGAGAGATGGAAAGCAGAAGGAAGTCTGTGATTTTACTTTTTAGTCTGTCTGGTGTTTTTATCCTTCTCTGGTCCGTGTATGTAATTGAAGTCGTATACTATACAGTGACAGAAAAAGATCCTGGGGATTATACAGTGCATGAAATTAATTTTCAACAAGTTGGAAATATGCTGCTAAATTTAAGTTGTTGTACAAATACGTTTATTTATGTGGTGACGCAGTCTAAATTTAGAGAACAACTCAGTGGCGTGGTGAAAGTTCCTGTCACATCCATTATTCATCTAATAAAGAAACACAAGTACTGAAGCCTGATCAATGGCAAACTAACAGCACATTCTTCCAAGTGATTTCACTGCTGCCTCCACCAAAGGGACTTCTCGTTCTACTGGTTGACAGATACGTCAACCCTTTAAGTGTGAAGAACAGAAATTGCTGACGAGACTCACCATGTCTGACAGCATCTGTGAAGAAAGAGCACAGGCGAGATTTCGAGCCCAGTGATCCTTCTTCAGAATTCATAGCTATTCGTTTACTATGTCTGCTGCTAACTGGATTCGGTCAACCTGTAAATAAATGTGGTGTAATCAATGCAAAGTTGCGATTTTTCTTGTCAGAATCGTTCCTGTTTAATTCTGTCACAGTGGGGAGTATGCGTTTTATAACTTAGAGCTGTTGGTTTCTATCTGCTATAATATAACAACGATTCGAATTGTTATCCGCCACTGAGTGTTTCATGGAGCTCAAGGACGTTTATCCCTTCCTACATTGTGACAGGCAGTCCATTTAGCTAATTGATAAATCGTAGTCTTGCACTTTGATATCCGTGCAAGTACAACGCCATGTCGTTCTTTATATGTGCATGTGCTCGAGTCTGCGTTTGTGTTCTTCCTGTCTGTACATGATTGAAGATTTTTTTGTCAAGCCAAGACTCTGTGTGTTAGAACACGTCCAGCTCTGTTGGTTTCTGCTTTCAGTTGTGCGTGTCTTCATGCATACCTGTGTCTGTATATGTATTTTTATTTGCATGTTTCTTTGTGTGTGTGCCTGTGTTGGTGTGGAAGCATTTCTCTGTCTATGTGTGCCAGTATTTGTATGAGGAGAAAGTGAGGTCTGCGGATGCTGCAGATCAGAGCTGAAAATGTGTTGCTAGATAAGCGCAGCATGTCAGGCAGCATCCAAGGAACAGGAGATTCGACGTTTCGGGCATAAGCCCTTCTTCAGCAACACATTTTCACCCCAGTATTTGAATGAGCCAGCGTTGGTCTGGGGTGGACAAATTTAAAAATTAAACAACACCAGGCTATCGTCCAACTGACTTATTTGGATGCACGATCTTTTAGAGCTCTGCTTCTTCATTTCAAACACCTGATGAAGTAGGAGGGTTTCGAACTCAAATGCTTCCAATTTTACCTGTTGGACTATTACCTGGTGCTGTGGGATTTTTAACTATATGTGCGGGCAGTTTTGCGTGAATATGTATATGGCTTCGTGTTTAGTGGTCCCTTGTTATTGTGCGTGTCCCTGTGTTTTCTGTGGCTTTGCAAAACCACTGATAGTGGCTGTGTGTTTATGTATGCCTTGTGTCAGAGTCTCTGCATTTGTGTGCATGAGTTACGGTGTGTATTATTTAAATGTATGATGTTTTCTGTGTGTTTCTGTGATTTTGAGAGAATGCATGAAGACATGGATGTTCACGTTGCTCCCTCTGTGGGTCTGCATATGTCTTTGTTTCGATGTATTTTAGTGCCTGTTGATGCGTGTCCATGAATGTATCTGTGCATCTGCCAGTGTCCATTTTATTGAAGTGGATGGGAACAGTCCAGATCATCCTTCCAGGACGATGCCTTTTTGATTATTTGAAGGCCATCCTGATTGTGTTTGAATGCAGAGAGGAATTCCACGTTTATGGTGAAGAGAAGACGGCTGGTGCTCACAAACTGGAAAATTTCTGTTCATTCTAAATTGTCAAGATAAACGCACAGCGTATTGAAAGCTACTGGAGAAGGGAAACAAAATGGATTCTAAGTTTGAGGAAATATGTTCTGTGGGATAGGAGAAGGCAGAAGGAATTGACACAATTTAAAATTTCTGCTCCATCTCAAGCGTTCACGCTGTGAATATCACAGTTAATAATGGAGACGTGGAAATGCTCTGTCATTACCATATAGCTTTTATAGTTCAATGAAATTTGCCCACAGATCTGATCGTTTGTTCCTCTCTGATTACAAGAGGCTTCTATATTGCATTTCAAAAAACGTGATTGCTCTTCGTTGGTTTTTAATTCCGTGCCATGTGATTTTATTTGGGTAGCTTCCATACACAATCCTTCCTTAATACTGTAATGCATTTCCTATAAATATTGCGACACTGTCTTCCTTATTCACCTGTTTGCCTGACTCACCTGAAGGCCCTATATTATGGATTATTGAGCAGCCCCTTTCAAATAATGTTTCAGTGATAACAATGATATCATGACTCCATCTTTTAGTTTGGGTAGTCAACTCATCTGCCTTGTTTTGCAGACTACATCCATGAAAATTAATATTATCCGACCTTTCACATTCCAGGTCTGTTCCAGCAGAGATGTGCACAGGACAAATCAATATGTTGAACTCCATACATTGCCTATCCCAAGGATATTGATATTCGAATTCAGCGTCCATACATATCAAAATGTAAAGCAAACAGCAGCGATGTTAGAGTCGACTGGATTTGAAAACATGGAGTATGCCAGTTAGCTCTGTTTCTGTTTTGACAATTGCATTCACAATTTTAGAATTTAAAAAGAAACAGTTCAGAGTTTTGATCCTTGTGTTACAACTGTGACAATGTTTCGTTCAAACTTCTGGATGTCACTTGTCAGCAGCAGGGGCATGCTCCTGACTGTCGAGTCTCTCAATTTCAACTGTCTCATCCGGCAAAGCTGATCTTGAAAAAAAGGAAGATTAAACATTCAAAGTTTCTCTCCATCAGGTTCCCTGAAAAGTTACAGAGGTTTGTGATTTCATCTCACTGACATTGAATTCCGTTTTTCGAACGAGTCCACCTTTCTCTCAATTGCATCCTCAACGAATGTCGGCAACAAACAACGAAATTTGTGATAACCAATCTCTAGTTAGGAATCGGCTCATTAGCTAAATTACGAGACGTTCTTTCAACCGATATCTTATCTGAAAGGCAAAGCGAGCAGTGTTCAATGGGAGAGACATCATATATCAGCACGCATCAACGTTAAATTGGCTATTCATTAGAACGGTAGTTACTCAAAGCCTTCATGAGAAGTTACACAGAGTCTAACGTTGCCACACAAAGTTTAGTGTTATGTTCTCTTCATAATTGACAATGTGTCGATCACTTTTCGTCGTGCATGTCACGTGGTTCAACTGCCGGCTAAACATAGAAAGCTGGCACTCCAGGAGCCAGATACTTCAATTAAAACATGGTGAGGCAGGATAAAGGTGAGTAATTTTTGTTCTCACTATATTATATGCAATCTAAACCCCTAATTTTCGAATCAGCTACCTCAAAATATGCTTTCAGAAAATGAATCAATGAACTTTCAAAGCTTGAAATCCGAAACCTGCACAAACATTTCTGCTGAATCTCCCCCGATCTGGCAGCATCTGTGGGCAAAAGCGGAGTTAACGAAGAAGAAAGCTTCTGAAGAAGAGTCACTGGACTTTCAAGGTTAATACTGTTATAACCCGACTAATGTGAACACAATCTGCAAGTTATGCAGCAACGTGACAAATTTCCTCATGTAATAAAATATACAAACCCGATCCATGATCTCGTGAATTTCACCTCGATTTTATCCAGTCCTTGTCCTCGACAGAAATTCTATTGTCAGGTATCAGTATGGTTTTGATACGCACACCTCCCCGTTGCAACGTTACCTTTGAAAGTCCAAATGCACCTTGTCTCAATAAATTACAATCTCAGTCTTTTTTCCCTTCCGTCTGTTCGTCCACTGTATCAAAATGGAAAGGGTCATTTAGTGTATCTGCCGGTCCCTCTTGTTAGAAATCCATCTTCTATTTATCTTTAAGATACAAAGATGGAGAAAAAAAAATCCACTCGGCCCTTCCAGCTTCTCCATATCTCAACAGGTTTGTGGCTGTTTTATTTTCTGTTTCAGCTTTGTCTTGTGAAGAAAGTCCAGATAGTCCGGGCCTCCCTCCTCTGGAGTTTAGCAGAGTCAGAGGTGACTGAATTTAGACACGTGAGATTCTCAGAGCACTACACCAAGTAGATTTGGAAACAGTGTTCCCTTGTATGAGATAATCTTGAACGAAATGTGCAAATATTTAAGGTCAAGGTAAGAAAACCTTCTGTTTTTTTTGCATCAGACAATTGTGGGTCTTTGGAATTCCCTTGCCCAAAAGACAATGGATGCAATATATTTCCGTGTGTTGACAGCAAAAGTCGTTTGATTTTTGATTACAGAGTGGGTGATATAATATCAGAGGAATGTGAAGATGATGTTAAAATCCCTGTTCATATTGAATGACAAGGCAGTCAAAGTGGTTTCTTCTTATTCTATGTTGACCTGCTAACTGGTGACTAACTATTTAAAAGAGGCAGGAGAAGGATACATGAGAAGGAGTACTCGATGGTCGTGTATGATGAGTATCTTGCTATTCTAAAGGAGAACCCATGAAATGAGATTTGCCCGGGTCAAGTGGCAGAAGGGAATGCCCAGTCTCCGTCGCGTTGCTGAAATCAGCACGTTTGTATAATTCCCGTGTATGGGATAACTGTGAGCGTGGTGAGTCTTTTAAAGGTTGGGGAGGGTCTACAGCCAAGAAGTACTCCTCTTCCTGGGCAGATTCCACGTCACTCACTGTATCACGTATTGATCATCTTCTGAAGTTGTAACAGAGAGGGAAATTAAAGTAAATTGTAACAAAGAGGGGAAAGGAGCCTGATTAACAGAAATATGGACAGACAAACAGAGATAGGGACTGGCAGTGAACCGATACAGCATGAAATGCAGAAGCAATGATGACAGATATGAAGTACCGTGATTTCATAGAATGGGACAATAACAGGCGGAGATAAAAGACAACCAATAGCAGCATGGTAGACAAAGACAGTTACTGACAGGGTAGACAGAAAATGTGAGATAAAATGAGATATAAGTTGAAGATAGTATTTCAGGAGGACACCAATAAACCAAAGAGGAACAAAATAAGTGAAGGACTGTTCAGGCTTCCTCTCAAAAACATTACAGAGGAATTGCAGCACCATTCAGACTCATTCTCCAACCTAATAAACAAGAGCAGTGGGACATAACTCTTGAGGCTACCACCTAGGAGAATGGTAGATACACGAAAGCTGTTCCACAGCCACGAGCCAGTCTGCAGTCTCAAATCGGCCATTCAGCGCTTTGAATTGAAGTGCCCTTTTGTCCAATGAATTTGAGGTACAAGGCGAACTGCATGTGACAAAGGAGTAGTATAATATTGCTATGCGCCATCCCACCACTCAGTAAATTTGAAAATTGTGGGTAGTCAAGAAAGAGGAATCCATTTCTGCCCTCTTTGTACAGCCGGGTCTCTCACGGACTTCATCATGGTTGTCGCCCCTTCTTTATTCTCTGTCGAGATATGTGGGGGATGGGGTGGCGGTGTGGTTGGAGAGGGGTGGTTGAGGTGCTGAAACAGATGGTACCTATTAGTTTTAACCAATGGTTATGACCATATCGTTTCCGTACTCTCCCACATCTACACACTTTTAGTTCTCTTCGAATTTCATAAGATTCCATGGTATCCCAGCTATTTTTACGAAGTTCAGTGAGTATATTCCTAAGTGATTCAACTTCTCCTCACACTTCACTACCGTCATCCAAGGACTAAGTCCAGTAAAACTTGCCACTGCTCCTTCTCTAGCCAGAACATCCTTCATGAACAAATCTACACATTACACTCGTTTGCAGTTTAAGTAAAGCAATGTACAACTGAATTATGATACCTTTCCCCTGTTTTCGAATCCTTTCACTGTAAAAGCTAATATATGATTTGCCAAATTCATCACATGCTGTCCCGATATGTTTAACTTCAGTGACTGATGCATGAAGTCCTTAAATCATATTTCACCCTGTCACTGCACCATGCCTCACCGTCAATAATCCCACTTCACTCGATCACTTCCCCATATTTTACTCAGTTCCAACATCTCAAACTCCAGTCACCAATCCCATTTTCCAAAGTTACTGTATCACGCTCCCATGATTTCCTGCGCTTCATTCCTTGAAAACCTCCTGCCTACTCACCTCAGTCAGTACATTTGATACCCCGACCCGTCCGCATCTCACACTCCTTAGTGGTCTTCATTTTCAGCAGCAGCGGGAGCAGTGAGAGCGAGGACAAGGGGGCTGCAGGGAAAGTCACTCTCTCTCTAAAAAGACAAAACTTGAGCATCAGCTGCTCTCATTTTTATCAGCAGTGGGAGCAGTGAGTGAGCAGCTGAGTAGAAGCGGTAAAATTACACTCTGGCAAGTTGAGTGAACTGATATACTTGGGCAGTGGTTGAACCCGCCATTCTCTGCTTCCTCTAAACAAAACAAAAAGACTCTGCAGTATCTCAATAAGGAACGGTTTTCTATTACGTTTTCGTCGTGTGTTTGACACGTTTTACCTTTTTCACTTATCTATTATTTGATATTTTACCTGCACTAAATTAAGCTTATATTAAAAATGCACGGAGATCTTAGCCCCGTGTTATGCTTCTCTTGCTCAGTGTGGGAGCTCAGGGGCATAACTGATGTCCCTGGCCCCTTCATGTGAAGGAAGTGCGTCCAGATACAGCTCTTGCTCGTCCACAACAGGAGGCAATGCAGGTATCCCCAGAAGTCACCTCTTTCGCTAACTTTTTGGAGAGATGGCTCACTAGGGAAGGCAGCAGTTGGCAGTTTCAGGCCAGTTGGCTGTGTTGTACGGAATGGCGGGAAAAAAAGTGCAAGGGCGATGGTCACAGGGGATCGAAATATAACGGGTGTAGTTAGGCAAATGTGTGGTCACAATTGAGACTTCCGAATGATATGTTGCCTCCAAGATGCACAGGTGAGGGATGTCTCAGACTGACTGCAGAACAGTCTGAAAGGGAATGGTGAACAGCCAGCTGTCGTGATGCATATAGGCATCAATGAAATAGAAAAGACAAAACGGTATGAGGTCCTACAAACAGAATTTAGGGAGTTAGGAGCCAAGTTATAAAGTCGGATCACAGAGGTAGCAATCACCGATTGCTGCTAATTCCACGTGCTCATCAGAGTACGAATGACAGAACAATCAGGACGAATGCATGTCTTCAGAGGTGGTGCAGCAGAGAGGGGTTCAGGTTTTTGAGACATTGTGACTGGTTCTGACGGAGGTGGATCATTACAAATTGTATGGTCTACACCTGGGCTAGAATGGAACCAATGTCCTCTGGGCTGCTTTCGGTAACGCTGTTGGGGAAGGGTTTAAATTAATGTGGCAGTAGATAGGAAGCAAATGAGCAGGTTAGTGGACATTACGGAAGTAGTAACTAAAGCCTGTAAGGAACTACATCATGAAGTCAGCATGACTAAAGTGGAGGTGAACAATGGTCTGAGGTGCATTTGTTTCAATGCAAGATGTGTAATAGGTAAGGCAGATGACTTCGGGCTTGAATTACTACCTGGGAGAAAGCTGTTACTGCAATGACTGAGACTTGGGTTAGGGAAGGGCATGATTGGCAACTAAATATCAGAGTTCGTTGATGCTCCAGATAGGATAGAGTGAGGTAAAAAGGGAGATTTGCATTATGGGTCAGAGACGATATTACATCTCTCCTGAAGCAGGACACAATGGAGGAATCTAACAGGGAAGAATTATGGGCAGAGCTCAGAAAGAGTAACGGTGCAGTAACAATACTAGGATTGTACGACATGCCTCCCAACTCCAAGCTTGAGACGGAGGTTCAAATATGGGGAAATATCATTGGAAGATTTAGGAGTATCAGGGGATGGTGAGCGTGTAGTTATTGAGAACATTCTTCATCAATAGAGGAGATAGCTGAACTAAGGGGCAGTTAGTTTGAACTCTGTAATAGGGAAGTGGATGGAATCAATTATAAAGGAGGAGTCAACAGAACACTTAGAAAAGCAAAACTCAATTTACCAGTGAAATACGCTTTCATGAAGGGCATGTTGTGCTTTACAGAGTTGTTGGAGTTATTTTAGGATGCCAGCAGCAATGTGGATAATGGGGATATGGTGGACATAATATTTCTGGAGTCCCACAAGGCGTTTGGCAAATTGCTGTACAGAAAACTGAAGCAGAATGTTCGATACCAGGGGGCTAAGTATGGAGGACTCGCTGAGAAAGAGGATTGATTGTCTGACAGAAAGCAGACACTCTGGATTAATGGACCCTTCTTTCGTTATCGAAATGTAAACGATTGGTAAGCCATAGCATCCAGTTCACAGTTCTCAACTGTTTATGATTTGTGCAAATAGATTTTTGGTATTTTTTTACGAAATGACCACATTATAAAAATGAAAAAGCGTTGTTATGCTTTTGTAAGGCTTTAATGTGCCCATACTTGCAATATTGTGTCTATATTTGTTCTCTTCGATTGAAGAAGGATTTCGTTCTACTGGAAACCGTTCAGAAGAGATTGATCAGATTATTTTCCAGGGATGAATCGGCTATGATAAGTTGAGGGTTTAAATACCTTAGGCTTGTACTCGCTCTCGTTCAGAAGAATTAGAGCCAATTGGATTGGGATCTTTAAAATGCTAAAGGGCATTTATAAGCTGGGTATGTTGATCAGATTTTCCTCCTTGTCGAAAAGTCTCGAAAAGGAGGTCATAGATATAGAGTGAGAGGAGGCAGGTTCAAAACTGAGATGTGGAGAAACGTCACTCTCAGCGTTTTGTGAACCTGGAACTCACTTCCTCAGAGTTCAGTTGAGGCAGAATCAACCAACGGATTCAAGAAAGAAACAGACGTGTTTGCGATGAAATGCGCCATAAAGAGCGATGGAGTTTAGACAGGATAGTGGAGTTGAGACAAGGATAAGATAGCCTTGATCATATTAAACAGCAAAGCGCGCTCTGAGGAATGATTTGCATGCTCCCGCTTCTAAATGTCATGCTCCTTTGTTCCTATTGCAGTTAATCCAGCTGAAAATAATTCGCTATATGTCCCCAAATTCCTTTCCAATGTATGAGCATGACGTGAAACTAAAGTACTGCGTTTCAGAGAATAACAAATAACTGCAAGGGGTATTGTCCTGCTGAGCAGTTACAATGTATCGGTTTTGAATACTATGCCAGATGTTGAGATTTGAGGGCGGCACGGTGGCACAGTGGCACAGTGGTTAGCACTGCTGCCTCACAGCGCCAGGGACCTGGGTTCAATTCCCGCTTCAGGCGACTGACTGTGTGGAGTTTGCACGTTCTCCCCGTGTCTGCGTGGGTTTCCTCCGGGTGCTCCGGTTTCCTCCCACAGTCCAAAGATGTGCAGGTCAGGTGAATTGGCCATGCTAAATTGCCCGTACTGTTAGGTAAGGGGTATGTGGAGGGGCATGGGTGGGTTGCGCTTCGGCGGGTCGGTGTGGACTTGTTGGGCCGAAGGGCCTGTTTCCACACTGTAAGTAATCTAATTTGTCTTTCGTCAAAGGTCTAAATCTCTCTAAGATGTCAAAGAGCTTCTGGTGTCGTATTGGCTTCGAATACCCTCCTGTCATAATTAGTTTACTTAACCTGGTTCGATTTGATATAGGTTTGCCCTGCGTATCGCCTTTCCCTCTCTGCCTTGAGTATTCACTCACATATTATTTTGCACTACTTTACGCCCCGAAAAACTCTTCTTAGAGTGGAGGATACATTTTATGTGCTTTACCTGTCAACGTACTTTGCATCAGGTTATGCTTCCATTCCGTTCACAAATGACGCAGACAGATTTTTTTTTCTAAAATTTCAGTGATTTCCCACAAGGTCCTCACTATTCTGAGACTCAACATGCAAATTAAACATTTTATCAGTTTGTCCAAAGGTCCCTTCACCTTCCATGCTCAGAAGTAGAGGGATGAGGGGTCGACATTTGAAAAAACTCTGAACAGCCACGATAGTCCACAATCATGTGCAAAGCACTGTAGCGTTCCCCCTCAGCGGCAGAAACCTTGAAAGTAAAGATCCCATTAAGCCAGAAAATTGTCATTAAATTGCACATTGAGTGCACGAAATTTCTCAATTCATTGATCAACTCGACCGGGAGTAGATTTGCCAAGCATTATTTAAAAACGTCTAGCTGCAGCTAAATGTTCATGAACCGTCAAAATGTATGTCTAAAAATGGAAACATTGACTTCCGGAAAAACACCAGCATTTGTGTGAGAACTGCTCACGTGTGTCAGTGATTGTATGTGGAAGAAAGTGAGCAGGTCTTTCTGCATGTCTGCTAAAGCACGCATGTGACTGCATGAGAGAATGAGAGAGACTGTGTGTGTGACTTTGAATCAGTTTATGTTATACAGAGAGAATGTTTGAAAGAGTTTGTGTGCAGGTATGAGTGAAAATGTGTGTGGATGTGTATTTGTGTGTAAGAGAGAGAGACTGCTTCTGAAAGAGATGGTCTCCGTTCTTGCGTGTATGAAATGAAATAATCTTCTTTAAATCCAAAATAAATAGCTACTCAGTATTACGTAAAAAGCCTTGACGTTCAATCAAACAAATAACGCCAGCTTGGTCCAAAGATTTCTTGCAGTCCTTCTGCATTTGCTAATTCGAACCTGGACCAGTATCAATAGGGATTACCACATGAATCAATTCCAATATTCTCCGGTAGTTACAGTGCAGATACATGAAAAGCTGTGTAGTCCAGCATAGGGGTACAGTTCACTATATAGACCGAAGCGTGAGGAGGAACCAACAGCCTATCTCCATGCATAGGTGGACAAAATCAGAATGCAGAAAACAAGAAATAATTCAGGTGGATCAGGGAAGAATACAACACGATTTAAATATTGGCGTGGGGGGGATATTATAGCGAATAGTCTCTCAATGTTAGACTGCCCTTGTCCTATCAGATTGTCCACCTAGTTGGCTTGAATGGTGCTGCATAGGGAGTCTGTCATCAGGACAGGTGTGTGACGTGGTTAAGAAGACACATGGTGTACCTGCCTTCCTTAATCGAGGCATTGAGTTGAACCGCCAGAAAGTGATGCTGCAACTGTATTCCATATTATCAAGGTCACAGATAAATTATTGCATGCAGGAATGAAATCCACGTTCTTCTGAAGTGGAGGTTGACCCTCGAATTGAGAACTAAAAATTGCTACTAATGATTGGAAAAATTTCTTGTCGTATCTGCTTAATTATAAAAATCGTAGCACTTCGCTCTTCGAGGATGGTCTTGGAAATTCCTCTATGGCCTTCATCTTTATCTTCCTCAGTGTTACCCCTCCATTTCCGAAGCTGTGCCCGAAGAATGCCAATTCCACCTTCACTTATCCTGTTTTCGCTATTTTATGATCAATGTCTCCGACTGTAGTCTGACACAGAATTCTGCCAAATGTTCCATGTGATGTTTCCACAAATGGCAAAAGATCTTTAAGTCGTCTATGTAGACAGCACAATTGGTCAACCCTGTAACAAGTATGCTCATCATACTTTGAAAAGTAGCGGTTGAATTTTCATTTCATAAGGTGTTTCTTTAAATTAATATAGCCCATTTGCGGCCACAAAACCAGAAACAACACTTGCTCTCTCTTAAATTGCCCCTAACAGCAAATTAAGTCCAACTTTGTGATGTACGCATCGTGCCCTGATTTCGCAATGCAATTCTTCAGTCTGGAAATTGGTTCTGCGTCAGTTTTAGTCACGTGTTGAACGACAGATCGTCTATCCATAATCGTTCAGTACCATCACATCTCGTAACCAATAGGATTGGCAAATTCTATTGATTCATCTCTATGATCTTCCACTTCCTTCTGAAACTGCGTTTTGTTTTCAAAGGATTGAACTTGTAGGGGGGTTGTTTTATCCCTATGTCATTTACTATGGCATTATTCCTTCATATTCCATTTCTACATAAAGGTCATAAGTCATTCAGTTTAGTTTTCTGTCCCTAGGACAGAGAGCACTCTGTCATATCCCATTCCCTAAGGACGTCTTCCACCAACAATTTATTCTCTGGCATACCAAAGGCCAAATCATCTGAACTTTATTACTCACTCTGAGTGCAGCAAACAATACCTTCTTCATCGTATCCTTTCCCTGTCAGAGTACCATTTCACCATGTTCAAACGATATACTTGAAAATCTTTTCTCCTATCTGGCACGTTCCCCAGATAATTCATCTCCTCTAAATTCTTCTCAATCCGATAGGGGTCACTAAATCTTGTTATGAA
This sequence comes from Hemiscyllium ocellatum, assembly GCF_020745735.1. NCBI lineage: Eukaryota > Metazoa > Chordata > Chondrichthyes > Orectolobiformes > Hemiscylliidae > Hemiscyllium > Hemiscyllium ocellatum. The sequence goes on along the minus strand of NW_026867618.1, from coordinate 2,672,470 downwards.
GGAATCGCCTACCACCGTGAACAGCACAAGTACTTTACCTTCATTGTCAAAGATACGGATCTTAGATTTTTTAATCTGCTTCTTGCCTAATTCAGTGGTTCGCCGCCATCCAATGTTGGCCAGCTAATCCATCTACTCTGTTGAATCTTTCTCTCACCTCAGAACTTGATTCCAACCTTGGGTTGGATGATGTTGGACCTGTCAACTTTTCAATTAATTAATTTTAGAGACCTTCTTACTTCTGTGTGAATGTCAAGTCGAGTGGCTTAAACGGAGTCCATTCATATGAAGGATCTGTAACTGTAAATGATATAATCATTTGGATAATCGTGGCAATAAGTCCCCAAGTGATCTTAATGGCCTACTGCCATCTTTACAATACTCCCTGAGATTCAGGATGGCGCACACTTGATATAAAGTGTATGATGACTGAACTATCCATAACCGCCTTAAAGAAATCGCCAGTGAAATTGAACCTTTACTCTGACTGAATCTTCATTACTAATCCAGAATAGTAAAAGAAAACAATTAGCTCCATCACAACCTTCCATAATGGAATTGTCTCTGGAAACCTGGTTGACCCATCCATTATGGATAGCAAATACTGGTTCCCACTTTTGGTTTCAGGGAGCGGAAATACACAATCAATTATATCCTGTCGAAAAAGCTTCTTGAAGTGTGGGAATTGGCATCAAAGGCAACGCAAGACTCCAACGAAATAGCCTCCTTTTACTAAATTTAGAGCGCTTTTAGACAGTAAGCAAATTGTGATCCGTGTATAGGACCATCTCTGACACATCGTTCGTATCATACACATTACATTTTGTAAGGCTGGTATATATCCAATCGTTCTTTTTCAATGCGGGAGTATTACCTGTGGTCGATTTTGATCTTCTTTGAAAAATAACCAACTGACAATTCAATCTAATCTTCACCGTTCTGTCTGAGTACAGTTCCAATTTCTACGTCACGATCATTGATGGCGACTTTAAAATGTTTTAAAATGTTTGTTGTAACTACGATTGTTTCAGTGGTTAATATTGATTGCAAGTGGTCGAATGCATCTTGACATTATTCTGTCAACCGACACGTGTGTTTTCTTCAGTAAATCAGTTCACAGTACCACCGTACCGCTGAATATTGGAAAAAACTTCCGATAGAATCCGCTGAATTCTAAGAATTGTAGCACCTCTTTCTTCGTGGTTGTCCGTGAAAATGCCTCGATGGTCTTGCTCTTTCCGTATTGTGAGGTCAACCTTCCATGACCGATTTTATGTCCAAGAACATTACCTCTGCTTCCACTAACTGAATTTTGTTCACGTTTATTGCCAGTTTTGCTTTTCGTAATCATTCAAACAGCTCTGTCAACTGTACCATGAGATCTTTCCAGGACTTACACAAGTTTACTACATAGTCTAAGTAGATTGCACAGTTCGTTAATTCAGCCACAACTCTGTTCGTGAGACTTTGGAATGTGGTGGGTGCGTACTTAATCGTTTTGAACTGAAACAGTGCATTTTGGGATCCAAACGGAGAAAGTCCTTTCACCGCCCCAATGAAAGGTACCAGCAAATAACCACGGATTGAATATAACTTGGTTTTGCAACTGGCTTGTTGGAATTTCTCGATAGAGCCCTCCAAACTATAAATTGGATGTAAGTCTGATTATATACTGGCGCTGACTTTGCAAAATTGCGTGGAGAGTTTTTGAGTCCATTACGGTTTGGAAAATAAGATGATTGACGAACTCCAACCGCTCTGGCTTGGATCGATGATGTCGTTGTCGAACACGACCTCCGCCTCTACTTGGATCGGTCTTGTTTTCCAAGGATTAAGCCATTACGGTTATTGTTTTGTGGGAGAAGTATTGTATACATCTGCTTTATGTATAAGAGCGTTAGTTATCCCCATCTTTGGATAACTTACAGTGTGGAAACAGGTCCTTCGGCACAACAAGTCCACATGGACGTGCAACCCACACAAACACATTCCCCTACATTTATCCCTTCACCTTACACTCCAGGCAATTCAGCATGGCCAATTCACCAAACCTGCACATCTTTGAACTGTGGGAGGAAACCCACGTAGACACGGGGAGATTGTGCAAACTCCAGAGAGTCAGTCGTCTGAAGGAACAATTGAACACGGGTCTCTGGTGCTTGAAGCAGCAGTGCTAACTACCGTGTCACTGTGTCACATCTTATTCGGCCGTGTGTCCTTATACTGCCATAACAAATATTTCAATTGCGTTCTATGCCGCTGAAACACAGAGGACATTCACCAAATCCATTTCTCAAGGATTTCTTCGTTTTTAATGTATTTTAAGGCGCATCAATATCCATATCTTCTGCATTTTATTCTTCATGCTCCGAGACAGTAACATGCAACTGTGTCTCAGGTTCTTTCTCTCTATTACCATGATGTACTCGATACTTCTTTTTCTATCTGGAAACTTTACTAGATAATTATCCGAACACAACTTTTTGGCAATTTGATAGGGACCACTAAACTTCGCTCTGAAGGGATATCCTACCATTGGTTACAGTACTAACACGTCATCCCCTCGGGAAACGTTCAAGTCTCAGAGATTTTAATGTGTCAGCTGCTTAATTGTATGTTGTGCCCTTCTCCGGTGCTGTTTTGCCAACTCACCTGTTCGATGTAACCTCTCTAGCACCTCCAATAGATAATCTGAGTGTGACCTGTCCGATTTTAGTCCTGTCCATTTTTCTTTAATTAATGTCAATAGGGTTAACATTTCATGCCCGAATATTAACTCGAAGGGAGTGAACTGAGGAAATTCTTTCGGGCATTTATAATGGCACACAATTCGAATGGGATACCTTTCGTGCAATCATTCAGGTAATCATAACAGTATGATGCAATCAACTTGGTCTCCATGGTCTGCTGTCATCATTCTAAAACTCGCTGCGATTCAGGACGATACCAACTGGATTGAAAGTACTCATTACCCAAGATATCCATGACCTCCGTAAAGAGCATAAAATTTGACTCTTAGTGGGCCCTAAATTTTCTGTATAGCCTATACTGTGTGAAGAAATAGGCTAACTCTTCAAATACGCATTTTGGCTTGCTATTCCATAATGAACTTGCCTCCAGAAATACATTCAGGCTGGAAATCAAATACCTGTTCACGATTTTACTTCTCAGGAGGGGACCTACAGAATCAATTATAACCCGCGTGAAACGTTCTTCAAATGCGAGAATTGGCTGCAATTTTGCTGGTTTTATTACCGCCTGTGGCCAACATACCATTTGACATGCATGATATGGACAACAAAAGCCAACCACATCCGTGTGTATATCAAACCAAAGTATATGATTTTTTTTAACCTTAGCAAAAGTCTTCCTTACCCATAATGTGACCTCTTACACGAATTACCTGAAACAATTCCTTTCTGCATACGATTGCCACCACTCTCATTTCCGTTCTGCATTAAACTGCCTTGGTCTCCATTTCCGCCTTTGGATTCCATTTTTCAGATTTAAAAAACCGAATACTCTCTGCCTCCTTTTTGCAGTACGCATTAACACATTTAGCTTTGATCATTTTGTCTTGCTGTTGTGAGTCTCTTAGCCTTTCAGGATAAATAACTTCTGGTTAACCTTCTGCCTGTTCACCATTCCATCAAGCAGTGTGTCCACTAACTGAACCTTCAGTTCTTCACCTTTCTCTTTACTTTTCGCTTCGTTCTGTGAATTTTGATCGTGAGATCTGGTTAATACACTGTCTGGGAAAAGAGCAGGATACTTCTGTTTTATCTCCTCAGTTTATTGGTCTTGCGTGTGCTTCTGCACAACAACTGGTGTCACTTCCATCTTGGATCCTTCCGAAGAGTAAACATGCCAAAGAGTAAACTGAATTCCTGGACTCAGTCATTCAGTCCCTCTGGTACGTCCCCAAATTGAGCTTGCATAAGGGATCGCTAAATTTATGTCCATACATCCCACAAATTACCAAACTCTTGGATATCAAATCGGAAGGAGTGCATAATCGCCCATCCCTTCATGGCAGCGACTGATTACATCCTATAGATCTCAAAATTATATCTGCTTTGCTTTCTCCCCTTTTCTTGATGAGTGCACTTTGCCCATAGCGGCGAATTCTTCGAAGAGATGAGATACGAACTCCAAAACCATCCCCTGCCCAAGCTGTGCACTCTCCTGCAGCTCCTCAGCTCTTAATTGGTGTGTCCTTTACTACATTCGCTTACGCCACTGGCTTAGCTTCTTTTACCACTTCTTTACCTAACAGTGCCTTTCTGTAATGACCAAGCTGACTTTACGGGTCCCACGTCAGCAAGATGCAAAATCCCGAGATCTTTCACTTCCTTTCCAACCTACTGGGATTCTGTTAAATCTGTGGTAAATTCTGACTAGAGTTCTGCATTCTTGATTTCGTAGTGTGCGATCTCAACCTCTGTCCCGCACATAACGAAATTCCGGCCTGAAGCCTGTCTTTTGCATGTGCTAATTCTGCTGCTCTTCACACTTCCACAAATGTATGGTCTTCTCCGTGAATTCTTTACATATCCTCTGCTACTGTACTTATTCTTATGTTGGAGCCTCCTTCTCCATGCAGTGCTGTGATAATATAGTGGTGAGTACTTTGCACTGTGCGCGCAGCAACCACTGCTCGAATCTGAAGCATAGCAATAGACCTTCCCTGCTTTACTCCATGTGACATGTGCTAAACGAACGCGGGCAAGAGGCAATCATTTTTACATGAATATATTCTCCGAGCGCATGATTTTGTTCCTTCAAACAGTCGCTCTCTGACATCTCTTTGAGCCATATGCCTGCATTCTGCTAATTCCCTGTAACACTGCATAAACTCACACACACTTTCACATTGACAACGTTCAGTCTGTGCTGCTGGGGATACTGTTGCTGGGCAAATGTGTCCCAACCTCAACATCATGATCTTTCGACAACTTAATCCATTCAGTTGCCGAGGTAATGAGATAAATCCTGATGTGCAGCTTTTACTGGCATGAACCAGAGATTACTGGAGCATCAAAATAATTAAGTGTATAGTTAGGGCAGACTGAAAGAAGCATTTTAAATGATGAAGAGATCAATGACCAGGGAGCCATATATTTAACATAAGAGGCTGAAACGATTGAGTACATGTGCAGAAAACACTGTATCAGCCAGCGGGCGGTGGGAATTTCGAACTCACTATCTTTAAGGCTAGGAGAAGCAGAAATCCACATAACTTCAAAAGTTTCCAGATGCTGATTTGTGGCGCTAAGGCAGAGATGGCCAAGTAATAGAAAATAGTCAGAATAATCAAGCAGTTACTTCTGACAAGATCACGCAGCAGTGTGTTACGACATGGCACTGAACCCCTCTGCTAATTAAACCAAACGAAAAGAAAAGCTCACCTCGCCATGTAATCTGTTGAAGTATGAGTGAGAGAGAACATCCCAAGTACACTATTTCAAGAAAAAATACCACTTTTATTTTTTAACTCCAAACGAGAATATTAAACAACAACGATATACAACTGCAGGCCCCCTTTCTCCTCAAGATCGGTTATCTACCCCGGAGTTAATAACAATATACTGAACCAGTAAAAACCCTTTTAAATTTGTGGGAAATTAATTTTCAAAAACAGAACGCAGTTGTTGTCTTCGGTTGTGGATTGCCATTTGTCTGTAGATCTCCCAATGTCATCTTTGGTCTTCTGCTCCTCAGAATTTCGCATGAAAATGGTACCTTTGAAAGAGAGGGTTTGTGGCAGTCTATATGATAATAGCAGGCCACCGTTTTGCTGACAGCTGTCCTCGGTAGTACTATGGCTAATACGCCCCCCCCCCACCCCCGCTTGTTACGTGGCCGACCAGGGTTCAATTCACCACTTTGAAAGACTTGAGTGCAGAGGGGCTTCGTGGTTTGTTTTAAGTTTTACGGCTCGGGGGCCTGCTGCAATTCGTGTGAGGGTGTTCTGCAGAGTTGTGAAGTTGATTAGCAAACATTTCCTTCCATGTCTCGGAGCCAACCTCAAAGCTTCAGAGGCTCCTGTGAAGCGCTCATGTTTGGTGGTGTCTGGAATTGATTCAGTATTCCCTCTGCTTCAAGTCTTTGGGGTTGCAGTGGTCGTTACACTGGGCTGAGCTCAAAATGCGTATTGTAGGGGTCCTTGGATGAGTGCCATTCTTCTAGAAATTGTCTGGTTGCCGACTGTTTGGCCTTCGGGTTCGGTCAAAAGTTTCAACAATAATGCGGTCTGTGTAAAGTAAAGCTAATGCTTTTATGAAATAAGGCAACCGGGCGCAGTTTTGTCCAGCAACACAGAGATTAAAGCTTCCGTGTTCCGTGGCAAAATTGCTCAATTACATTCGAAAATTAAACATTATTTACAGGCTATTTAAGAAACAACACAATCTTAATTCCAAAAAAATCAACCAAATTTCATAAAGTGACATGATTGACAGCAGGTTAAACCGTAGATAATTCCTGGCAAATCCTTTTTTGTGTTATGTACATCATCATTTTATGCTTGGAGTTCAAGGACAGTTCAAGTGATCAGTTTAGGTCTTACCATTCATTTTATGATGACTCCATTGTCTACTTCATCTTCTAGTTCAACTAAGTCAGCAAAACAGAAATGCAGTTTCACGGTATCATATCATAACTTGAAGACATTCTGTTGTGTCATTTTAAATTGAAAAGTAATTTTGAGCTTAATAAAACCCTCCTTTAATTGCTGTTTCTAACAATAGCCTCAATCCAAACTTTAAATCCACAACTATTGCAGGAGTCCGTCGATGAGGGACATTCTTCTAGAAATTCTCTGGCTGCCCTCTGCCCTGTCCTATTATTATTGTGCTGCCTGAGTCTACTTTGTCGTTTTTGTCATCTCTATATATTGCTGCCATGGCAATTCTCCCTAAGATACAAACTTTTTTGCCAGTATTGGATACCCCACGCAACTTTATCCATTGATGTCTGCCTGACGAACGTCCAAAGGAGGATATGTCATGAGGAAACACACGAAGCATGATACCCTCCAAAAAAGTAATAAATGGCCCTGAATTGACTGCAAGACTGCTGCGACCACTCGGATTTCTGACAGCACAGAAAGCAACAGGCATGCACAGGCAACAATACACTAGAACTCCGACTGAACACCAGTAACGAGCAGGACAAACATCGTGTGCCAAACTCCATTCAGGGACAGAACGAAACACTCGAACGGACAAACATGCAAACTGCTAACGAACTGCATTCATCAACATCAACGAAGCCCTGAACGCCACGGCCAGCTTTTCCTTTTGTCTCAACTCACGGCACTGAATGTCTCGGATTCTGTGGCTCGGAACTAGAATTATATGACTCTCTTCAGCACTCTTTGCTACCTTGTTGGAGGCAACCGCTCATGTATCAGCTGTAAAACTCTATTGTGACTGCATTTTAAATCAATCACAACAATACCTACTTTTATCTTAATATATCCAGTAGCAACACAGTTAATGATCAATTAATATTGCAAGATAACATACAGAGGCGTGTGAAATGCCAAGGGCTTGGTGACGTTTCTGAAATGGTTAGAGATTACCCTCATTCACGTAGAGTCTGTTTTGGTAGAGGTGAGAAACAGTGGGGGAAATGTTACCAGTGGGTATAGTTTACAAACCCAATTACATGAATCACAACATGAAATAAAAAGTACAAGAAAAATATATTGCGAGTGAGAGCTAAAGGATGGCAATAATCATTGGTCACTTTAATTTCTGTCAAATTGCCCAGTGTCATTATTATTTCACAAACGATGTTGACTCGGTTTGACTGTAATGACATTTTCTAAACTGCCAGGTTTTCTTCCTTTACAATGGTCTCCAGCATTTTCCAAATGATAGAAAAGGCTTCGGATCATATTGAAGCAATATGGACCATCAGGTCAGCGGCAACTTTCACTGAGAACCTGTTTGGTTTGGCCAATCCTTAAATCTCCTTTTCTGCCTGATCGCCATGGCTCTTGATTCCCCAAGGGACTAAATGTCAGTTTATCTCAGCCTTGATTATTCACAGCCTTATGGGTTCCGGTACAATGAATTACATAGATTTGCTAACCTCTTAAAGAGATTTTGTCCTCCCAATCAGTGTCATAAATGGGTAACCCCTTCCCCAAGATGAGATTCTCGCATTCTGCACTATCCCAGGTGCAAATCTGAGCAGAAAAAAAACTTAAACTTAGAGATGCACGCTTTAACGTGTCCAGTTCTAGGTGTGAGTATTTGACATGTTTTTTTCTCGTTGAAGAAAACTGCCATTTGTCAATGACGATGCTGCTTCAAAAGCACTTCATTGACTGCAATCCAGGTGGCAGTGAAGGATGTTATACTAATATAAGAACATCTTTCTTTCTCTATCCATTGCCGTGATAATTATTCGCCTGAACATGGAAATGGACCCTTCCCATTCACTGTATTCTCGTCAATGTGTATAGTTCAATTCAATCTCCCATCAGCCTCATTGACTCTGAATAATTACAGGGAAAGAGCAAATACTGGCGTCTTGGTGAGGACAGGACAAGCCAAAAATTGGAATCCTCCATTCTATAATAAAAAAAAGTTAAGCAGTAGCTCGAGTAATTTAATCAGTGGCCGAGTGGTGAATGCAATGGAGGAGAAGACCATGGGTGCTTCGATCGCGGACTTGAATCCTGCTGGCAATATTTCCTCAAGTTGACAACTGTGAAAGACTACCTGAATGACGAATTGTCGCAGAAATCTCAGAAAACCCATCTCAACATACTAGTATGTCATTTCTTGCACTTCGGAAACTCGAGTGCTGAACTGGAAATGGACCACACTTGAAGCGTTAGCTGATTCTTTTTCCACGCATACTGCTCGATGTGTGTGCTGATGTGAACACTTGCTGAACATTGGAATTCGGGAGTAGACCCAGACTTTGGGAGTGGAGTAAACCCCTGTGAGTTAACTGCATCTTCACAATGATCTGAGTTCCTGGGAATCAGCCTGGTTTTCTGTGGAAGAGCCACGAAATTATGTTGACTTAACAATTGTGTGCTTTGGCGTGTGCATTTGCTGCCTTCAGCAGTCGACTCTGTCCTTGGTGGTGGTCTCTGTTTTTATCAATGGACTCTAATTTCGAAGTGGACTCCATTTCTAACAAAGCATTTTGTATACAAGAGCACACGCTTTTCCTTGGAATGGACTCGACATTTTGAAGAAAATTGTTATTGGTCATAGGCTCTCTGTCCTACAAATGTCTCTGCTTCTGGATAATTGACTGTCTTGTTGCTTCTTGGCTTCATCACATGCATTGCCTTGTGTCCCTGCGTCGATCAGGCCTCTCTGTGAGCTGGAAGGTTCATAAGTCGTCCTGGAAACTGTCACCCCGAGAGTGGCAGAGTGTGAATCTGGCTGTGGGTAGGACGTCCTGAAAGCCGAAGGGTGGGTAAGACACCTCGATGCCAGTTGCCCCGAGAGCCAGAAGGTGGTTAGGCTGTTCGGAGCACTGTCGTATAGAGCAAGTGGTAATCGGCACATCCTGCCCTCGAGGTGGTCAGTAGGTGTGTCAGATCAGCTGAGAGTCAGAAGGTGCGTAGGGCCAGGCCGAGATCCAGAATGCATGTCGTCTACCCTGATATTTGTCATCACAGTGAGGGGCACGGGCTGTCCTAGAGGTGCCAGAAAGTGTGTCAGAAACGTCCAAAAGGATGTCACAACGGAGTGGGCGACAGCCCAATGGTAAGTAGGGAGAGAGTGAGAGCTAGAAGGAGAGTAGGCTGTCCTCAGCGCCGGCTGGAGGAGGAGCGCCAACTACACGACGGCTGGAGGAGGAGCGCCAACTACACGACGGCTGGAGGAGGAGCGCCAACTACACGACGGCTGGAGGAGGAGCGCCAACTACACGACGGCTGGAGGAGGAGCGCCTCATCTTCCGCCTGGGAACCCTCCAACCACAAGGTATGAATTCAGATTTCTCCAGCTTCCTCATTTCCCCTCCCCCCACCTTGTCTCAGTCGGTTCCCTCAACTCAGCACCGCCCTCCTAACCTGCAATCCTCTTCCTGACCTCTCCGCCCCCACCCCACTCCGGCCTATCACCCTCACCTTGACCTCCTTCCACCTATCCCACCTCCATCGCCCCTCCCCCTAGTCCCTCCTCCCTCCCTTTTATCTCAGCCTGCTTGGCTCTCTCTCTCTTATTCCTGATGAAGGGCTTATGCTCGAAACGTTGAATTCTCTATTCCTGAGATGCTGCCTAACCTGCTGTGCTTTGACCAGCAACACATTTGCAGCTGTCCTCAGCGCTGTCAACCCGGGAGGTCCCGGGGCAGTCTGGAAGATGCAAAGGTCAGTTAGGGAAACTGGAATATGAGAAGGCTGCCCTGACCACTGTCGTTCTGGAGGGTTGGGGCAGCAGCGTAGGCTGTTCTGGAGGCGGCCAGAAGCTGGGTCAGGGAGGACCGAGAAGCCACAAAAAGCATGGGGGAAACTCAGTGCCAGAGGGGCGCAGGGCAGGCTGTCTGCAGAGTGGCTGGAAGTCAGACGGCCGAGTGGCTTGCTGTGTTGCATGGGAGTTTGCATTATTTGCACTTTTTAAAAGTAATTAGACAGTCTTATCTGTATTTTTTACAGTTTCGTGATGGTAGAGTGTGGGAGTTGAGGTTTCTTCTAATTTCTTAAAATCTAGTTGAATGGTAGGATTTGTTTCTTGGCTTTGCTGCTCCTCTCCTCTGTAAAATTGCCCTTTCTCTGCATGCAGCTGTTCATGTTAACTGTTTCGTAAACTGTGTATTGTTTAATTAAGTTATATACAACGGACTTGGAATCTCCTCGGTTGAGGACACTGACTCTCTGCTCGCTCGCCCACAGTCACTGTGTCCTGCTTGTACTCAGGTGGAGAGATTCGTTTTCTTTTCCCCCTTGTTTAGGGAAGATATTTCTTTCTTTGACGGAATTCTGTATTGTTTGTTTGTGGTTGTTTTTTTTTTGGTTTGAACAGTGCTCAACTGCACAGGCAGCTACCACCTTCGCCGCTGCTGCTGCACCCGGGGATTTCTCACACCACTGCAGCCTTGGCCTTGCCTACACCTCAGCACTGCCGCTGTGGCGTGGGCCTCACCTGCAAAAGCGCCTCTTGCTCCTGCTGCCTGAGCCTGTTGCTACTGGCTGCCTCCAATTCTGCTGCGTGGTCTGCCTCCACTTCTGCTTCCGGGGGCTTGCCTTGGGAATCCACTGAAATTAAAATCTCGGCGGCCTGCCTCCAACGCTGCTCCCTGACGCTTGCCATGCCCCCATTCCCGCCTCCAAGGCCGCCACTGCTGCTTGTGAAATGACTCCAAAGCTGCTGCGTCGGGTCTACCTCTATTCCTGCTCACTGGGACTTGTTTGGGCCCCCGAAACTTAGGGCTGTCGCTCCTGCTCGGGGTCTGCCACCACTGCTGCCTGTGACTTGCCTTGCGACCCCTTCACAGGACATAAGATCGCCACCTGGGTCTGGGGCCTTCCTCCACCACAGCTGCCTGGAGCATGCCATGGTCCCACCCTTTGCTTTTGCCTGGGTCCTGCCTCCTCTTCCACAGCTTTGTGCCCTACAGTACCGGAGACTTGTTGCTGCTGCCTGGGCCATCGAATATGCCACCCACATTTGGTGTTTGCTTCACATTCCGTTGACACAGGAAAAGATTGATGGTGGGTTCACAGGCTATTGCTGGCTTAAAGAGTGGGGAAGGGCCCACAGACTGTTGCTAAGAGAACGTAATGTGGATGGGTTCATGAGCTGTTGCTACAAAATCTGATTTGAATGGGTTCACATGCCATTGCTGGGAGAATAGAGAGAGGCCATGTTCACAGACCGTTGCTCGTGGAGAAGAGTGGGAATGGGTTCACAGATCAATTCAACAACGGCAGAGTGGGGATGGAATGACAAGCCGCAGTTCGGACTAGTGTGGAGGTAAACGCAGGCCGTTGCCAGGGGATCAGAGGAGGGGTACTTTCACAGGCCTTTGTGCAGCAAAATGAATGTGAATCGTGTCACAGGCCCTTCCAATGAGAACACATTGTGGATGAAAACACAGGCAGTTGCTTGGGTAAAGGAGAGGTCATGGGGTCTCAGTCTGTTGCGAGGTGAACAGAGTTTGTTAAAAGCCTCAGGTTGATGCTGGGGATCTGAATGGGACGGGGATACAGACAGTTGCATGGGGATGACAGGGTGACGTTCGGAAAAGGGCGATGATGTAGTCGCAATCAGTTGTCAGGAGAAAGCAGTGGGAAAGGTGTCACAGGTAGTTCCGAGTAGAACAGAATGAGAACGGGAGTACAGGCCGTTTCGAGGACAACACAAAATGGATGAGTTCACAGTCCGTTGCTTGGGGATCTGTGTAGGATGGGCTTATAGGCTGTTTCTAGGAGTACAGAATGTGGATGCGTGTACAGGCAGTTACTAGGAGAAGACAGGCAGCGTACGGTCACAAGCAATGGATAGGAGAACAGAGCGGGGTTGGGACCACAGTCTATTGCGAATAGAGTCTGGGTGGGTTCACAGGCCGATACTCGGGGGTCAGATTGGTGATGATTGCAGAAGCCGTTGCTGGGGGAGCAGATTGGGGATGTCGCCACAGTTTGTTAGTGGGTAAACAGCGTGAGGAGGGGGCCACTGGCTGTTTGCGAGCAAACAGAATGGGGACAGAATCACTCACCGTTACTTAGCAGTCAGATTTGGGATGGGTTTATATGCTATTTGCTCGGAGAACACAGTGTGGATGGTCCACGGCCAGTTGTTAGAGTGGAGATGAGGTTACAGGCTGTTGCTAGGGGTGCAGAGTGGGTACGGGTTCATAGACGTTGCTCAGGGAACAGAATGGGAATGGATTTAGAGGGAGTTGCTCGAAGAATACCATGTGGATGTTTTTGCGGACAGTTGCCAGAAGAACAGAATGGAGAGGCAATAACAGGCAGTTGCTGGGGGCGCAGAGTGGGTATGGGTTCACAGGCCGTTGTCAGGAGGACAGAGTGAAGAGGCGGTCACAGGCAGTTGCTAGGAGAACAGAGTAGGGAGAGCGTCACTGACTGTTGCAAGGAGAAAGAGTATGGATGTGTTGACAAGCCGTTGCTTCTGGAAAAGAGTGGGGACAGGTTCATAGACGATTACTAGGCGAACAGGGTGGGGAATGGAACAGAAATGGATTTGTTTCATCGGCTGATGTTCACAGATCTGAGCGGGGTGGGTTCACAGGCTGTTGCTGGGCAAACAGATTGGGTTAGCGTTCAAACGCCGTTGCTAGGTAAAAGAGAGGGAATTCGTTCACAGACCATTGCAGTACAGCAGAGATCTAATGACAGGCCGTTGCTCGGCGACCAGAGTGATGGTGGAAACATAGACTGTAGTTTGGGGACCAGAGTGGGGCGCGTTTGACGGGCCGTTGCTGGGAGAGCAGAGAGAGGATGGGTTCACAGGTCCCTGAGGAAAGGCATAGAATCTCATTCGGACACGTGGGTCACTTGTTTCCATAAATGGTGACATTTGTGGTCACCTCCTGACAGGAAGATAGGATATCACCAGAAGGTTTACAGAAGAGATTCCCCGAAATGTTGACAGTGTTGGAGCAATTTAGCTATGAGGAGAGACGTTGTGGATCTATTTTGTTTTCTTTACAGCAGGGAAAGCTGAAGTGGCTACGTGACTGAGGTCTGCAAGATCATGAAGGGTATGGGCATGCAATGCAGACAGCATGGGCCATGTGTCAATAAGGATGGGATATAGTTTATGGCTGAAATTCAAAGCGAATTTGAAAAAAAAGACACTTTTGCCCTTACTGCACGGCGGGAATCTGGAATACGGTGCCTCAGAAGGAAGTCTGACTAGAATCGTTATAATCTTTCTCAGATATTTGGATGACAAATTGAAATAGTGTAACACTCAAACTTATTGACCAAGTGCAGGACTTTGGAATTAACAGGCCTTTCCGTGACATATTCTCCATGGGGTCTCGTTTGGCCAAAGTGCCTTTATTGCACTGTGTAACTGCTTGGCTATGGCCCACGCTGACATGCTGCACGGTTACAACATTTCCACAATCCGTTTTCCTCATGTATGCAGCAACAACCAATGTCAACAGTGACACTGTGATCTACAATTGCAGCAGCAAAGCATTTTAAATCTTATGTCTCAAATCTCCTTCCATATTTAAGACTGGTCACAAGGGAACGAGTTAGAATTTGCGAGAGTTGATTTTCAGATCATGGAATGATGCGTCGACTAAGAATTGCAAACTTTATTTTCGTTCATCTGTGACATCAAACATTTTCACAAGCCGCACATTACGTTTGCCCACCGGTTCTTGGTCAGGTTTCAAGGAAGAGCCATGAGGCATTCTTTATTTCCAATAGGGAGCTCCGAGAATCGGTTGGTGACTTCCTTCTTGAGATGAAACCCAATTCCTTACTTCCTTGGTTGATGTTCGGTTTTTATGTTCAGAACGATCTTTAATTACTATCATTCTCCTTCAGCTGCCAATCACCTGCTTTTTGAGTTGCTTGTAGGGCAACATTATTAATGT